>NC_091445.1:80092984-80402851 GCF_964237555.1 Oryctolagus cuniculus
TTGTACCTCACCTAGAAGATAAGGGCTGCAAGGGTAGAATCTTCATCAGTTTTGTTCACACCTATATCTCCTCCAGTACAAAATACACCTTCAACAGATATTTATGGACTTAACTTCTTCTTAAAGTCTGGATTTTTGTGTGCTCTTGAAAAAAAAAAAATTGACAAACACTGGCTTATGTTTCCACACAACAACTGACTACTGTGAGAGCCCAGAAATGGCTGCCTGTACAGGTGAGGCTGCTCCTCCCGCTGCCTGCCTGCCCTTCTGCCTTCTCCATTGCCACTGTCTCCTGTGCTCTGTGAGTTTTGCTTTCTGCTGGAAGAGTCCTGAGAAACAGGACAGGATCAAATCAGAGCGTTCAGTCTGCCGTCTGGGAGCAGTGAGCAGGAATGATTTAGAGCCTGCATGCTGACATGCCAATTAGCATCTGCTGTCCAAGTGCAGGCATGAACGATGTGCAGCTACGTGAGATGAACGCAGCTGGAGACGGAAGGAGAGGAGAAGCAGGCTTTGAAGGAAAAACTCATGGAACGTGAGGATGATGAGTTACTGGAAATGAAAGAGAAGGCAGTGCGATCGTGACTGGGCGATGAGGTGAATGGTCATTCACATATAAAGGACAAATTTGGGAAGAATCAACCTTGGGCAGAAATCAGAAAATCCTTATACAGAAAGGGACATACAGGTGTCTATGAATACAAGCTGAGTTTCAAGACACAGAGGCAAAGCTATCTGATAACAAAAGAGGACTTTGAGACCAAACCAGAGATGAGGAATTAATTGCATGTGGCTTATACAGTGCTAGGGGACAAGGCACCTTCTGGTGAAGATTATCTCAAGAACAGAATATATGGAGAGAGGGATATGAACAGAGATTGTAAAGGCAGAGTCTTACTTATAGTGTAAGTGTTTGGAGTCAGACTTAAAGGTAAAATTCTTCTCCTCTTCCCGCCGAAAGTACTTGCACCTACACAAACACGAGTATCAGTGACTTAGTATTGACACTGCTGCATCCAGAGCCTGTGTGCATCCCACCTTTCCTTATCCACATCTGGAAGAACCTCACTCGGGTGAAGAACCGCATTACAAATGACATCACTGGTGTTCAAGGGGAAGTTCCCTCTTGTCTCCCTTCCTGGCTTTCTATTTCCGAGCCATCTAAACTCTGTGGAAATATCTGAATGAAAAGAATAGTTTTTTAATTGTTTCAATTTTTAATTAAGCTTTTAAATTAAGTTTTAATTAAGTTTACCATGTAAAATGCATCATTTTCAATAAAGGGCAAGAGGCCAGGCATAGCACAAAGAATGTAATAGGTGGTCTCCCTTTGTTCCTCTCCTTTCCTCCAACTCTTGAACAACACTGAAGTTTATTACTCCAGATAATGTGCACTTTAAGTAAAAGTGGCAAATAAATGCAAGAAGTTTTCTTCAAGCTCTTTAAAACAAGTTGAGTCTGTAGCGATTGGAGGTCTCATCTCTGTTGTGTTGCGCAGGGCCACTGCCTTGTAGAGGCTGATGTTCTGGGTTCTGGATACTCACTTCTCTGCATTGAAGATCTCCTAAGGTATTTTCCACCTTCAGTGCTCTAAAGTGGTTCCCCTGGAGCAGCTGAAATACAGTCTGCATTTGGGCTGTGGCACAGACACACAGAGGCCTCTCTGTACCGGCAGATAAATGGCAGCAGATGGAGGCAGCCGTGCGTCCTGTCTCATAAGCAAGCCTGCAGCCTCGGAAGAAGGGAGGAGCCCTGAAGCACCATGCAGTTGTTCATCTAGCATCAGTGTCACTGTCATGCGTGCTGCAGAGGAAACTGGAAGTCACTAAACACAGTAGGCAGACAGCCACCCTCACAATTCCTGCAGGCTCATTTTCCTCACTCACATCTTGTCTTTTTGCCAAGGGCGGGCTTCTGGGCCAACATGTTTTGCCAGGCTGGATTTTTTTTTGGTGGTGTGTAGAAAGATAATTAATGTTACCATATTAATTCCATTACTGTTATCAATGTACTAGAAAATGAATACAAAAGTGAATTAGTCTACTAATATACTACTAGTATATTAAAATAGTGTATTAGTATATACTATTTTATCGGCTTCCTATATAGCACAATAGCACTTTTAAATTACTATCAGTGGAAATAATGAAGAAAATATTTATTGAAATTGGCTCACCATATACAAGGCGCAGTTTCAAGGCATAAAATCTATTAACTTTTATATACTCACAATAGTCTCAAGAACTTAGCATTTCCAACCTAATGTTAAGTATGAAACCTATAATAATTATGATTATATCGTTAGTAAAACAAATTGTAATAACAGCAAAGATATGAGCATTTACTCTGCATTAGGCACTATTATATATGTGTTTCTATGAGTGTACCTCTATGTGCATATCCATCTATTGAAACATACTCTTTTAATACTCACAATAGTCCTGTGAGTTTGGCATTGCCATTCTCATTGAGAAATGAGGCAACTAATAATAGTAATAGCGAATAAAGAAAGCTAATGATAGTAATAACAGCTAATGTGATTTTAATACTCATCAGCAATTGTAGACATTATCACATTTGGTCTTCACAGATGTTGGCATTACCATCCTGATTTTAGATATGATGAAATTCGTAAGAATTCAAAAACAAGTAGCAATAAGCGGGGAGCTAGGATTTTAACTCAGATACAGAGACCAAGGAATGGCCTCGCACCAATGAGTTAGGTAACACATTGTAGAAATGCAGGTGCGGGTGAGACAGGTTATGTCCACAAGGACTTCATATAGAGAGAAGTGTGTTTTACAACATGATGCATCAGCTGGAAAAATGCAAGATAACATCTGTCTTCTGAGGGCCTACTATGTTCAAAGCTGTGTACATAGCACTGGAGAAGATGTAAGTGTGGAAGTAATACAGAAGGTATCTGTGTATCCTGGGAATTAGTGACCCAGCAAGGGAGATCACACCCATGTATAACACAAGAGAGTGAATGAGGTAGGCAGAGTTGGGAGGAGGCAAGTGGCAGCCGAACTCCATCTACACTGGAATATGGAACTTATGGTGTGGAACTGTGGAATATTAACATCCAGCTAGCCAAGGTTCACTTTTCATTGAGCTCCACGTAGTAGCTCTGCTGATGTTGCTCTTGTACTCAATCAACAGAAACGGGAGAGGAAGCAGAGGGGCAGCGTGGACTGCTGCCACACAGCAAGAGACCTGTGCTGCTCTCAAAGCTGGAGGCTGAGCACTGCGAGGCTCTGTTTGCTCCCTTCACTCCCAGCGCACCTGTCTCTCAGGACACCTGGCAGTCCAAGAGGCCAAATAAACGTGCACTCTGGAAAGTCCTTCCTCGGGTCAAAGCATGGGGCTTTTCTGCCAAATTTAGAAGAGCCCCCTGCCAACCATCAGGTCAGCAAGATTTTCTGGATGCTTTTGAGGCAGCAGCAATTATAAACCTGCAAGAAACAGTCTGGGTCATGATGATTCTGCGAGACAAGGTGTGAATGGCGCACTACCATGCGGCTGAAAAATGGAATGGAATCCTGTGTTCCTCCCCTTACAAAAATATGAATTCAATAGCTTATACAGTGATAAAGTGACTCATTTTTATCCTCATTATTTTATTTCGGTATCCTGCTTACTACTGAAAAGATGGAAGGTGGAGGGTACTAGTTATAAAACAAAGCTGAAGGGGCTCTGTGGCATAGTAGGCTAAGCCTTCTTCTGCAGCTCTGGCATCCCATAGGGGCGTTGGTTCATGTCTCAGCTGCTCCACTTCCAATCCAGCTCTCTGCTATGGCCTGAGGAAGCAGTAGAAGATGGCCCAAGTCCTTGGGCCCCTGCACCCACATGGAAGACCTGGAAAAAGCTCCTGGCTCCTGGCTTTGGATTGGTCCAGCTCCCACCATTGCAGCCATTGGGGGAGCAACCCAGCAGATGGAAGACCTTTCTCTCTGTTGCTTCCTCTCTCTGTAACTCTGCCTCTCAAATAAATAAATAAAATCTTAAAAAAACAGAGCTGAAGAGGATTTATCTATACCTGCAAAGTTCAAACGTCTTCAACATCTGCAGCCTCACACTCCATCGGCACTGACTCTACTGCTTGAACAGGTCAAGCGCACATGTCTTGTCTCCCTCCTGAAAGGTCTTGGGAATTCAGATTCAATTTGGCCAGCAAAGAACACTAACAGTCCCTGCTCTACAGCTAATAGCAATATTAAATCTGCTACATATTAAAGGCGAGATGGAATATTCCACTCATATATTGTTTAAAGATTTATTTATTTGAAAGGCAGTTAAACACAGAGAGAGGGAGACACACACACCCACACACACACACACAGAGGAGGAAGGGAGAGAGAAAGGGAGAGAGAGATGTCCCATCATCTGCTCGTTCACCCCTCAAATGGCCACAACAGCCAGAGCTGGGCCAGTCTGAAGCCAGGAGCTTCCTCTGGGTTTCCCATGTGGGTGCAGGGGCCCAAGGACTTGGGCCATCTTCCATTGCTTTCCCAGGCACTTAGCAGGAAGCTGGATCGAACGTGGAGCAGCTGGGACTCAAACCTGCATCCATTATGGGATCCTGGCGTCCTAGGCAGCAGCTTTACCTACTACGCTATAATACCAGCTCCTGCCACTGATATATTTAATAGTCCTAATCAAAGGCAATTCGTTAAGATCATGCTAATAAACACAGGATACTTATCATGCTTTTAACTTTACAAAAGACAGGTGGAGGTTTGACACAGAAGTTAAGATGCTACTTGGGATGCTTGCTTCTCAAATCACAGTGTCTGAGTTTGAGTCCCAACACTGCTTCTGACCCCAGCTTTCTGCAAATACACACCCTGGAGGCAGCAGGGGATGGCTCAAGTACCTGGGTCTCTGCTATCCACCTGGGAGACCCAGATTGAGTTCTGGGTTTCTGGGTTTGGCCTGGCCCAGCCTTGGATGTTGCAGGCAAATGAATCAGCAGATGTGTGTCTATATGTCTCTTTCTCTTTGCCTTTCAAATAAAATGAAAATCAAGATTTTAAAACTGTACAAAATAATTATTAAATTACCTTCCCCAAATTATGTTACACAAGGCTAAAAATAGGAACAGGAGTCTTTTGTGCTGTTTTTCTTATCATGAAAGCCTCAGACTCTTCTTTTGTTTGAACGCTGTACTTCTAATACATTTCTCATTATGAAAGATAAGGATTTCACAATCTCATTCCCCTACTTCCCTGTATCTATTCACCCCCTGCAGTTACACAGCAATCACTGGCTAACTGAATATTCAGGATTTCCCTTATCCCTGTGAAGTAATGTTTACTGATAAAGCTAAATGATGCGCCACGAATAAGCTTCATTTATCAACAATGTTTCCTCCCCTCTGCAGTGAGAAGTTGCCTCCTTTTTTAAACACTTATTTTCATGTGGCATTACCACTAGCTCTTCCATATGCTCTATAATAATTTTTAAAAACTCTTTGAATAATATTTTCTGCCTTGGTCAAGCAAATCAATGCTATTGTCAGTTCCTGAACAGTTGATTGATGGCTTAGATGAGGTTAGAACTCTCGCTTGCACATAATTTTCACTTAGAAATCTGCATGCACCACTTCATTGTCTTCTAAGCATCATGTGCTTGGAACAGGATTAATCAATACCACCTGACCCCTGGTCAGAAATGAAGTCCATGGCATTTTTTTTCCCCTCTCTAGAAGCTTTTAGGGACTTTTATTGAATTTATAACTGCTGTACTGGTATCTCAAGAAATGTCTGTGGTATTGGTCTGTTTTTTCCTTCAGGCTGAGCACTAATAAGTCTTTTTAATGCAAAAAATATGCCCTTCCATTTGAGAAAATTTTTGTATTGTTTGATGAGTTCATTGTTTTCCTTTTTTTCTCTCTTTATTGAACTTGTGATAGTCAAATACTAGCTGTAGGATTGTTTTATAATGTTCTTAATCTTTATTGTCTATTTTTATCATTATATTTTCTAATCATTTGTATCTACCATTTTTAATTTTAATTTTTCATTTTATCTTTCATTTTTAAATTCTGTGAACTCTTCTCTTACTTGCTAACTGTATATAGTGTCCATTTGTTTCATTAATGTAATAACTTACTTTGGTGCCAATATTATTTTTTTCTGAGAATTCTATGTGTTTCTTGAACCATTTCTATTTCTCCATAGTCACTGCTATTATTATTTTCAGTTGTTTGTTTCAGACTTTATGTTGGAGAGCTTCTCCAAGGGTTTGTGGCACCTTGGCTGTCCAATGACATTAGAGGGAATGCATTAAATCACCGGTGGGATGCCCTGCATGACTTAACTGGGTTCGTGGATTCTCATCATTCACTGCAGGGTGGCTGGAGAATAAAAAACCTTGCCTTTTCACTATGCAACCACCTAATGCCAGTGCTACAGGTCTTTCCTTTGGAGACTGACTTCATTTTTTTCTAGATAAAGTTTCTTCTGGTTCCTTCCCAGGCACGATAAGCCCAAGTGACAGAATTCTTATCCTCAAGTGTGACTAGGGAAGTTACAACTTTGTCATCTATGGCAGACTTTTATTTAATCTCCCACCTGCCGTGGACCTGGTACTTCCAGGTTGAAATACTTTTGTTTAGATTTTTCATAGGATAAATTCCCATGTTTCTGATGAGCTGGAATGGAGGTGGTGTCCTAGCTGGGCAGGGTGAGAGGAGGCCCAGCCATATGCAGATCTCCATCCATCTTCCCTGTGTTCCAGATTTCCACAAAAGGAAGTGTTTGCTCCTCTCCACGCCCCACCCCTACCCGCTAAACCCACCCTTCTGTTTTAATCCTTTCAGCATTTGGATGTTGAACAGAGAAAAAGGAAAATGCAATTTAAATCTGAAATAACTCCTTACAATTAAGGTCACAATTTTATACATATATCTCACATGTTGGTGAAAAGACACCAACCACTATGAAAATAGCACAAATTCTACCATGAAAGAACCAAAAACATATTAAATTTTTTCTTTTAAAAAAATTATTTATTTTAAGTCACAGTTAGAGAAGGGGAGAAACACAGAAAGAGAGAGGTCTTCTATCTGCTGTTTCACTCCCCGAATGGCTGCAATGGCCAGGGTCCTGCCAGGCTGATACCAGGTGCCTGGAATTTCAACCAGGTATCCACGTGAACAGCAAGGGCTCAAGCACTTTGGCCATCTTCTACTGCTTTTCCCAGGCCATTGGCAGGGAGCAGCTGGGACATGAACTGGTACCCACATGGGATGCCAGCATTGCAGGTGGGGGCTTTACCCACTAGGCCACAACACTGGTTCCAGAAAAAAGAAATTCACAATGTATATATCCAGCTATGAACAGATCTCCTGGTCTTCTCTCCTGTTTACTTCTGTACAATCCATTGTGTCCTTGGATAAATGCATCCCATATTTACCCTTCAGCTGTCCCTTTACACAGTCTTCTCTCTGACCCAGGGCTACATTCACATAGCCACCCTGGAATTTAATTTTATCACACCTGGTTGTCTAATGATTTGCTTCAAGAATTCACTAGGGGGTTACTTCTGCAGACTCATTTTAACAATCTTGGGAGGGGAGAAGCTTGAGTTCCAATCCCAGCTCTGCTACTTAATTATCTGTGCCTTGAACAACTCCTATTTTCACCTCTCATGGCTCCTGGCTTCTTATCTCATGGCCAGGACTCAGAACCTTCACTCCAGGCATTCCTCAAGTCCTGCCTCCTGGGACAATTACAGCCAAACTGCTATTTGCCTCTGCTAGCCTCCTCAGTGAGCATTTCATAATTAGCATTCTCAACCTTGCTAATTTCTATTCCCTATTTTCTAAAATACTCTCATATCTCCAGTTGTCTCATTTCTCACCCATTCTTACAAGTTTATGCTCTTCTATTTCTTTATTATCATTTTAAGAGAGATCTTTCAAAGGCAGATAGTTAAAGAGGTTGTATTAATTTGCTAGAGCTGCCATCACAAAATACCACAGACACAGTGGCTTAAACAACAGATATTATTTTTTCAGTGATATTAAGGTTGCAAGTTCAAGGTCAAGGTTTGGGTCCTCTTGGCTTTCAGGTAGCCACGTCCTTACTATAGCTGTCTGTGTGTGGGCACATGTCTGATTGCTCTTTGTGTGTCCAAATTTCCTTCTCTTTTAAGGACATCAGCTAGATTGACCAGAGCCCTTCCTAAAGGGTTCGTTTAATTTTATTAACTCCTTAAAGAACTATTCTACATTCTGAGGCACTGGGGGTTATGCTTTCTATATATGGGTTTTGGAAGGACACAATTCAGCCATAACAGCAGTTTAAAATGTATTTAAAGAAAAATACTGGACAGTACCCAAAGTATATGGAAAGCATTGTCTATCCTTTTTCTCCAAGATACCAGGTTCACCTACCCAAATTAATGGTGTTCTCTGTGAAATAACACACCTTTCCTTAATTCATTCATTGAACAACAATTACCGAGCATCTAGTTTTGCAAAGTTCTTGGTTTATCAGCACAAAGGATGCAAAGGTAAGTCAGACCCAATCTCTTGTTTACAAGACGGTATCATTTGATAGGATACAACCAAGAGGCTTTCTCTTTCTGTGATAAATTTTTATAGGGTGCTTTGGAATATGAAATATCTGTCAACTTCTTCATGATGATTCCTTAGTGTCGCTCCCCCTCTTCGTGGAGGAGCAACACAGGACCCTGCACTGTTCTTTCGTCTGCTCGGCCCTCCCCGGGTTTGCTGCTGGTTCTTCCCGGGTTGGCTACTATCCCTTCCACCTCCGTGGAAGGGCAGTTCCCCCTGGCCACATTCCCCACTTCCGCAGGGGAGCGGCACACCGCCGGCCGGCTCGTCTCGGGGGCTGCACAGGTGTTCCTTCAGCTAGATGTTCCCCATAGATGTTCCTGGTGCATGCCGTCTCTCTCCTCCTTTATAGTCCTTCTCTGCCAATCCCAACTCGGCTGCCCACACGCCGAGTACGCTGCTCTCCAATCAGGAGCAAGTCCTACAGTTAATTGGTTGAACTGGAGGCAGCTGTGCGGAAGCTGTTTACTTCTCTCCCAGCGCCATATTGTGGGAGAGCAGATGCATAGAATAAGTCCCAATTCGAGTAACTTAGTCTGGTCCGGATTGCTCCCCACACTTAGGAAAACAATGTTTCAAGTGGATAGTAACATAGCTCATCTTTTGCATGAAATGCCATCCTTTTCACTTCTGTTGGTTTTTGAAAATCACTTTTGTCATCCAGAAGTCAGGGGATTATAAAGGTTATCTCACGTTTTGCCTGCCACCATTTGATGTTAGAGAATACAACAGCTCAACCTTCAATGGGAGAAGAACAGAAAGTAAAGATTAAACATTAAAAGTATTTTTCCCCTCTGCTGCATTTATCCTCTCCTTAGGCAAGTTGGGATCACCAGGGTAGAACTGTCCATAGAGAAGAACGAGTGTCTGCAAAGCATGTAACAAACCTCCAACAGCTCTGGCCCTGGCTTTTCTCCCTGGGCAAACACATGAAATTGAAGAGCACTGCCATATCTCTTGCTTGCATGGGCTATTGATCCTTGGAAAAATATTAATGATTAACCTAAACTTAAGCAACACAATGAGAGGTTGTTACTTTGTACTGGTTATCTTTGACTTAACCATCTCTACAAATTACATTCATGATGAGTACAAAGCAAAAAAAAAAAAAAAAAAAAAAAAGGACTATGTCATTTATTGTAAGTTATTCTGACCAAAATATGAGGACTCGTTTCCACCAAGCCTGGGACGCCTCCATGTCAAGTCACAACATGTTAACCCTGTCTATCCCTTGCTAACTACAGGGCATTTTCCTGGAGTATAAGGTTAAGCTTAAGATGCTAATTTACCCAAGGTTTTCTTTATTCTGTGGTCTTCACAGGTGATTTTCTACATTTTGGCATGGGTGGTGATGCATTATGAACCAGATAAGAAAAATTCAGCCTGATTTAAACTTGTCTACCTGGTGCTAAAGCCCATTTGGAAGAAAGAAAATCTATGTTTCATATATTTTTTTAGTAGGAACACCATTGCCTGCAGCAAAAATTTGTGATTTATTAGGTTGTATTTATTATTTGGATTTACTAATGGACTTTTTTTTTTTTTTTTTTTTTGGTAAAAAGGAACTGGAGTGTTATTTGTCAGTCCTGACATCAATGCTGCATGGACTATCAAATAAAATACAACTCCATGGTTGTCTTGTTGCAGGCATTCTTTATTTGCCACCTATACTATGCTGAGTCCTTCCTACAGCCCCCTCCCCCTATTCTGACAATCCCCAAACCTGGTACAGCTGCATGTAGATACAAATAGACAGATGGCTAGCATACATATTGATCTAGGCAGACAACTTCACAGATGCAATATGTGGGAACGGATAAAATCAAACAGACTTAGGAAAGATGTGTAAACACTGTTTGAATTTCCCTGCCTCGATTATTCTAAGATCTGGATCGATTCGGTGGCAGGACTCACACGCCTCAGGGGCATTACCAGCTTCTGTATAGAGCGGTACTTCCTTAAGGGGATTGCATGCAGGAATAGACCCAGAAGTGCCTCTCTTAATAAATCTACAAATGCACACACATTTATGTTGCTGCCTGTGTCCTCACAATTCCACTAAGTGCTAGTTGTACCCCAGCAGTTTGCAGGCTGGTTGATAAATGAAGCATATATTATGTAGAGAGTCAAATGACAGTAACACCTTACAGTGAAAGATATTTTAAGAGCCGCATGCTTAACTGCTTTGGAATCATAGTGAAAATAACAGAGCTCACACCCTCTGACTGTACCCTCATTGAACGCCAGAATGTACAGTATTCTGAGTTCTCAGGACAACCCTGCATCCTTTGGTTTTCTCATTCTAACTCTGCAGATGAGGAATGTGACCCCAGGATGGGTCAGTGACGGTGTCAGAAAAACAGGGAACTAAACAGATCCACCTGGGCCCCGAGCTTGGCGCCCTTCTGCGAGGCCATGTAACCCTGATCATGCAGCATGGTGGACTGCGTCATGGTCTTTGGATTTTGTCAGGGCCAAGGGATGGGCTGGACGTTTCAGAAAAAGTAACGTTTGGGCAGGTCGAGAAACGAGGGTGACCCTTCAGGAGAGGAAAGGATGTGTCACCCAAGACAGTGACAAGTCAGGGCGGCGTCTAAAACAACAGACACGAGGGCCAGAGAAGATGATTAGGGCAAATTTTGGAGGCTCTGGATGCCAGGCAAGTGTCATGGTGAGCTCACACAACAAACTGAGACCTTACCAAGGAACACTACACTGTGTTAGAGATACGGAGACCCAAAACCAGCCAACTACCCAACAAAGCAGCGTAGGCTCTCAAAGGCTCAGGGTCCGCTTACCCCAGCACACAGAACAGTGCTGGGTGGGTTTGGTAGAGGTCTGTTTAGGGGTCTATGGCAGCACAAGGAGGAGGTGTCATTTGGACCTAGTATTATCAAGAAAGCTTCCACGAAAGCAATGGATTTATTCTGGAAGTGACGGAGAGTGAAAAAGGGATTTAAGCTAAGTTTTGTGATCCAAATGCCCATTTCAGCAGGTTGATTCAACAGCAGAGTACAGAGGGCATAGTGTGGAGTGATGGTTAGTCTGTAGACTGAGGCTGATCAAATAGAAGATGGCTGCACTGTTGATGGGAGAGGGGCATGGAGACAACGCAAGCGGAGAGGTCCTATGATTTGATTACCACTTATAGCCCTTGCCTATGTTCCTGCAAAACAGCGGTCATCTACTTTTCACTGGCTCAACACTATATGTAGTTGAGCATTAAGCCTGTGGTTATAAAATACGTTGAAAGTATGTTATTGCAAAAATGAAAAGAGAGGGAGGAAGGAGGGAGGGAAGTATTGTTATGTCCTTAGGATTGTATCTATGAACTACATGAAATCTCTTCTCTTTATATTAATAAAAAATCTAATGAGAAAAAAAGAAGGCAAAGAGGAGGGGAAGCATGATTTGTGGCAGTGATAATCATAAAGAACCTGACCTGATGGCAGACAAGGGTGATGAGGGAGAGGCAAATTCAGTGATGCCTCTGTGGTTCTGAGTTTAGATAAATGGAATTGTCCTGAAAAGAAACATGTGCGTTCCCCTCAGGAGAGGTGATTCCAGGAGTGAGTTGAGATCAGCTGAGCCAGGACACTCTGACAGTCAGATATCTAGGCAGAAGTGCATGAGTGCTGAAGAGGAAAACCTGCATTTCCGCATTTTTTCCAGCATCTGTTTGCTTGACAACCTCTCAGTCCCAAAGGGGAGAAGTCTACCTATTTCAGACACTCAGAGATGAATATGGGACAAGAGGTCAAAACAAATAGATGGTGGCAATAAACACAATAACAATGAAGGGTCATATCTGTTGAAGGCAAATTATGCACCAGACATTGGGTGGAGGTTTTACAGCAATTATTGGTATACTTTCACTTAATCCTCATAATAACCTTATGATGTAGGTGATATCATTACTCCACTTTATACATGAGGAAACCGAGGCACAGAGAGAAAACAGTTTTCCCAAGATAAAATCAGGTGGGAGGTAGATTCTCAGTTCAAACCCAGATCATCTAAATGTGAACTGATCTATGTGGCAGTTGTTAGATATACAAGGCTGCTGGAGCGCACAAAATGGAGTTAGTATAACTGAAGAACTGAAATTTTAGAATCACTTTTTTTTTTTTTTTTTTTTTTTTTTTTTTTTTTTTTTTGACAGGCAGAGTGGACAGTGAGAGAGAGAGAGAGAGAAAGGTCTTCCTTTTGCCGTTGGTTCACCCTCCAATGGCCGCCGCGGCCGGCGCGCTGCAGCCGGCGCACCGCGCTGATCCGATGGCAGGAGCCAGGAGCCAGGTGCTTCTCCTGGTCTCCCATGGGGTGCAGGGCCCAAGCACCTGGGCCATCCTCCACTGCACTCCCGGGCCACAGCAGAGAGCTGGCCTGGAAGAGGGGCAACCGGGACAGAATCCGGCGCCCTGACCGGGACTAGAACCCGGTGTGCCGGCGCCGCTAGGCGGAGGATTAGCCTAGTGAGCCGCGGCGCCGGCCTTAGAATCACTTTTCATTAATTAAAGTTTAAAGACTGAAGGTCTACTACTTGGAAAACATTTAAGTATTTTTGGAACAAATTAGGTAAGTGAATTTACATGTCTAATAATAAATTTTGTAAACTCTAACTACAGATCTGAAATGGTTGAGGAATATTTAGTATTCAGATTGATATAAGGGTACAAGATTTCAAAACTTAGCTTGAGGAAGTAATGTTAATTATCTCATTAATCAGTGTATATATTGACTACAAGTTGAAATGCTAATATTTTGATATAGTGAGTTAAATAAAATGTTTTTGAAATCAATTTTACCTATTTCTTTTTGACTTCTAAATGCAGTGCTAGACAGTTTAAATTATAGATGTGGCTCACATGATATTCCTGTGGCCAGTACTGGTCTCAACATCGAGTATTCGTGAGAGGAACTGCATGGCAAGATCAACCACGTAGTTAACGGGACAAGTTATTCCTTTTCCAATTTGGGGTATCTCCCTTGGGTGAATGTCTGTACGGGACACCCAAACAGCCTTCATTTAAAGGGACAGTGCACCTTGGACCTGATTGCATGGCCAAGCTCCCCGTGCTCTCATTAGGATCAATTCCTTCAATTTTCAGTGAAAATAACACTGTGTAGCGCACTTTCTGATACTTGTTTACCTCTGAAAGGAGAATTATTTTGCCTACAGTTGTTTTCTGCCTTCCAACCACAAGCTCTGCCTTCACATTGGTCTCAATCCAGAGCCAATTTTATAAGAGAATCCCAGACCAAATAATGACTGGGAAACTGGGAGCTATTCAGGGTACAGCCTTGTATACCTGGACTAATAGGGACACATAAACGGTATATTTGAGAACTGTTGACAATAATCCATGTTTGTTCTTCTAAGAGTTTTATGTGACAAAGGTAGATGATTTTAATTAAATGTCCAAAAGGATGATAGCTAAGTACCTGTCAATATTTGACTTCTACAAAAAATTAAGGTAGTTTTATTCATCAAGAAGAGAAATCTAAAATCCCACCAACTTTTAGGCAGTCCATATCCATGAAGCACGATGTCCCCAGTTAGAATCCTCCAGATGTTTAAAATAGGCAAGAGTAAAACATTTGATTCATTACATGTTCACTGAAGTCAAAAACAAAATTCACATTTACTTGCATCTAAAGAGAATAATACCTTTTCCCTTCTCTATGTCAGCTATCTTAACATACTTGACATCCACCCACAAACTAATTCAGGTCATTGGGTTTACTATCAAATGCCTTTAGAAGACATAACAACAAAATTATATGGGCCAGTGCTGTGGGTCACTTGGTTAATCCTCCGCCTGTGGCACCAGCATCCCATATGGGCACTGGGTTCCAGTCCTGGTTACTCCTCTTCTAGTCCATCTCTCTGCTGTGGCCCGGGAAGGCAGCAGAGGATGGCCCAAGTGCTTGGGCCCTGCACCTGCATGGGAGACCAGGAGAAGCACCTGGCTCCTGGCTTTGGATCGGTGTAGCTCTGGCCGTGGTGGCCGTTTGGGGGGTGAACCAACAGAAAGAAGACCTTTCTCTCTGTCTCTCTCTCTCACTGTCTAACTCTGTCAAAAAAATAAATAAAAATAAAAAAAATCTAAAAAATAAAATTATATGTACATGTTTTTATGATACATGTATTAAATATCATACCCTCTACGAGGTATTCTCCAAATTTTGAAAACACTGCTTATGAAGCCATAGTGCAAGAGATAATCTGATTTACTTTACTCCCTTTTAATTTCTACTATTTTAAAGTACTAACTACATATTCTTTTAAATAATTAACTACAGAGAGCTCATATGCAATACACTTACTATGGATTCTTACAAATCATATATGGTATGTAGCATCTTAAAATAATGCACGGGGCTGGCACTGTGGTGCAGCGGGGTTAAAGCTCCAGTCTGCAGTGCCGGCATCCCATGTGGGTGCCAGTTCACACCTGGCTGTTCTACTTCTGATCCGGCTCTCTGCTATGCCCTGAAAGCAGTGGAAGATGGCCCAAGTCCTTGGACCCCTGCACCCTTGTGGGAGACCTAGAAGAAGCTCCTGGCTCCTGGCTTTGGATCAGTTCAGCTCTGGCGGTTGCGGTCATTTGGGGAGTGAACAACCAGAATGGAAGACCTCTCTCTCTCTCGCTCTACCTCTCTTTGTAACTCTTTCAACTAATAAAATAAATCTTAAAAAAAAAAAATAATGTATGGAACACTGACATGCCTTAATCCATAGACTACAGCTGTGAAGTCCCAAATCTATAAAGCAAATGAAAAGTAACTTCCCTGGGCAAAAGCATTGAGAGAAGACAAACAAATCTATTAAAGAGGACATTAAGTGCATTTGAAAAGCCTCAATAACATACCCAAACTCCTGGAAAAATAATGTATCTAACTACCAATAAAACTGTTTTTTTTGAGCCACTAGAAAGGAATAACACACAAATGCCCGCATCTAGGAAAACCATGTGCTTATTGAACTTCCAGTAAGAAATGTTTGGCTAAAAAGAAAAGGCCATTTTAACTTTTTTAAAAAATAAGCAACATAATAGAAAAGATGGAACACACAACCTCATGGTTAATTTTCACTATGTGGGCACAAACATATTGCTTTCCTATGACTGAATACTAGCATTCTTCTCTTGTTGAGGCTGGTTTCTTCTTTGTTCTCTAGAATTCCAAAACTATGCAGTTCTATCCATAGTCAACAAATCTCTAACCATTGTACTGATTTTGGTTGATTTCTGGCAATTGTACTACTTAAACATTCATATTCATTGCTGAGAATATAATAGTAGAGCAAACGAGCATTTGATCATCTGTGTTACTTTTGTTTAATGGGAATAATTGCTGGTTAAGCTCAGGATTCAATGCTGGGGCTAATGATGATTTTATTTACTTATTTATTTAACTAAATATTAATGGCCAGCTTAAAAATGAATGCCATCTTACAAAGTACTTGCAATTTATAATTTTTAAAAAAATATTTATTGTTTATTTGAAAGGCAGAATTATGGTGGGGTGGGGGAAGGGAGGGAGGCGTTATTCTCCTTTGTTGGTTCACTCCTCAAATGGCCTCAACATCCAGGACTGCCCTGCTGAAGCCAGGAGCCTGACACTTCCTCTGGGTCTCCAATGTGGGTGCAAGGTCCCAAGCATTTGGTCCATCCTCTGTTGCTTCCCCAGGTGTGCTAGCAGAGAGCTGGATCAGAAACAGAGCAGCTGGGTCTTCAATGGGCACCCATATGGGATGCCAATGCTGCAGGCCGGAGCTTTAACCTGCTGCGCCACAGCACCGGACCCCAGTTTCTACAAAGTCTAAGTCATCTCCACAAAAAATATTTAGGAATAAAATCTGATGTATTCTATTTTTTAATAAATTATGTTCTATTCATGCTGCATTGAAAGAACTTCATAATATAGAACGAGATAAGAGTAATGTTCTTACATTAGAAACAAAGACCAAATTAAAAAGAGAAATGACAGTGACTTTGAAAAACACTAATTTTGACTGTGAAGTCTAAATCCAACCTGCAAGTGTGAATGTTTCCCAAGAATTGTGGCTTGGCCCTCTGTTTTCCCATTTCCAATCCTAACCTTCTTTTACTTTGTTTGATATCTGCCTATGTCCTCTATTTGTCCTGTGAAATCAACAAAATCAGTGTAGTCATCAATAAGTCAATAACTTCACTCTGAATCCTGCTGCTCCTCTTCCTAACCACCATCTCTGTCAACGAGATCGTCTTCTGATGAAATCCAGGACTCATTATGGTTTCCAGGCATCATCAGGAAACAGCACCGTCTTTCCATTCTTACATACATTTTCAAGTCTTGCCAATCCTTCCTCCATTGCATCTTTAGAATATGTGTTTTCCTATCTATTTTATTACTACCATGCACCGTTCCATGTTAGGCCCTAATTAGATGATCTCTTGAAAACAAAAAGCAAAACAGGAGCTGGCGCTTTGGTGCAGCAGGTTAAGTCACTGCTTGCGATGACAGCATCTTAAATCAGAGTGCCGGTTCGAGTCCCAGCTGCTCTGCTTCCTACAGGTTCCTGATAACAAGCCTGGGAAGGCAGAAGATCGTGGCCCAAGTGCTTGGATTCCTGCCACTCATGTCGAGAGAAGGGAGTTCCTGGCTCCTGGCTCCTGGCTCCTGGCTCCTGCCTTTGGCCTGGCCCAGATCTGGCTGTTATGGGCACTTTGGGAGTGAACCAGTGCATGGAAGTTCTCTGTTTCTCTCTCTGTCATTCTGCCTTTCAAGTACATAAATAAATAAACAAATAAATATTTTAAAAAATAATTTGCTTTTGCCAATAAATTTTTATTTAGTCATTAGGGAAAATATACAATATATTAAAAAATGGCAAAAATTCAGACTGAAATCCACCATTGTAAGTTAGTTACCATCATTAATTCCAGAGTCAATTTTGCCACAAGTCCTCCCCTCAGGCTCACTCCAGTCTTCTGGGACACCAAACTGTGTCTTCATGTATGCAACTGCATTCTTTCTTATGTAAACTTTCTTTCTTACATAGAAATCCTTTGTTCAAAAATCCTCAATATCTCATCTTGGTTGAGAAAATATTCTTTAGCTTCATTTTCATGACCAGAAGACCCAGTCTTACTCTCCCTTTCCAACTGATTTCCTGATTGCTTCTCAAGTTTATTAAGTTTTGACCACACTCATTTTTTGTCTCCTGCAAGTGGTCGCTTATTTCCTGCATCCAGCCCTTGGTCAGACTGTTCTCTCACCCTTCCTCTCCAACTCTGCATAGCTAAATGCAAACCTTAAGACCAAATGCCACTTTACTCATGCAGTATCCTATAATATCCCCAGTTGGCAGTTAATTCTCCTACCTGGGAGCTCCCCAGGCATTTTACTCCTGCTGTCTCCACAGTACTTAACGGAACACAAAGTTCAAAATTTAGAGACCGATGAATGGAGCTTGCATCCCAACTCAAGCAATGAAGTAACTCTATGGCCTTGAGCAAGACCCTTGGACTCCCATGAATCTGAGCTTTCTCATCAGCTGATGTGGTGCTCACAGCAGACAACCACAGAAAACACACTTAGCAAAGGACAAAGTGCTATGATATGTGGGTGCATCCCCTGTCAGCTGCCCGTGGTGGGTTTGCCTATCAGGAGAATTCCTTAACCTCTTTCACTGATTTCTAAGACTGACCCTGAATAGTTCAGCTGATGGTGGTATTTGCCCTCATGTGTTCCTGGAACAGTATTAAATTCCTATGTGGTTATAATTTAGATTTTTCTTTGAAGGTTTGCCGAGGGAGTTAGACCGTGATCTCTTTGAAGGCTAAGAATTTGCCTTTCTAAGTTTTGCATTCCTATTTGATGGCTCTGAACTAGGATCCTGTTCAGTGAATGTCCCAACAAGTGAAAGCAGGAGTGAACGAATACATAAATGAGTTTATTGATATCTGGTTTTGTGAAATAGTTACTGGGTTAAGCACTTGTCATCTCTTTTTAGACTGTAATCTTCATTTGTATCCTTACAGTTCTATGGAACAAGTTGAATACAAAATCGTAGCTAAGTTTGGTAAGATACTAGAATACTTCTGAATATGCACCTTTCCTTTAAGACACATTTTTTTCTCGTTTGAATGCAAAATTAATGTATGCTTAACTCTGCAAATGAGGCTAATGACACTTACTATCGACACTGGAATTCCCTCTCAACTTGAGTTGAAATAATGTCTACAATGATGGTGTGGTAACTAACTCAAGCTTCTGTGAGACATGTCTAATGTCAACCCTGGTGGCAAAAATCTAACAGCACCATTATTACTAGAAATCCCCTACGTCAGCCAAGAATAAGACAAAATGTTCACACTATTACAGGTCCAAACAGAACTGAGAAGGGAAGGAGGAGCAGAGTCACATCTCCTAACCCACAGTTACAAGTGAACATAGAAGCTTGCATGCGGTAGCAGGTGAAACAGGCGGTGGAAGTGCCCCATTTAAATCGCTATTTCTGTCTCCTCTGTTTTCCCTTTTACTGAGCGTGTACATCTGAATGTGCATGAGAACATTCTTGGATGACGCAACTCCACCGACTTTTTCTTTAACCAGTCGGGCCCTCTGTAGTCAAAGAGCACGTAGAAATCTCTCAAAAGCCAGGGAGATCAAAGGAGGGTCTGTCTGTATAATCCTCATTGTATATATGTCTAAGCCTTGAGTAACTTAACCCCAATCATGCCCAGCGTAATCTAAACCCTGTTCTGATAGAGTCTGGTGTGGAACAGTGAAAATGACAACCCATCTTTAAAAACTACCAGTGTTGTGAAGGTTAACTGTCATCTCCTTGTGCCCTTTGAGGTGATTTTAAGCAGATGATGATGTTAGAGACAAAATACCAATCCTGAGCTGGGATGTCCTGCTTCCACACAAGAAGATTCTTGGCATCTATCAGTCTTAGGATACAAATGACTTTGCTCCTGTGGGAAGAAGACTGCTGACCAAAAGGAAATTTGGGCAGAAGCAAAATCTCCTATAAGTCAGAAATGCCAAAAAGTCCCTTGCTGGTTGGATGAGAATCCCAGTAGAAGTAGCAGAAAACAAACACTGGATTGTGTTAGGTTCCTAACACACACACACACACACACACACACGGACAGACAGACAGAAGAAAAGAAAATAGAAACTCAAGATAACAGAGAACTTCCTGGTATTCATTATGTTCTTGTTATATACATGATGGGTTACCATAGCAACAACAGTATCCCATGAGTCATCCTACAGCAGACACCAGCTTACACTGTTCAGAAATAACAACACAAACAACAGCACATATTTTCAGTTAGAATGGCAGAGGGCAGGAGGGCAATTACAAATTTAGGAAAAACTGTATATCCATCATGAGGATAAGTCCAATTTGTTCGACAGACTTTGAGGCATCTGTGTTTGTATAGACATCTGTATGTGTGTGTTTCAAAATGTTGCCTTTATTAAGCATCAGTAACTAAATGATTATATGCTCACAGAAATCTCCTGCAGACTATAATACGCTAAAGGTTATCCATTTTGTGAACTGGTTTATTGTGAATTCCCACACAATTATAAGCTCACGTTTCAAGAAATCCTAAGCTCACATTTCAAGAAATGTTAGGAGAATTTTAGAAATTTTTATCATGAAAATAAGGTAAATAAGCAACACATCTGTTGCTCAGAAAGAAAAATAACAAAGGTAGCATTTCTATTTTTATACTTGAGGGTCTTATAAATCTTTGGAACCAAGAATCCACTAGAAAAGGGGTTTTGGTGAAATCTCGTAGAATTACAGAAAAGTGAATATCACTATATGAAAACTAACCAACAAACACAAACCTCTTTAGGGGAGCTTACAAGGAAACTAGAAAACACAGAGATGACCTTAGAGGTTCTGGCACAGTTCACATTAGTGGGAAGTTTTAATAAGGTCAGAGTGTAAAGGTCTGACACCAGAATTCAACATGACAAAGAGGACATGATGAGAAAAGAAGCTGGGATAAAGAGAGGTGACTAAAGTGCCTCTCACAGTTTAGCTTGCAAATCTGATCATAATCGGTCCAAGGAACAGCAGGAAAGTGCAGATTTTTAAGAGTAAAATGAGGAGCTCAATTCTAGCTATGAGAACAAATGAGATTTTCAAGCAGTGACTGTGACAGAAGTTTAAAGAGGCACAGTGGTTAGGGCTTGCAATATACACTTGGAAGTTGCTGGAATTAATGAATTAGTTTCTCCAAAAGGGGACATGTTCATTTATAATCTCTGATGACTTTCTTATTCCCAGTTAGGAAAAAAAGACTTCAGAAGAATTTTTGAGTGCCCATCATGTACCAGGCCCAGAACAAGACCCGGATACACTGTTCTCATGACCTCAGGATTGAATGTGGTAGGAAGCACTTAGGCCAACAAAATACATCAATATGCAAATACAACTGTGAGAGCTGCTCAAAAGGAGACAAGTGTCCAATAAGAGCATAAAGAACATAGTCTGGGCAGCTGGAGAAGGTTTCCTGGGGAGAATACAGGCCTAAGGATGAGTAACACACACTACCAAGAACCAGATGAATGAAATCCTGGTCATCTTTTGCAATACAGAACACATTCCATTTGGTTTGATACGCTGATTATCAGTCCCTGGGACATCACATTTTTCTCTTTGGGGTTCTATTTATCACCACTGGCACAGGTATCTTCCTTGCGGAGGGAGTAGCCTTCTTCTTAGGGCCATACAAAAGACAGCAGTGTGCATCAAGGACAAAGTCACCACTCTTGTTTCAAAGACTCTCAGGAAATTGGCTGTCCCCCCCCTCCCCCTTTTTCTGCCTTTATTTCTTTCAGATCTTCTACACCGATATATCCTCTGATGGTAAGGGGCCATCCCCAGCCCGGAATGCTTTGTCAGCGTTTACTACTTCATTCATCATGGTTGACAAAGTAAAAAGGGATGAGAAGCTTTCTCTTTGAAGTTCACATTTATCCATGTGGTATTTTTTTCCAGCTGTGAGTAGAAACTGTGAAACATTTTTTTTAAAAAGCTTCAAAGGGTGGCTAAGCAATTTAGCAGTTCTAACGGGGTACAGAAAAGGGACTAAAATATGAAGGTCACTGTGACCATGTCTCTTGTGCTTCACCATCAGTAGACATTCTAACTGCTGTAACTAGCCTCATGCTACTTCTCATGGCAAAGGGGACTCCAGTTAATGAACTAGCAAATGCTGAACTGAAGCAAAAGAATAGCAGTTGGCATTTATAACCACTTTTATTAATTCCTGGCAGTTTGGAATCAATTGGGAAATTAATCTTAAAAAAAAAAAAAAAAAAAAAAACTTTGGTCAGAAAAGATTACCTGCTATTTATTTCAACATTTTTAAAACCTCAAAGATAGGGACCAGAGTTGTGGCAGAGCATGTAAAGCCACTGCTGGCAAAGCCAGCACCCTGTATGGAAGCTGGTGTGTGTTCCAGCTGCTTGACTTCTGATCCAGTTCCCTGCTAATGGCCTGGGAAAAGCAGTGGAAGATGACCCAAGTGTCTGGGCCCCTGCTACCCATGTGGGAGACCCAGATTAAGCTGTTGGCCCTTGATTTTCAGCCTGGCTCAGCCCTGGCCATTGCTGACATCTGAGGAGTGAACAGGTGATAGAAGATCTCTCTCTCTCTCTCTCTCTCTCTCTCTCTCTCTTCCCCCTTCTCCCTCCCTTTCTGTAACTGTGCCTTTCAATTAAAATACAATAAATCTTTAAAAAATATAAAATCTTCAATGATAAATCAAACATAAAGAATACATTTTTAAATTGCATTGCCTGGGTAGGTATTTAGTACCTACCTATGTGCAATACCTAGTGATGACGTTGACATCACTTCAGATGTCTGCATCCTATTTTAGGATCCCTGGGTTTGAGTCCTGGCTGACATCTTCCTGTAAAAGTGCAACTTGGGAGGCTGCAAGGGCTTCAAGTAGCTAGCTCGCTGCTATCCACATAGGAGACCTGGATGGAATTCCAGGCTCTGTGCTTTGGTCTGGATTATCCCTGGCTGTTGGAACATTTGGAGTGTGAACCAATGGATGAAGATCTCTCTTTTTCTCTTTCTCCTTCTCTCCTCCTCCACCTTTCTTTGCCTTTTAAATAAATACAATTTTAAAAGTTAAAAACATTGTCAATGAATAAATTAAGGAATCAAATAATTACTTTATTACCTCCCTCCAAAACGAAATGAAGAATTATTCAGTTAACTTTTTACAAAGAGCACTCTCCCATGCCTGTCTCTCCATGTTAAGTTTTGCCACTCTCCTGGCTCTTCCGTTGTACTTCAGACACCGTATCCCTTCCGTTTCTTTGACATTCACGTCTGGGCTTCACTTACCAGGTTCTCAGTGGCGTTACTCATCCTCAGGCCTCACTGTCCCCAGGGAAACATTCTCCAGATGCTCACACTATGTTAGGAACTTATTTATGTTGTCTTCATCGGCCCTTGTCTCCTTTTGAGAAGTTCTCAGAACTGTAATCACACATTTATGCATTTTTCTCTTGTAAGGAAACTGTCCCTGTCAGAATTTACACTGCTTGCTCCAGTGGGTAGAGGACTTTAGCCTGTTTCCCTTTCAACTGATGCTGCATGCTCCCGTTGCGTTTTCCTTCCTGAAACAACTGTTTCCATCTTGCCTCTCTTAAGGAGAAGGAGCAATGGAAAGTTCACCAGTAACTGGGATCCACTAGGCTAATGCTATAAGAGACAGGTGAGAAAAGGAAAACAGCTAGCTGGCAGAGGCACATTCACTGGGAAACATATTAGGAAAGGTTCAATGCAGAACATTGGTGAAAGGAGTTGGGTCTCATCACAAAATGAAGAAAGAAAGGAACTCCAAGCACAAAACTGGGACAGCTCGTAGTTCTTGACACCAAAATGCAGAATAGATGTGGGTGACTTGGGAAAGCTCCGAGGATAAAGAGATGTGGGGAGGGGCTGCATCTGCTTGTCTGGGATTTATACTTTTTTGTTGGCAATGAAAACCTAGTGATGGAAGCATGGAAGTATGATTATATTTTAGAAATTGGATGTATGGATGACCATCAGGAAGGATGAGAGTGGAATAAAGAGTAAAGATAGCAATCTTTCAGTCATGAGAGGATGAAGGCTGGGCCAAAGATGGTACCAGGGAAAATGACAGCAAGGGATGTGACAAAGGAAGGAGAATACATCTGCAACCAGACAGTGGTAGAGTGATTAGGCTGAGCGAAGAGAGCGGAGTCCGCAGCAGAAGGACTTCAGGGCCTGTGACATAAATCACTGAGGATGTGGGAGACAGGGAGGGTCCACGGGTGATTTTAGTTTCCAATCTATTGAGTTCTTCTCTGGATAACAAGCAGTTGGGTATATAGCTCTGGCACTGGGTACAGAACAGAAGCTGGAGATAAACGTTCTAGTTAGAACTGTTATTGCCGGTTATTTTTACCCAATTTTAGAAAGGATTAGAAGAAATTCTGAGGGTAACTGAAAGTTTCATTTAAGTGGAAATAAGAGCCCCTTATGAAAGAAAGCACCCTGCCTGTATTTTCCCTTTACAGACTCCGCTGCTGGGATGAGTTGCTTATGAGGGAAACATGCACGAGGCTCCCATGGTCACAGTCAATGGGCCCCTGCACATAGGCACAGGATAGGCAGCAGGAGTCCAGCTGAGCTTTATAGACCAGGCCAATGGGAAGGGCATCCAGAATTTATCACCTTCTATGTAATTTTGCCTGGCATTCTCCCCCTCTGCTTGAAAAGCAGATCAATGTTTCGTGACCAGCCTGGAGCTACAAGGGTGTATTAGATCATTTATTGAGCTTTCTTTAACGAAATCTTAGTAGTACTTCTACTGAAAGAATAATAAGCCTTGAACATGCAATAAAGCCTTTAATTCAGACAAATCAGAAGACAGGACAGTTTGAATTACTGAATATTTTAGATTATGTCAAAATGTGTCAGTCTTCTATTTGTAATCAAATGAAGAAAGTATTACCCAGTGATTACTATGAGGAAAATGAGAAAGTATCTTCATGAATACATGGAAACACCAATTGTCTAGATATAAAGGTCTTCAAAGAACTCCAAAGTACTCCCCAATGCAATTTGTTTATACAAGGTTTTCTCAACCTAAGCACTATTGACATTGACAAATAATTCTATGTTGTAGGAGGCCAACTGTGTATTGTCGGAAATTTAACAACACACTTGTTCTCTACCTACATAATGCTATTAGCCATCTCTCTACCCAGTTCATAAGATTCAAAAATGTCCCTAGACATTGCTAAATGTATTCTGGGTGAAGTGTGGGAGGTAAAATCACCCAGGCTAAGAGCCATTGGTTATTCAGATAATTGAATTAACACTACACCACACTCCAAATAAAAGATTGTACAAAAGAAAATGTCGGCCTAGGTCCAGTTTGAATGATTGTAGAGTCCAAATTAACGTGATTGTATTGAATGAGGACTGTTGTTCACAATGGGAATATATTTTGCTTTGGTACAGAAGTGGGAAGTGCTCTTTTGTCCTTTGCAATACCTCTTTCCTGCAAGTCAGACTCATTCATTAAAACCATTTTTATGAACATGAGGTCACCACTTATTTAGGACTCACAGTACAATTGCTATCTTCTCTCATAGTTATTATTAGCAAATCATTTCTACAGACACAGTTCGTCATAAGCTATACTACACTTCCTTCCCTTCAACTTAGCTGTTCGAACTCTAAACCCCAGGCCTCGGAAGGTGACTCCCTTTGCAGATGGGGCCTTTAAAGAAGAGATTATGGTAAGATGAAGCTGTTAGGGCTGATCATGATCCAGTCCAAGTGATGTCCTTTAAAGAAGAAGAAATGGACGCAGGAAGTGATGCCAGCGATGAACGCCCATACGCAGAAGCAAGCTCACACACAGACACAGCAACAAGGTGCCCATTTGCAAGCCCCGGAAGATGCCACAGAAGAAAGCAAACTGCCAGCACACTCGTGGTGGACTCTCAGCCTCCAGGAGTGTGCAGAAATAAAGCTCTGCTCTTGAAGCCACAAAAGCCTATAGTACTTCGCTAAGGTGGCCCTGGCAAAGTAATACTTTTGAGTAAATGACCTCTTGATGAGAGGTCAGAAATATAAATGTGCAGTGTATATATAATCTTTCCCAAAGGAGAAAGCAGGCTAGTTAAGAAACCCACTGTATTCACTCCCGTCGCCTGGATTTTCCCCCTGCTTTTTTCTGATCCATGGGGTGATGGGGATAATACACCGACCTACACGATTCGTGAAAACAGAGGCCAGAGCGTACATAGAGAAGTAAATAACTAACAAGATGGAGCTGAGAGCAGGGTGCAGACCCCTCACCAGCCAGGCAGAATCACAGGTGTCAGTCACCAAAGAATGGCGCTGCCTACGGGAGATGCAAGAGCAGGCTCCGTGGTGACAAACTGTGTCCTGGTGCCCAGTGCTACCCATCACCTGGGGGGCTGGTGGCTCCCTTCTCACCTCTTCCACTGCTCCTGGCTTTATTTTCTATTGTGATTTGGAACACTGTGAGGTTTACATTACAGTAGGACAAACAGAACTGGAGCGTCTCACGATTTTCGTAACTGGTTCTATGTACTTCGGGGCTCCTATCACACTTTTTATGCTTTCAGTATTGTCGCCCTCTAGGAATTCCCCCTTCCTCCTCCCATAGTGACATTTTTGCTTCCTTTCTACTGCTTGAAGATTTTGAGGTAATTTCAAAAAGTTTGTATGAAAAAAGGACTCAGTTGATTCTGGTGCAAAAAAAAAAAATTGTGCATGCACACATGCATGAGCTCACCCAGGGTCTTCAAAATGTTCGTCGAAAATTCTGAAAAACCTAGGTATGGATTTCAAAACTATTTGTACTAACACAAACATCTTTTAATTCCATTTTCCATGAACTCTTATGATATACGTGGACTTATGAATACAGAAGTGAATTTCAAGTTCTGCTTTGCTGATTTGGTGGTGACAAAATGTATGACCTACAAACATTTAAGCTGGTGATCAGAAGTCAGCACTATACACAGCTTCTTTCAACAGGAAATCAGAGAGAATTTCACTGATCTAAGAGAAGGGCAGGGGCAAGAAATCTTGCAAAAGACTCCACAGAGTGGCATCCAGAAAGTGACATATGTGCCTACACCAAAATATCTAATGTGCATTTCCCACTTATTTATTTAGTAATTTATTTATTTGGTGTTCTATGTTGAGCACCAGAAAAGCAGTGCACAAGTCTGTGCATATAACCAAAAACCTTGCAACCTTAGGTAAGGAGGAGGACAACAGCCAGATTAAATCTCATCTTTGAATCTGTATGTATTGAAGTGGAGACATCCACGTTTAAAAGGAAAGTGTATTTCTTGACAGAGTGCACAGAATTTTTGGAGGCTACAAAAAATTGAAAGGACACACTTTCTAAATCATGAATAAAGCAAATCATGTTAATCACAGATGGTAGGGCTGTCATTCTCTTCAACATGGAGCTTACTTCAGATTCAGCAGTGTTAACCGCTTTGTTAATGCCTTCCCTGCTGCTCTGGGAACAAAACCTGAGGACTATTAAGTGGCCATGTGACTGTGGTTCTGATATAATTTTAAAACTAGAAATTACTTTCCTGTGTTCCAAGACAACCACGCTGTTCTTTGCACAAGTCATTTTATGAGGCTATACCTGGATTTAAAAAGAGCTACATTTTGCATTTACGTATTAGATTTCCTGTATTATCCTCTCCACAGATTTTCAGTGAAAAGCAAGATTTCTCTGAATCACCTCCATCTTCCACTTCATCGAGCAGGGTAAAACAGCATAATCGCGCCTCTTTTGTGGGGAGCCTTTTTGTTTCCCTCTCTCTCTGTCTCTCCCACACTCCCAGGCATTCTCTTTCTCCTTTCGTCCTTCCTCTCAATTATTTTTATAGTAATTAGAAACTTTTTTGTGCCAGAGAGCACAAGCAAGGGTAATACGAACACAGCTGTCCCTATGCTGCTTCAGGGGTAAGTCAGGTGAGTTCCAGCCAGCACACGCGACACATGACCATTTAATCTGGGGTAGACATTAGTGATCAGCCAGGATGACCCACTGTACTGCCAGGCGGATGCTTTTCTCAGCAGATTACGGATAAGTTGGGGCATTAAAACATGCAAGTTAAAAATGAGAGTTGGCAATAAAAAGAATAAGAAGACTTGGAAGTTCCTTCATTTACTCATGCTCTCCCTCCATCCACAGCTTTCATCGCATTGGTTGTCACGTTTGTGCTGCCTGCGAAGCAAAGCTCTAGGTACACTGATTTAAGTGGCATTTCTTGCACAAAAATTCGCTTCGTTGATTTACTTACTGGCTATAAGACATATTATATTAAAAGAAAGTAGGATTGCAGAAGCTTTACAAATTTCAAGGACTATGTCATAAAATCCTGGTTATTATACCTTTCAGAAGGATTCACTCGCAAAATATCCTGTGATGGCCAATTTTAGAACTCACTGGGCTAAGTGTGAAATTTCCTGGGTATGTGCACATGTTCAGCAGCTGACATAAAATATACTCCAATGTACTTCTACAAAATGGCAATTACCTCGAAGCAGAATAAAAGGTGACATGCATATAGTATTTACATAAGGATTTGGCAATTTGTTATGGTTTACAATATCGCCCTCACTGAGGACAGACATGAGAGAGAAGCAGACAGCAACAGAGTAATGTTGGACACATTTTCCTGAATGCATTTCAAACAGCTGCTTCTCCCTGGTAGCCTGTTAGAAATTCATACGGTTCTAGAACTGCACAGAACGTTTTTGATACCCTGGGGGGAAGTAAAATAATGCCCTCACAACAATTAAAAAACATTCATTCTCACCAACCCAAGAAAATATTTTTACACTCGAAAAACTAAGTCCCAAGGCATTTGGTCACTCAAAAATCTAGATGTTTCTTTCACATTTATAATAAGGTCAAATCTGGCAAAATGTTTTGTCCAGATTTGTGTGTATGTGTGTGAGTCTGTGTGTATGTGTTTGTGTGTGTGTGTGTTTATGTGTGTATAATTAGAAAAAAGAGAAGGAAAAGGTTCAAAAGATAATAACTGGCTTCAAGTAAGATACATAGCTTTAAGAATTTGCATATTTTTTCTCCTGGGAATTCATGAAATTAGAAAGAACTGGCGTTTCCACAGAAAGAATGGAACATCTTGCTAAAATGCTTCTGAAGTTCATTGCTCAATGCTGAATAAAATGACATTGTGTGAAACCCAAACTGAAGGTTGATTTTGGCACCTGTCCGTCAAGCGTATCATCGCTGTTCTGCATAAATAGGCCAAAGGGTAGAAAGGGGCTACTTAGTGGACATCCTCTGTCATGGCAGTGAAAACACTGAGCTCAACTCTGAAATCCCTAATTATGGGAACAGGAGTTTGCCTGTGTAACAGGAGGTGTATATGGGGGTGGGGGGGCTGGAGACCATGAGTTAGCAAAATTCTGGGACATTGATCTGGAAATGACAATTCCTCTACAGAAAAAATGTATAACCATCTTTTGCCACCCGCCCCCCCGCCCCGCCCCGGCCACAGGGAAAGAAGGCTTTCCGTACAATGGTAACATGTTTAGTCCACACTGGCATTGTAGGTTATGAGTTATTGGGGCATCCGGGACTGAGAGCCGTTCATAAATATATTAACTATTTGGCTAAACCCTCTTTTAAATTCTTACCATGGACAATTCAGATGGTAATACAAGCACGAATAATCTTTCCAGTTCTTAAAATCGACAGACCTTGAAACTAGATTAGCTTTCACTAAACTGCTAAGCGAAGAATATTTTTCAAGTTTCCTCTCTGGTTAATTTTTTCCCAACTACCTAGGACGCTGAAGCTCAGACCTAACGTCTCCCCCTGCCCCTCCCAGCTCAGCCGACCTCCAAAGCAGTTAAGGGTCACAAGACACACTTCCACTGACAACTAGAGGCAAGCAAGACAGTTACCGTCTCCTCTGTGGCTTAATATCGATTGGCTTGTTGATGGCATAAGGCGACCCTTGCACAAAAGCGCTGCAGAATCGAGCCACCTTCCCCAGCGTTAGGTGCTCACAGCTGCTTGGCAAACTCATTTGATCGGAAAGGCAGGAAGTCAAAGCGAATCTGAGGAGTCAGCCCAGGCTGGAAAGAATGTGCCAGATCGGGGCGTTCCGACATCTGCCGCTCACTAGCCTCCTGGCGCTGCCCTTCGTGAAGAGTTACCGCGGGTTTCTCTGAGGCTACGCGGTCTACCTTGTTTTCCGTTCATGCATACAGGGCCCTTGTTGCTTATTTCTAACCAGAGTCATGCTCCGACCAATTACTGGCTGAGCAGATGTAGAAATTCTGGCTCTCCACAAAAGCCTCTTTCCACTCAGACTAAAATCTGGTTTAACGCGTTCTTTGCAGATCATCTAAATTATGTCACGTTACTGGTTGAGTAATCAGTCGTTTACCTAGACACTCGGCACGCATCTGATCGAAAGGAACAAATTGATTATTTGCTAGACTTTCAAAGGGAAAAAACTGTTTGCTAAACTGATTATAGATCATTAGAAAAGGAGATAGGCAATGGAAATGATTATGGATGGGTTTCCAAGTTTCTGGTCAAAAAAATTGTGGATTCTCATTTGTATGTTTGTATGTGACTGTTCACAACAGCATTGAAGTCTGAAGTCGTTGCCTCTAACGACCAAAAAAAAAAAAAAAAAAAAAGCGTAGACTACGTGCCAACGCCCTGATTTGGATGCTGATTTTTTTCACCCTTTCAGAAATGCAACCACTATCTGCTCTTTGGATGAGTGGCCATTACAAAACTGAGAGCACATTCTTCCTCGCTTCTTTGTACCTTCAGTTTTCATGCCCCATGCTAGGCAAGCTGGAGAAATTAGAAATGCTATGAAATAATTCCACGGAAGGCAGTGAAGTCTCACAGTAAAGTTAGAGCTCTGCTCAGCCCCTGGTTTTCAGTAGCTCTCACTTGGCTCTGCAGAGGGACAGCCAGAAAACCGTGGAGGTCCTTATTCACAGCCTTAAGACAGCACTTTTCATACCCTTGTGCAGGGTAACTTTTCTACTTGCACTATATAATCCTATAATGATAACGCTATTACCCAGGATTTGAACATACACACCGTTTTATTTAAGAGTCCTGTGACCTGGGAAAACACAGAGCATATTGAAACGAAAGCTTTATTTTATTCTGTCATATCCAAATTCAGAAACTATTTGGGTTTGAACAACAGATACCATTTAAATGAATACATTTTAAGGTTGGAGGGGAAGAGAATTTTTTATTTAACAATCATCATTTTTAGCCAATGATTTTGTTATATATATATATATTTACAAAATGATGTTAGTTTTAATATGTTAATTGACATGGAGGTGTATAAATAAAAAAAGCTTTTTATCTTTTCCCTCCCCATTATTATTACCTTTTTCTTTATGCTTATTCTACCAAATACATATGTGTACATATACATACACACATGTGCATATACACACAAATACACACATGTGTAGGGTTTCTCCTTCCTTTTTATGAAGTGGGTTCATGTTGTACATATTTCTCCATAACTATAAATATACTTAAAAGAAACCATGTATAATTTTTAGTCAATGAGCAGATATCAAGTGTGTATTTTTTGATAGTTACACAAGATTTCAAAGCATGGATGTACCATTTTTTTCTCAATCAGCCCTTTTTGATGGGCATATGATTTTGGACTTGTACAAACAACAGCCATGTTAATATGCTCAAACTGATTTGTACTCTTATTTCCAAAAATGAGTTGCTAGATCACAAGTTATGTGTATCTTTTTCTTTAGTAGGGTAAAGCAGATCATATTTCTACCAGTCAGGCAGAAAGATGAAAATTATTATGATTATTGGGGGGAGGGACCTGAGGGGTGGAGAGAGAGTGAGAGAAAGAGAGAGAGAGGGAGAGAGAGTGGCTCCCATATGCTGGCCACTTGCCAAATAGCAGCCAGGACAAGGACAGAGCTGGACCAAAGCTGGGAACTGGGGATTCGATCATCCCCTGTGTGAGTGGCAGGGATCCAATTACTTGGGCCACCACCTGCTGCCTCCCAGAGGTGCACCAGTAGGAAGCTGGGGTTAGGAACTGGAGCCAGGAATCAAATGTAGGCATTCTGTTATGAGACCTAGACATCAGCTATAAGGCCAAACATCCACTTGATATCCCTACACTCTTGAAAACACTATTTATTGATAATTCAAGTCCGTTTCTTTTTTAAAAAATATTTATTATTTGAAAGACAGAGAAACAGAGAGAGAGGGACACACACACACACTTACAGAGAGAGAGAGAGACATTCTATTTGCTGGTTCTCTCTACCATCACCTGTAACAGCCAGGGCTGGGCTAGGATGAAGTCAGGAATCAGGAACTCCATCCTGGTCTCCCACAGGGGTGGCAAGGGTCTAAGTACTTGGGCCATCATCTGTTGCTTTCTCATATTCATTAGCAGGAAGCTGCACTGGAAACCGTTGGGCCTCACACCAGCACTCCAATATGGGATGCCATCATTGTAAGCTATGGCTAAACCTGTTGTGCTACAGCATTGGTCCCAGTCTGATTCTTTATAGCATAAAAATGGGGTGACCAACCTCCAAAATGCTCAGGGATCATGCATGGTTCATTGCTAAAATGAAATTGTTATGAGGGTGCTCACAAAAAGCAGTCTACAAGTACTGAAATATTAGGCTGGCGCTGTGGTGTAGTGGGTAAAGACACTGCCTGTAGTGCCAGCCTCCCATGTGAGCATCATATCACAAGACCTGGCTGCTCCACTTCCAATCCAGCTCTATGCTATGGCCTGGGATAGCAGTAGAAGATGGCGCAAGTCCTTGGGCCCCTGCACCAGCGTGGGAGACCTGGAAGAAGCTCCTTGCTCCTGGCTTTGGATTGGCACAGCTCCGGCCAATGAAGCCATCTGGGGAGTGAACCAGCAAACCAGCAGATGGAAGACTTTTCTCTCTGTCACTCTGCCTCTGCCTGTCTATAACTCTGCCTTTCAAATGAATAAATAAATCTTAAAAAAAAAAAAACCTGAAGTATTCTAGACATAATGAAATGGTTTATAAAATCTTTGCCCAGGTGTGTAAAGGCAGAAGTTTGAAGCCTCATCAACATGAGAGAATTCTTCAAGCATAGTGCAGTTAGTAAATAATTTTTCTTAATTTACATAATTAGGAGGAGATTAATTGGAATGGGTTGTTCCTATGTTTTCAATCTTCAGTAAATTTTTTTTTCACTCAGAATAATATTTCATAATTTGGGGAAACATCACTAATTTCACACTGTGAAGTGGTGCCCAATGACTGCTGGCTAATTGTGACAGATGAGTGGTGTGATTTGTAGTTGGTAAATTCAAGAGGCCCTTTGGACCTCGTCCCTCATATCAGAGTCCGAAGAGGTAAAGCACAGGAAAGCAATTCTCCCTGCCAGCTAATTTAGGAGTCTCTGTCCAGTCACAGAGGATAAGGGCTACTTCACGGAAGAATTTCCTAGGAGGGCTACTAAGCAGTCACTGAAGGGCAAAGCAGACGTCTCTGGGCAAGAGAATTATGTGTCCTCTGATTGGTCGACTCCCATGGTTTCCTTAGCAGGTGCATTTTTGCTTGTGCCTGAGCAATGATTTACCAAGAGCCTGGCAGGAGCTTCTGGGAATTACTTGCACTTAAATTGGCACGAGAAGAGATTATTATTAAAAATTCCACCTGCCAAGAATCTAGACTCTTGAATCAGTGAGAACTCTGTTCAACTACCAGGGAGCCACCTCTTAGGGAAAGCCATGTCTTCCCATGTTCAGCAACGCCCTTTCTCTGGGGATCCCTTTCTCTGGGATTGTCCCTTTGGGAAAATAAAAATGCACTGGAGAACTTAATTTCATTTAAAGATTAGAACCACGGTCAGTACAGGCTCACAGCAAAATAGAGCTCAAATCTCAGTAAAACAGCCACACGTGCCCACCTCTGCTTTGTTTGTCACACTGGGATTTCTGTGGCAGACCAGCACAGAGCTGGCACAGATCTCAACCCCATGGTTCTAAGCCCTGAGAACATTAACACAAAGGTGGAAATCACACGAAGGCATATGGAGCATCATGCTGCTCCTGTAGGCTGGAAGTTGGGATGGGAGTAGGGGCCTGCACAGCGGTTAAAAGCAACTGCTAGTGAGTGGCACTTTGAGGACACGGGGATGTTGTGTCTCCCCTCCCCTCCCCCACACACTCACACCATGGCAGTGCTGTTGGCATTCAAATCTGCCCATAACCCATGGCAGTGCTGTTGGCATTCAAATCTGCCCATAACCCTCAGCTTCTTTTTGGTTCTGGCTTTCATCCTTATCGTCAATGTCCAATCAAGAGGTTTTAAATGCCCTTTTGTGCTGAAACGCTCTTATGTCTTCATCCTGAGTTTGATCTATCTGCTGTTAGCACCAACTATTCATGGGAAAATTCCACTTGGAAGTCCCATTGGCACTGCATTCCAGCATTTATAGTTCAGTTCACATCAATGCTTTTTCTACTTCCCCCAACCCAATACATTTCATCCTGTATCCTCTGCATTGCCATTATCCAGTCCAGGATCTGACAATCACTGCTCTTAGCAGGCCAGAAACCCTAAAGACAGAAATAATATTAACAGTAATGATATTATTAATACTAACAATAATTAGCTAATACTGATCATAGGCTTTTTACATGCTAGGCACCATTGTTGTCAGGAATTCACTCACTTAAGGCTCATAACCTCATATTAATGGGTACTATTGTTATATTAATTTTTAAGATAAGAAAAACAAAGCACCAAGAGAAGAAGCTATAAACTCCAGATCACATATAGTGTTAAGTGACGGAGTCAGAATGAGGGACCTGTTGACCTGCCTCCAGAGTTCAGAACATACATCTTGACTCTCTTACACCTTGTACTTTGCTTAACACCTCTGTTACTTATGCCCCTTTTAAAAATTCTGCCTGAAGGTTATACTTCCAGTCTTTCTTCCTCCAATATATCCTCCACTTGACTGTCAAGTGCCCTAAAAAATGGAAATCTGAACAAATGAGTGTCTTGGTTGGACTTATTTAACAGCTCCCTGCTACCCCGCAGAAAATGTTCAACATTTAAGTTTGAAAATTTGGCAGAGAGATGCTCTAAGGTCTTACTCTCCCTTCCTCTCTCATATCTGCCACAACTGGAAAAATAAATATTGTTAAAATGCCCATACTAGCCAAAGCAATCTATAGCTTCAATGTAATCCTTATCAAAGTACCAATGACATTCTTCACAGGATTAGAAAAAATTGTAAAATTCATATGAAACATAAAAAGGGCTAAGAGTCAAAGAGATCACACAAACAAGTCTAGTGTCTGCTAATACTAGCTGATAGAATCAAAAAGGGAGAGAACAATCCATCATGGGAAGCGGGATACACAGTAAACTCATAGAATGGCAGATGTCCTAAATAGCACTCTGGCCTCAGAATCAGCCCTTAAGGCATTTGGATATGGCTGAAGAGCCCATGAGAGTATTTTAGGCATGGAAAGCCAAGACACCCTGGGGGGGGGGGGGAAGAAGCCCTAAATGGAAGATCTCTGCGAGTGAGATCCCAGTGGAAAGAACGGGGCCATCAAAGAAGGAGGTACCTTTCTCTGAAGGGAGGAGAGAACTTCCACTTTGACTATGACCCTGTCGGAATAAGATCGAACTTGGCGAACTCAAAAGGCTTCCATAGCCTTGGCAACTCATGACTAGAGCCTAGGGAGATTACTGACGCCATAAACAGGAGTGTCAAATTGTTAAGTCAACAACAGGAGTCACTGTGTACTTACTTCTCATGTGGGATCTGTCCATAGTGTGTTGTCCAAGGTGAAGTAATGCTATAACTAGTACTGAAACAGTATTTTACACTTTGTGTTTCTGTGTGGGTGCAAACTGATGAAATATTTACTGAACTGATCTTCTGTATATAAAGATAATTGAAAATGAATCTTGATGTGAATGGAATGGGAGAGGGAGTGGGAGATGGGAGGGGTGTGAGTGGGAGGGAAATTATGGGGGGGGGAAGCCATTGTAATCCATTAACTGTACTTTGAAAATTTATATTTACTAAATAAAAAATTTAAAAAAGGGCCTAATAGCTAAAGCAATCTTCAGTAAAAAGAACACAGCAGGAGGCATCATTCTACCCAACTTCAAAATATACCACAAAGCCATAACAATCAAAGCAGCACGGTATTGACACAAAAACAGATAAACAGACCAATGGAGCAGAATAGAGAGCCTAGAATTAAAACCTCACACTACACCAAAGTGATTTTCAACACAGGTGCTAAGAACACACATTAAGGAAAGGAGAGTCTCTTCAATAAATGGTACCAGGGATACTGGATAACACAAGCAAAGAAATGAAACAAAACCCCATCTCTTACCACATACAAAAATCAACTCAGAATTGTTAAAAGACTTAAATACCCCAAAGTAAGAAACTACAAAAAAGAAAACATAGGGGAAACACTTAATGACATGAAAATATGATCACATGTTTTTGGATAGGACTACAACACATAAGAAATAAAAGCAAAAACAGAAAAATGGGATTAAGTCAGACTAAAAAGCTTCCGGAGAATATAGGATACAACAATGGAGAAGAGATAGCCTACAAATGAGAGAAAGTGTAAATTATACATCTAATAAGAGTTTAAAATACAATATATAAAGAACTCACCTCAACAGCAAAAATAAAAATTTGATTTAAGAATGGTCAATAGATCTAAATAGACATTTCTCAAAATAAGGTATAAAAATGGCCTGCAAGTATATAAAAATTTGGAAATCAGTAATAATCAGAGAAATCAAAATCAAAATCAGAATAAGATATTAGCACACTCTAGTTAGAATGGCTATCATCCAAAAGACAAAGATGAAGCAAGGATTGGCCACAGTGTCCAGGATAGCCTTTGAGATGCCCACATCCCTTACCAGAGCACCTGAGTTCAAGTCCTCACTCCATTCCTAACTCCAGCTTCCCGCTAATGCACACCTAGGAGGCAGTAAGTGATGACTCAAGTATTTGGGTCCCTGCCACCCAAATGGGAGAGCCAGACTGAGTTACTACCTCCTGGCTTTGGCCTGGGCCAGACCCAACTGTTGCAAGAATTTGGGGAATGAACCAGGAGATGGAAGTTCAACCTTTGTCTGTGAAATACCCCACCCCTGCTTTCCAAACAAAGTTAATTAAGACAAAAGACAACAAGATCTGGCAAGGATATGGAGAAAAGGGAACCCTTATATCCTATTTGTAGGAACATAAATTAGTACAGTTGTTATGAGGAACATTATAGATATCCTTCAAAAAACTAAAAATAGAACTGATAATACATCCAAAGGAAATGAAATCAGTATTCCAAAGAGATATCTGGATTCCCATGTTTCTAAAATCCAATTCACAATAGCCAAGAAGTGGAATCAATCTAAACATCCATCACCACGTGAATGGATAAAGAAAGTGTGGTGCATATCTTAACAATAGAATACTATTCAGCAATATAAAGAATTGAATCCTACTTCTTGCTACTGTACGGACAGACTTGCAAGGAACTATGTTAAAGGAACATAAAGTCAAGCACAGAAAGGCACATGTCACGAGATCTCATACATATGGGGATTCCATAAAAGCTGCTCTCATAGAAGTTGAGAGTGCATGGTGGTTACCAGAGGCTGGGGAAAGAAAGGGGCTAAGAGAAGGGTGGGGAAACACTGGGCAACAGGGACAAGCTACGGTTGGAGAGGAAAAGTATGTTCTGGCTTTCTGTCTGGGCATCAGGGTGACTGTAGATAGCGTATTTTGTATTTTAAAAAAGCTAGAAGAAAGGACCACGAATGTTCTCACCACAAAGAAGTGGTAAATGAGGAGATAAGTATGCTTGTACTGATTGGAACATTACACAATGTGTACATGTATCAGAACATCACATGGTATACTACAGACGCTAATATTTATAACTACTAGGTGTGAACTAAAAAAGGATAATTTATAAACAACTTCATTGAGTATAACAAATATAACATTTGCCTGGTAGATGTTAACATTCTGGCATAGAAACATCTGTTGGGATTTTATTATCATGACTCCGGCCCTTGGATTTTTGAAGAGTGTTGACACCATATGCTTTTTAGAATTTTAAGAACAGGGCCGGCGCCGCGGCTCACTAGGCTAATCCTCCGCCTAGCGGCGCCGGCACACCGGGTTCTAGTCCCGGTCGGGGCGCCAGATTCTGTCCCGGTTGCCCCTCTTCCAGGCCAGCTCTCTGCTGTGGCCAGGGAGTGCAGTGGAGGATGGCCCAGGTGCTTGGGCCCTGCACCCCATGGGAGACCAGGAAAAGCACCTGGCTCCTGGCTCCTGCCATCGGATCAGCGCGGTGCGCCGGCCGCAGCGCGCGGGCCGTGGCGGCCATTGGAGGGTGAACCAACGGCAAAGGAAGACCTTTCTCTCTGTCTCTCTCTCTCACTGTCCACTCTGCCTGTCAAAAAAAAAAAAAAAAAAAAAAAAAAAAAAAAAAAGAATTTTAAGAACACAAATGCTCATCAATCAGTCATCATAGGCATCACTCAACTCTACAGCAAGAAAAACTTTCTTGTAAGCCAACAGACTGCTTCCTTTTAAAAAGAAGGCAAGTTTGGAACGAATGCACCATAGATTTTCATCACCTTTAAAAAGTTTTATTCTCCATCGAATGGAATACTCCTTTCAGAGCAGTTTCTCTCAAAATCTGCCAGCTCCTCAAAAGCCCGGAGGGAGCCTGTTGAGCACATGAAGTGGCAGTTTATCAAGCCTACCGCAGTCTGTCAGAAGCCCAACTGCCCAGACTTAAAAGCCTTAGAAGAGGAAGTTGGTGGAGCGTGTAGTTAAGTAAGCTTTGTTTGTTCGTGGTTTCATCACACAGAGGGACAGGAAAGTAGGCCTGGTCCCAGGGACAAGAAATTATGTTCTCACCTCCCACAGAAGCCCAGGACTACTGATAATCCTTTCTCAACATACCTATTATGTATCCAAAGTTTAGGCTAAGCTAAAGGAACAACGAAATCCACAGAATAAAGCGAAGCTCATTCACTGAAGCTGTAGAAAGGCCCCCACAATGCCCATGTCCCAACTCTTTATAAAGCAGCTAGAATGTTATATGGAGTGACATTTTGCTGTAGAACGCATGGAAATGGAAACAAGTGCACTTAACATGCACAACAGGCTTCAACAACATGACTTCTCCGACAGATGCCCCATACTACTCCCCACACTTTCACTTAAAAAGCGCAGTCTTCTCGCCAAAATATGAACTGTTGCCAATGTTCAGCTGAAAAAGAATTTCCCACAGTAGGAAGCACAGGAAAGAATTCAAACACTTGAAGCCTGTTTCCAAAGAGCCACATGTCTCGCATCATTACAAAATCACAAGAGGGAAAACAGCGCAGCTCTGTGTTACGGCTCTGTCAGCTAGCTGCCTGAGTAAAGAAGAGGTGTCTTGAGCAAATGCTGTCATCTATTTGGTTGCCAGATGATTTGCTTAAAAAATCTACTCACTCATTCCTGTAACCCAGCCAGGCAGCATTAGTTGAGCATCTATTGTGTATACATACAAGATGTGGTTGGCATAACTCCTATCAAGGAAAACAGTAATATATAATACACTTGCTGTCCAATTCATGCACTGTGATAAGATTAACTTCAATTGATAATATTCTGGATTAAAAATAAACACCAGTACAGTATTAGTGATCCTACATAAAATGTGTTTCGCTAACATGGCATCATTAATATTCAGACTACACCATCAATTATTGCATTATATGGTTTTTAAATGTTCTCTCTCCTTGAGTGTACTGTAAGCCACAAGGTGGGCAGATCGAGTATATTTGTCTCTGCATTCACCACACTGCCAAGTAGACTGCTTGTGAAGCAGTGCCACCGTGCCCCATACATTTCTCTGCACATAATAGATGCTCAGCAAATATTTGTTAAGAAAAAAGTCTTGCATTCATATTTTATCTCCACTGACTTTTAAAACTAGGAAACCCCACTCTTCAGTTTGCTTGCATGCTATACATCTCTTCTCTTGGAACGATGGTGCTCCCTTTTATTCTCAGAGTATCCTTGTTTGGATTGTAAGTGATTTGGTTAACATCTTGCTTGGAAAAGGTACTTATAGGCTTGCCTCGGATGCTTGGTTGAAAGCAGCTCAAAGGCAACGATTGTCTCTTACTCATTATTGTTTCTCCAAATCTATTTTGTACCCCCTTTCTTGTAGGTTCAGCATCAATGACCCATGAATAAATGACAGTGAATAGGGGACTCACGATAAACTAAATCAGATGGGAAACATTTAAAGAGGCAAATGCCAAGGAGTGATCAGCATGGAGAGGCACTATGCAGATCCTGACCTGAATTTTCTCCCTAATTTAGATGATACAAAAGGAGTTTCCTTGTATTCAAACCCATATAATAGTGACATACCATTGCCATTGTCAAGTACCTCTAGATTCTTGAGTTTATACAGAACAATTCCAGAGTTACCAACTATGAGGGAGAGATCAAGCATGAGGAGGACACTGGTTTCAGAGCCAAGTGACTGTGGTTCCACACAACCTTGTCCATTTTTGGGTGTGGTAGGTGTGATCCCAGAGATCCATTCTAATTGGAGGCTTAGTTCCCAGGGTGGTGGGATCTTTGAGAGGCGGGGCCTAATAGGAAGTCCTTAGGTTACTGGGGGCGGATTCTAGGAGGGGAGTTCTGGAAGTGCTTAGTGGTCCTCTCGAGAGACTTATGAAGGCTCAAGTTGCTTCCACCCAATCTGGTTCTGTTCAGGTTCAAGGCGAAACCACTGGCCTGACACACGTGGCTGCACTGTCATCTGCTGTGCCATGAGGTCCCTGCAGAAATGAGCCAAACAGGTGCCATGCCCGTGAACCTCCAGGACTGTGAGCTACATAAAACCTCTCTTTTCTGGAACCTCCAGGACTGTCAGTTAAGTAAACCCCTCTTTTCTTCCCAAGTAACCTCTACAAGGTAGTTTGTGGTAGTAATGCAAAGCCAGCCAAGGCAGCTCTGGGGAAGAAATGACACCTTCCTAGAGCTCTAGCAAGTTTATGCATTCATTCAACAAACACTGATCAACTTGCTATTTTAAGTACTGGGAATCCAGAAGCAAAGAAAACAGGCAAATCTTCTGCCATCAAGGAGCTAACATCCCGACAGTGATGGATAAACAAACGTATAAATAAAGCCTATTAAGTGTTATGGCAGGGGCCAATGCTGTGGTGCAATGGGTTAAAGCTGCACCCTGCAGTGCTGGCATCCCATATGGGTGTCAGTTAGAGTCCTGGATGCTTCACTTCTGATCCAGTTCTCTGCTATGGCCTGGGAAAGCAGTGGAAGATGGCCCAAGTCCTTGGGCCCACAGGGGAGACTCAGAAGAAGCTCCTGTCTCCTGGCTTCGGTTCTGTGCAGCTCTGGCCATTGTGGCCATCTGGAGAGTGAACCAGTAAAAACCTCTCTCTCTTCCTTTCTCTCTCCCTCTCTCTCTTTCTCCCTCTCTGTCTCTCTCTGTCTCTCTCTCTCTCTCTGTGCCTCTGGATCTATGTAACTCTTTCCTTCAAATAAATAAACCTCTTTTTATTAAAAAAATGATGGCAACTGCTATGGAGGAGAACAAAGAGTTCAAGAAGAGTGGTGCAGGGGGACAAGACATCACTGCCATGAAGCCCTTGGGCTTAGGGAAGAAGACGGAGGGGCTGGTCTTCTGTTACGACCGACTCAGGAAAAGGGCAAAGAAGATCATGAAGAGGTGAGCAAGAAAGTGCAAATACAGGCAGGACCAGGCACAACATTTGTTAGATGAATAAGGGAGTGAATGAATGAATGCCTTCAGCAGATATTAGCTGCAATATTAAGAGCTACCAAATGTCTTAGCTGAGAAAAAAATCCAAAGAAGTTAATATGACCTGGAACTTCACAGTTATTAAGATTCTAAAAGGTCTTAAACTGAAACATCCCTTTTAATTAATGGAAGAGATCCATCTTCTTTCTGTCATGAGTCATTCTTTTGTTGACTATTGCTGTTAGTCACTAGATGATTTAATATAAGCAAATGTGACTTAGCAGCCCTGTAAATAACGTTTCCCTGTTAAATTTGATAAATTAACCCCAAATCTAGGAAACACAGAATATAAAGGCAATTATAGAAACAAAGTGATAATAAATTAAGAATAAACCAACTGCAAGTGACATAAGTTCTTTTTAACTATCTTAATTATTTAGAAACAGAAGCTGTTGCTAAAATCTTAAATAACTTTAAGAAGTCTTAATCATCTTTATTCACATCAGATAGTTATAAATCCATAGAATGATCATTGGCAATAACAATTATAGTTAATATCTGTTGAGCATTTACTTGGTGCCATCATGTACCATGCGAAGAATTTTTCCTGGGGCTGGTGCTGTGGCATAGTGGGTAAAGCCACAGCCAGCAGTGGCAGCATTCCATATGAGTGCTGGTTCAAGTCCTGGCTGTTCCACTTCTGATCTCTACTACAGCCTGGGAAAGCGAAGGAAGATGGCCCAAGTCCTTGGGTCCCTGCACCCATGTGGGAGACCCACAAGAATCTCCTGGCTTCGGATCAGCGCAGCTCCAGCTGTTGCGGCTAACAGGGGAGTGAACCAGCAGATGGAAGACCTCTCTATCTACCTATCTATCTATCTACCTACATATCTCTCTATCTCTATCTTTCTGCCTCTCCTTCTCTCTGTGTATAACTCTGACTTTCAAATAAATAAATAAATCTTAAAAGAATTTTTCATGAAGCAGATCCCAATAGTTGCAAGGTTCATTGAACTCAACTAGGAACGTGGTCTTTCCCTAACACAAAAACACTCTCCAAGGAGCAGCAGGTATCTGGCCTTGATGTGAAGAACAGCTGGTTCTATGGGCCATCATGCTCATCTTTGAACAGATCTAAATATGGGCAAGGTCTTTGCTCCAAGCCAGATTTCACCTTTCTAAAAGTGCAACTTCTTGATCGTAGTCTTGGAGTCATTCAAAAGCAAATCTGGTTCTTTTGTCATAATGACAACCTTGTGGTTCCCGCAGAAAGATTTCATGCTCTCTGCTTCCAAGCCCGTGGTACCTCAGTTCTTTTGATTGCTTCTAAAATATCAGAATTTCTAGATGCTTCACTTGCCTGGTAACTCCTTCTGCACTGATTCATGTTTGTGGTATCTGAAATCCAACATCCCAGGTGTGATATGATGACTGCAGGACAGACAGTCACCTTAATTTCTCTGTTCACTAGGGATCTATGAATGAAAGGGTCATAAGACAGAGTTCCCTATATATTGTTTTATATATATATAATATATTATTAGCATATCAAATTCCTCAGACATCCAGTTCAGATGGATTATGAACTTGGAAGGAACATTCCTCAATACAATCAAAGCAATCTATGAAAAACCCACAGCTAACATCCTATTGAATGGGGAAAAGTTGGAAGCATTTCCACTGAGATCTGGGACCAGACAGGGATGTCCACTCTCACCACTGCTATTCAATATAGTTCTGGAGGTTCTAGCCAGAGCTATTAGGCAAGAAAAAGAAATTAAAGGGATACAAATTGGGAAGGAAGAACTCAAACTATCCCTCTTTGCAGATGACATGATTCTTTATTTAGGGGACCCAAAGAACTCTACTAAGAGACTATTGGAACTCATAGAAGATTTTGGCAAAGTAGCAGGGTATAAAATCAATGCACAAAAATCAACAGCCTTTGTATACACAGACAATGCCATGGCTGAGGAAGAACTTCTAAGATCAATCCCATTCACAATAGCTACAAAAACAATCAAATACCTTGGAATAAACTTAACCAAGGACGTTAAAGATCTCTATGATGAAAATTACAAAACCTTAAAGAAAGAAATAGAAATTACAAACATTTTTATTAGCAAACATAAGTAACTGTTGATCCTGACTTTTCACTCTAATATATTCACTATCTCTTTCAAGTTTGATTGGATAGATTAATAACCTTCCATCCAAACTTTATTCAGTACTATCTGTTCAGCTTCTAACCTACAGAACCATGTGATAACTACAGCATTTTCCTAGTTTATCAGAAAAGTGATAGTGACATGAGGAAATGCAGATTCCCACAATAGGCTTTAGGTCTAGACAATTTTATTAATAACATGGAATGTTTTGTGAGAAAGAAGGAAAAGAAATGATAGGCTGGATCTTGAAAGCATTCAGATATCAAATGGACTTTGGAATCTGAAAAACCAACCTAGTTGAGACCAAGGCAGTGTCAGTTGTGGGGACATGGAATAGCAAACATAAATTGGAGAATAAAAATGTGGTTTGCCAACATCAAATCTATTTAACAGATGACTTGGTGACAAATCAGCAATCATCAGACCTTACTACGCAGGCAAGAAGGTCGAATTGCCACACCAGGATCTGTGAGTTCTTTCTCACTTACAGACTCCTGGATTCAACAAGAGCCCACACTCAGCGTGAGCAGTGATAGCACGCAGAGAAAATTCCCTGGAGAACATAACGTGGCTGAGAATGGGTGTTTAAATACATCGGTACCACTTGGCCTGGAGATGAGGAGACAGCAGTGATTTAATGATATGCTTTGGAGAATTTTTGTTTTTTGCAAAGAAGTGCTTCAGTGCTGCTCACTGCATTCCACCCTCTCAGGAGATAAGGGAAGATGTGAAATTTAAAGAGAAGCAGAGCGAACACTTGCAGCCACACAGGAAGGTTGCCTGGCTGCAGAGGGTGATCAGGGGCTGAATGCTTGTCAAGGAAAACTTTCTGAATGTCCTCAAGGGCCCTCGCAGTCATATCCTACTGCTACCGAGGCGCACACAGCAATAGCCAAGCTACAAACAGTTGCCACACCTGAATCAGGTGAGGAGAGCAGTCATTCACTTGCTCTGCTTGGAACATGGGCGACTTTTTTTTTTTTTACCTTTCTCCCTATTTTATACTATTAAAATCAATCACTTATTCATTGCTTATTTTGTTTTCACAAAAATCCAGTAGAGTGGGAAACAGGGAAAGACACAAAAGGAGAAGGCAATGAGCTCTGCCCTCCCAAAGCTTAGGATGTGTTTGAGAGAAGCAGACTTCACACACGAATGCATCGCAGTCAGTGTGAAACTATACATAGGATGTGGCTCAAACGTGAAATGTAATTGCTCAGGGGAAGCAAAATCAATGGGCACTGAAATACATTCCCTTTGTTTACAAAGATACTCTGGCACTAAATCATTTAGGGCAGACCACAGAAGCCCTAAAAGAAACAAAGAAGCAAGCAAAATGGAACAAAATAAAAGCTGATATCAGAGTTCCTAGGATATGAACCAGCCACTCTGATCCTTTCTGTTCTGAACTGACACAAGGGAGCACATAAAGACAGCCATTGTTATCCCCCTCATGTTACCTCCATAATATTACCTTCAGAGCCTACATTTGCACTTGATGTTTGTCTTCTGTGAAAGAAATGGCAGAATTCCTGAAGTACATGTTCTCTGTTGTTCTTTCCAATACGGGACAATCAATAGTGTAATTACATGGTGCAAGAGAAGGCTGAGTCATTTGAATTACCAATGTCATTGCCACTATGAATAATAGATTGTGGTATCTAGAATTTATTTAACATGTGGTTATTTTGCTATCATGGACAATGTTAATCTGCAGGAGAACAGATGGTACAAATGTATTTTAAATTATTCAGTAAAGTGAGCTTTTTAATCTACAAATGTGCACTAACAGAGTGGATATATCTGGCACTTACCCCCGAACTTATGTTTTTCTCTTCATATATTCTGAGCATCAGCCCTAACCAGTGAGCAGTGTCCTTTCCTTCATTTTGACCATTTGCATACAAAAGTGATAGAAAACAGATAATGAGGCAAAAAATCACAGATATTAGTCTTGAGATTAAAAAAAGAAAAGATACAGCTTCTTGGGTGGCATGTTAAAGCAACACTCAGACAACAATCCTTTCATAGCGGCTTACCAAGGACTAAACTATTTGCTATTAAGTAGGAAAGTACTCCAAGCACATTTCTAATGCCTTCCCTTAAGGACACCCTCTTCACACGGAAAAAATGATTTCAGCAACTGACCTTAGAGCTTGGAAGCACAGAGAACCGGGGCACTGTGTCTTTTTGTTAAGGGCTGTTTAACCTCAGAGCATAATAGGAAACACACACACACACACACACACACAAAACAGAGAGACATCTCCAGGGTTTATAAAGGCAGCAGATGCAAATCTCAGCGCTGGACTACAGATGTTGGGCCTCACTCACAGCTCTGGATAAACTGGAATGACACAGAAGGGTAGGTGGAGAGACCACCACAGCATGAAAGGGGCAGAGGACAGAGCGATCAGCTGGTCCTGCCTAACCCACATATGGTCAGCAGACCTGAGTCTGGAACACACTGTTAAGACTTTCTCCTTTCACCCAACATTTAAAGGACACAGGGAATGCCACACGCACACTGTGATTTGGCTTCCTTTGAAAATTTACAAGGTCTGAAATACAGAGGCCCCTCCTCACATGGTGAGTAGACGTGGGGGACAGATGGGGCATCTCCTCTAGACAGCACAAGCATTCTCCAGTCTGACAGTCCAAACCTGAGCCAACTCAGATCTCCTCTCAGCTTCTGCTATTTAACTTAAAGACAGTCCTTTTCTTTTCTTTAAAGGTTTACTTATTTATTTGAAAGTCAGAGTTACAGAGAGAGGGAGAGAGATAGAAACAGAGATAGAGAGTGAGACAGAGCTAGTGGGGGGGGGGTGGAGAGAAAGAATGAGGGAGGGAGAGAGAATTGTTGGTTTACTCCCAAAATGATCTCAATAGGTGGGGTGGGGCCAGGCCAAAGACAGGAGCCAAGAGCTTCTTCAGGCTTTCCAATGTGAGTGGCATGGGCCCAAGCACTTGGGCCATCTTTGGCTGCCTTCTCTCAGCCATTAGCAGGGAGCTGATTTGGAAGTACAGCAGCTGGGATAAACCTTTGGCCCACATGGGATGCTGGTGTCGCAGGTGGTGGCTTTACGCCACAACACTGGCCCTAAATGTGAGACACTTCAGTTGAAAATTTTACTTGAGGGATAAGAAAATCTGCTAGCACCAGGCTAAATTCAAATAAAAATATGAGCACCTTAGCAAGAATAGATCCTGGACTTTTTACAATTTACTTACTATTTCTGGGAACCATTTTCAACTTTTTACAAAGCATCTAACTTGAATGCTAGTAGCTCTGGCATTACCTCGTTTGTACGTACTAACAACTCCCTGTCACATTATGAGAAAAATATGCATTCATTTACCAATATAGACCTGTATTTAAGTCACGATCAACAGTCAGTTCTAGTGAAGGGAGAATCAATTTTTTAAAAGCATACTTCCCATGCAATCAAGAAACATATACTGGGTTTATGCCAGGAAATACTTTCCTAATAGTCTTGACATGTATTGTTTTTCTGGTTTATGGTGACATGGCTGTCAAGTTTCTGGTAATTCTCTTCCCAACATTTCTATGCTATTAAATTGACCTCATGCAAACTAAATAGATGGAATATATAGATTCTGTTGCAATCTGTAGTTGTTAAAGATGGTCAATTATTGAATGAGAATTTAAGAAGATTTTTTATATGACTTTGACACTACCAAATGATTTAGTCAGATTTATTTGACATCATGCCAATTAAACGATACCCTGAATAGATTGTAACTTTTCAAATAGCACTTTCAGGTAACATGTAGCCCCTCCAATCATGTCATACTGCTTATACATGTATGTTAATATTTATTTACATATATGTGAAAAGAGAATGTAAATTATTTTAATAAAAGTGTAATCCCTCTTTCTACCTCACTATATCATTTATTTGCAATGGATAGAAACACTAAGAACAGAAGGTCTGACACACAGTGGTGACTTTTCCGGCAGTCTTTAGTCACTGATGATCTTCACCCACATGGGTAAGCACAGCTAAGTGTTAACTAGCCATAAAGGTATTCCCAAGGTTACAGCTAGCGTCCCCAACAGCGAAGTAGCTGATCTAGTGTAACTTGCCAGTTTTGGTTACTGACACAAGAGACATCCACTTAAAAGCATAACATGGAATTTTTTATTGAAAATTTCTGTAAAAGTAAGTGAATTTAGTCATCGTGTGATATGAATGAGTATATATTTTATATAGGAATTACATATAATCTATAGATCATTTAATTCATATTCATTTAGGAAGTTACTAAGTAAGCTTCTTATAAAGTAATAAGAAAGATTTTTCAGACATATTCTATATACAAATTCAAATTAGTGCTCCCTAAATGATTTAAATTGGTAAATACAGTTTGTTTGCTGAATGAATAAGCAAATGAATGCCGATAGGACTGAAGACACTTCAGAAACTATCATTACTGGCAATTTCCAGTGCACATAAGGCAACAACCTCTTTTCCTTAGTTCCTTTGCATTTTGATCCCAAATAGCTTTAGCTAACTAGGTCACCCACTTTAATTATCAGACTCAATGCCAAGGACTTTTGGCAGCTCCAGAGAACCAGATACACCTGTATCAGATGGAGATCTGCCATGGACAAATAAAAACGAAGGGACCAAAGGCTCTGTACAGAGGTTAAAAGGGGGAATCCCAGAACACTGGCACAATTTTAAATCCCTAGAAAATATCGCTAGCACAGAGCTTCCCACAGGCATCATTTAGGAAGGCTCAAACCCCACAAGACCAATGTACAAGTTATGTTGCTTCGCATCCGATCTCTACCTCTCTTTTGTGTTCATAACAGAATACTTCAAAAAATGCATGGAAAATTGAATCAAAAAAGTATTTTCACACAAAAATTTTTGAAATACATGTATATGAGAGATCTTCAAAATTTACATGGAAAATGCATAGTTTTGCAACAAAATAAACTCATTGTAAAATTCCATTTTCTCCAAACCTATTGAAGTATTCCCATGTATTTCTAAAGATTGTATGTATTTTTTTTTCATTTAAGAAAGAGAGGGAGAAGGGAGAAATGTCTTACTGCTAGTTTACTCCCCCAATGTTGGCAGCATCGAGACTGGGTCAGGAACTCAATCTGGGTCTCCCATGTGAGTGGCAGGGACCCAGCTACTTGAGCCACACCACCTGCTGCCTTCCAGAAGCTACAGAAGCAGAGGCACGACTCAAATCCAGGCACTATGATTTGGGATACAGGCATCACAAGAGGTGTCTTAGCCACGAGGTCAACTGTTTGCTCTTTTATGTGTCTTAAAAATGGTAAAGCTGATGGGGCTGGTGTTGTGTCTTACTGTGTAAAGCCCTCGCCTGCAACGCCAGCATCCCATTTGGGTGCTGGTTCATGTCCCAGCTGCTCCACTTCTGGTCCAGCTACCTGCTAGTAGCCTGGGAAAAGCATTGGAGGATGGCCCAAGTGCTCGCGCCCATGTCACCCACGTGAGAGATCCAGAAGAAGCCATTTGGGTAATGAATCAGAGGATGGAAGCTCTCTCTCTTTCTCGCCCTCTCTCCCTCTCTCTTGCTCTCACTCTCTCCCTCCTTTTCTGTAACTGACTTTCAAATAAAAAAATGAGTAAATCTTTAACAAAAAAATAGCAAAGCTGTATGATTTCCAGAGCCTACATCAGACATTCATTGTCTATCCAGACTTTTTGATGGGGCAAAGTTTAATTAATGAGTACTGAATTAATAAAATATCACCTCAAAAATATTTAAATGCTTATCTCTTTATACCTTCCTTTAGTAACTCTGCATCCTTTAGCAACTCTGCAGGTCAGTCAAAGCTTTGTTTTTTGGGGAACTAAAGAGGGTCAGACTTGCAAGGCTGTGAGCATTGTGACAGCAATTTCTTACTCCACTTCCCTGGTGCTGTGAGATGGCTCAGACATGGTGGCAGCCAAGCTTGAAGTTCTGTAGACTCTTATGATCAGGATTAAAAAAAAAAAGACTAAGACTTTTACCTTACTGTACAAGCCTATAACTGAATCCACCAGTCTGTCCTTCCTGGATTCGCCTGCCCACATTTTTCCATCAGGTAAACTCCTCGTCATTCTTCAAGATCCCTCTGCAATTTCTACTCCCTTTGCTTGTTAGCATGGGGTGAGGTGTAAAGGCGGGGAAAGCAAAGAAAACACTCCCTCTCATCTATTCATTCATTGAAGTCAATCCATTTTTATTTGGATGTCTGCTACATAACAACCTCTTACTTGGGACTCACAGAAAAATATCAACTACCACTATCCTCGAAAGGCCCGCAGTTGAGTGACAGAGACCAGAAAGCTAGCACAATGCAGCATGTGAAGCCCACCGGGTAGATGCCTGAGTCAAGATGAATAGCCATTTGTCAGAATGAGAAAGTAGCATTAGGGATAGCTTTAGAGGCAGCACACAGAATATATACTAAAACTTTTACATAGGGGCCAGTGACATTGAGCAGGGATTTATGCAGGCTGTGCCATGCTGGCATCCCATATGGGAGCTCCAGTTTGAGTCAAAGCCGCTCTGCTTCCAATCTAGCTTGCTGCTAATGTGCCTGTAAAAGCAGGGGATGATGGCCCACATGCCCGGGCCCCTGCCACCCATATCTAAAACCCAGGTGAAGTTCCTAGCTCCTGGATTTGGCCAGGCCCAGTCCTGATCATTGTGGCCATCGGGGAGTGAACAGTTGGAAGATGTTTTTCTCTTTTTCATCCTGTCACTCTGCCTTTCAAATAAGTAAATAAATCTTAAACAAAAATTTAAGCAGTTTTGGAAGAATGGGATGGATTTTATCATGTCGCAATATATAATCGCTTTCTGAACTTGTGTGTGCAAGAATTGTACTTCCTGAACCATTGATGACAAGACTGGCCAAGCAACTTGCTTTGGCCAATGGCATGTGGAAGGAAGAGATTCCTCACATTTCTGATGCTCTGAAAATCCTATGTGGCCTGGCCACCTCCCATTTCTTTTGACTTCTCTGGATGGGCTGCTCTCACAGTAGGGTCTTCCTTTAGTCTCGGCTCCAGCGTGAAGAGAACAAGGAACAGAGCAGTGTTAACCAGCTGAGGACGTGCAGCTGTGGTCATGGAAATATCAGTGTGGTCAGTCCCCTTAGCCTAAGTCAACAGACTGAAACATGGAGTGTGCTCATGGCAGCAAAGGGAAGACTGCAGGAAAACATTTGTGTTTTCTTTATTCAAGGCAGGGGACAAATAGATTTTCGAATTGGTAAAGATTGTGGCGTTTTGTAAAAGAAAATGGCGTCTTCCCTAACCTTTCAGGAGGTTTGGACAAAAATCCCCTGGCTGTTTCTTTTCTTTTCTTTTGACAGAGTAGACAGTGAGAGAGAGACAGAGACAGAGAGAAAGGTCTTCCTTTGCCGTTGATTCACCTTCCAATGGCCTGCGCACTGCGTTGATCTGAAGGCAGGAGCCAGGTGCTTTTCCTGGTCTCCCATGGGGTGCAGGGCCCAAGCACTTGGGCCATCCTCCACTGCACTCCCTGGCCACAGCAGAGAGCTGGCCTGGAAGAGGGGCAACCGGGACAGAATCTGGCGCCCCGACCAGGACTAGAACCCGGTGTGCCGGCGCTGCTAGGCAGAGGATTAACCTGTTGAGCCGTGGCGCCAGCCACCCCTGGCTGTTTCTTAAGGAGGGAGATCTGTGTGCTGGCCTCCAGCACTTGCTCCACTGCACTGCTGAGAATGTATTTCCTGTTTTCTGTCACTCTGCTTCTTCCCGTGTACTCTGGGCTCTGTGTTCCAAACTGCCTCTCCCTAGTGAGACTCCACCAGCAAGTTGTGCTGAGACAGTGCAGGGGGAGTTGGGGATCAAGTTCCTTGCATCTTCAACACATCAGGGTATTGTTTCCAGTGTCATTGTGACAATAATACACTATCACTTCAGGCAAAAGTAACTGCAGCCCAAATTCAAAGAACAATTGTTACGGTGTGAGTCTCAACTCTGTTTTTTTTTTGTTTGTTTGTTTGTTTGGTTTGGTTTTTTTCGAACCAACACAGAAAACAAAAGCATGAATGTTGTAGTTTGGAAACATCGACAGGAATGCAAAGCCTTTTCCCAGGCAACCCTGTCATAAGCTTTCCCTGCCTCTCACTTTCATGCTGCCTCTGGACTCCAAATCCAGGTTAAGAACTGCTTCCCGGAAGCAAGAGGTGACTGAAGGAAAAGTGAAGCTTTGATGCGCCGAGCCATGGAACCCTGACAGCGGCTGCCCGCTCACATGTGGGCGCTGAAGGCCCTTCCTCCACGACCTTCCTGGTTTACCTGCACTAGTCCAGCTTTATACCTCTTGCTGGGTTTGCTCGTGTCTTCCTGTAAAATTATTGATAGTATCTCCCTTACTCTTGGAAAGCAAATCATTTGGTTGGTCCACATCTTGGTTCACTACCCAGAAATGTTTAGACTTGGGAAAAGTTTCATCCGGGAATTTTCCACAGCGTTCTTGCATAGGCCCATGCATATTTCTTCCCAATCTTACCTTTTCAAAACCACTGAGAAAATTGAAGAGATACGCTACCCAAGAAAATCGTGATCTCACTGAACAAAAACATTCCTGTTTTAACTTGGAGCCTTGATATTAATTAGTCATCTTGCCTTCCCTCATTTCCCTCCCTTCTCTTCTTTTTCCCACGTTCTTTTACTCACGTTTCCCCTCAAAGAACAGAAAAACAGATCAAACTGTTGAGTTTTAAGACTCAAAAGAATAACTTGCTTTCAGTACTTGAAAAATATCTGATTTTTCGGTTCAGCTGGAAAAGCTTTCTCAGTCTTACGTCTCATGTGGGTTTTGGGTTTAAAGTAAGTACTACCAATTTCAAGCAACCTCCACATTTGCAATCTTCCCTACAAAATACTTAGCAGCTCCAAGAATGACTTAATCTTCTGAATCACTTCAATCTACACAACATTACTTCCAGAGCTTTTCACAAGGCAATGAATTACTCCCGCGATCTTGTCTCTCAGTTCCCCGAGGACACAGTTTTACTGGCTGGCTGCTGACCAGTGGCGCTCAGTTTCTGTGTGGTGTCTACCAGTTAGCTGTTACTGTTCCAGCATTCTCATTCTATGCATCATGCTAACATCCAGAGCAATAGATTTTCTGGTTCATTTCAAGATTAAATGTCAAGTCAAAACCTCTATTCTGCTTATGTAAATGAGCTCCTAGTGCCAACTGATTAGCATTTTCAAGGCAAAGAATTTGGAAGACATGGTATGTTCTGTATATTACACTTTGTGTGAAAGCAAACCATACATTTGCTAAGGTGTTTGTGGCACCACAGTCTCTCTGCCTTATAAACTGTGTGTAAAATTGAGGGATGTGTTACTTGGGATTTTTTTTTTTCCTGAAAAAATGTCTTCATTCATATTTAGAACTTCACTACTCAATTTATCAACCATCCTTTTGGCTGGTAACAAAAGGAACATGGCGGGTGAGTAGTTTAGCATGGAGGGCATTGTTTCCCCCTAGTGGGCATAAAGGGTGACTGCACCTTCTAGGAAAGATTCCAGCCTAAGGAACAAAAAGCAAGGAGAATAGGCTGCTAATATTTCTTAAAAATTGTAACCCAAGTACCACGCACACTTTACAAAATTCTAACTATTCATAAGCTTTTTCTCCCCTTTCTCCAAAGACTCAGCAAATGTCCTTTCTTCTTCACACTCAAGTCCCCACTTCCCACGCAGAGCAGATGACATTCCTACTCAAAGAGAAAATAGTAACCATCAAACAGGAGCGCTTTCTGTCCAGCCACCAAGTGACAAGCTCATCTACACCCACTTTCATCATTTCCATGTTCCCCGCTGTCACCACCACAGGGACACCCTTCCACCTATGTTTTGCACTTCAGTGCTCCTTACAGGCTCAGAAATCCTGCTTCAGCCCTTATCTCCTTGTTCTGTTCTTCCAGCTTACCCAATCCTTTCCATGAAAATTCAAGAGAAACCAATCATCTCGCACTGTAAACAGACCCTTTCAATTCCCACTTTTCAATTTGGCTACCTTCTTAGCTTTTCCTCATTCTCTGCCTAATCTCTGAAAATAATTTTATTAATATTGATCATCTTAATTCTCCCTGGCCCCTTCCCCTGTTGTCCCATGCCTTTGGGCACACAGCCTTTTGGCTGCCTCTCTGCCTCTGCTTTCCTGCTACACTACCTGTGGCTGCTCCTAATCACACTCTTTGTCCCACGTGGCTCCCAGCCTGCTCTCTGCCTGGGGTGGACCCATGCTTCCAGACTTCTTTTACCCCTGAATAAATTCCTCACTTTCCTGTGTATTTCTTTCATGAATAAATACTAAAAACTTACCATGTCACCTGGTTTATTCAAGCTGATATTCAGAATTCTTATCTGAATAGACAGCAAGGACCCCCAAGATATTAATATTGAAATTCTTAATAAAGCTAGTCAATAACACCACAGCACCTCATTTCTTTTTTCCCCTGCAAATAACTTCCTTGTTTTCTACTTCAGACCCTTCCTTGGCCCTCCTCTTCAAATGCTGGCATTTCTCAGGGATGGGTCACAGATCTCTGTTCTTCTAAACTTATACACCTGTTAGTTGAGCCTATTGATTCAAATAACATCGTGACTATCTGTGGATGGGCCACTACAAATTTCTCTGGTTTAGATCTGTCTCCTGAGGTGCAGGCATGTTTAGTAGACCTGGTTCCTGGACAGCTCCCCATGGCCATGTTCCCCCACACACCTCAAGTTCAACCCCATGGAACCCATCTTCCTCCAGTTTTCTATCCTGCTGGATCCCATCTACCCAGGTTCCTCATTCTGAATCCTGAAAACAATCCTAACTTCTTCTCCAACATTGTTGCCTAGAGCCCATGAGTTACCAAGATGTGCAGACACTACCTCTTACATCTACCTCAAATCCATTCACTTTTCTCTTCCCTGTGCCATCATACACATTGACATCAATATCACCATCCACAATAGTCTTCTTCAAGGTTCCCTGCCTTTTTCCCAAGTAGCTCTGCTTGACACAGCCACTGTTAGGAAAACACAAATGCCCACATCATTCCAACTGACATGAAGAAAAAATCAGAATCTTCGAATATTGTTGTCTTTCCTTTCTATCTCTTGTATGCTATGTCTCTATCATAAACTGTCCCTCATTTTCTCGCACCTTGTACATGATCTAGAATATTCTCTCCCCTTTCCATTGACAGATTTCTACTTATACTTGAGGCTTTAGACTAAATTTTATATTTTCTAATTAACCTTTACTGACTACTTCTAACATAGAGTTTCCCTCTACCACTCCAGCCCAAGCTTTATCAAATAGCATCTAGCCAGGAAAAGAGAAACACTCTACACATTTGAAGATGGGTTCATTTAATAGATACAATTCATTATAATGGCAATAAAAGTGTGGAGATGCATAATAGTATACTATGAGGCAACCAAGCAATTAGGAACAAGTGGAAGCCACTGCCACCTCTGGTTGGAGGATGGCAGGAGGAGGAGGTTTTGAGGGCTTAGGAATCACGTGACTGAGGGTGCAGGCATACCAGAGATACAGCTACTGCCTGAGATGCTGCCTCAGGCAGAGAGGGAAACATCCTGGCTTCTCTCTTTCTTCCTCTCTCTGAATGTCTATAAGTGCCTCCGATGCACTGAATCCATCTATCAGTGAATGGACATGGGAGCCCGGAAACCATAGCCTTCGAGGGTTGGCCTCTATGAAGAAAGGATAAGAAGGGAAGCTACAGATCTGAGGATAAATAAGTTGAGAGCCAACACCAAGTGTTTCATCACATTAAATGGCATTCATTACTTGATAAAATTATCCTTCCACTTCAAACTGTGAGGTCCATGAGGGCAAAGAATAGCATTCCTCTGGTTTATTAGGTTTTCTCTTTTAAATAGCAAAGTAACTGATATTGAAGAATCACTTGGTAAAAATTGCCTGATTGGGTAAATGAAGAAATACCATTGTTAACGTTTTTGGAAAGGCAGAATGAGACCCAGAGGGGCAAGGAAAGGGTGAGCCTGTATCTGAGCCCATACTCTTGTTTCTACACTATACTGACTTCATTATTTGCTTTTTAATGCCATTTTGCTTTCTGATACAATTTCTCAAAATACATGGATTAAAAAAGGAATACTCACAGTCATTCTATGGTGGTTGTAATACACAGTGCTAAGGTGGTTTCTTTCATTCTTTTACTTACTCATTTACCCACCCAAATATTATTATGCATCTAATAACAGTGACTAAACCAAAAACTGTATATGGACTAAGATGAACACTTAGGTTCATCATAGTATTACCAGAATTTGGGACAACAAATTGGACCAGATAAGCATCCTAGCCCTTCACTATGTATTTGGTGAATGAGTTATTGCATAAGTATAATTTTTTTAAGATTGATTTTATTTATTTGAAAGACAGAGTTACAGAGAAAGGTAGAGACAGAGAAAGAGGTCTTCCATCTGCTGGTTCACTCCCCATATGGCCTCAATAGCTGGAGCTGAGCTGATCTGAAGCCAGGAGCCAGGTGCTTCTCCCTGGTCTCCCACGTGGGTGCAGGGGCCCAAGGACTTGGGCCATCCTCCACTGCCTTCCCGGGCCACAGCAGAGAGCTGGACGGGAAGAGAAGCAGCCAGGACTAGAAGCAGTGCCCATATGGGATGCTGGCACTTCGGGCCAGGGCTTTAACCCACTGCACCACAGTGTCTGCCCCATGTAAGTACATTTTAAATGATACTAGCTGTTTAATATACAGAAATCGAGCACTTGACATTGAAGAACCCATACTGAAATTGCACAGGAAAGGATCCATTATTTAATCAAAAGACAAGGATGTGGAACTTCAGTGGTCATATCAGTGAAAAAAAAAATAGGTATTTATACTCCTGCTTCATGGACTCCATCTGTGCTTTGTTCATTATCTTGGTTTCCGTATGTAACTTGGATGCCTATGCTTTCCATGTTTGCTGAGCTGCTCTGTGTGCTGAAAACAAAATGAAATAAAGTATACTGGGGGAGATAATTTCTTAATTGTGAAGCAAGGGAACAAACAAAACTCCACCAGGACTGGTATCTTTTAAACCTATAACTCTTTTTGAAAATGGCAAATTTTTAATTTGTCTTCTGCAAAATAAAAATGCAGAAAATTTAACTGAGAGTTCTGTGTGTTTAAAGACACTAGATTTGTGATGAAGCCTGATTTGTTTTACTAACGTGAAACTTTCTCAAAGAGTTTACAGTCTACTTAGACAATTCTAGACTATATTGGCAATGAGAAAAGAAATAACTTGCAAGAGGTGCATAAAATAGTAAATTAAAAAGATTAATTACATAGTTGTTTGCTATTGAAAGATGATATTTACCTTAATTTTAAAATCCATAAACACAAGGGGTCTTCAAAAACTTCATGAAAAATGAGCATTATGGAAAAACCATGCATGATTTCAAATTCTCCTAGCAACAAAATAAACTTATTTTTAATAATAAAAAAGATCAGCTAAATAAAGAGCTGTTTTTTTTTTGAGAAAATAAACTAAATTGATACACCATTGGCCCAACTAATCAAAAAAAGGAGAGAGAAGACCAAAATTAATAAAATTTAAAATAAAAAAGGAAATGCAACAACAAACACCACAAAAATAAAAAGAAACACCAAAAATTACTACAAAGAGCTGTATGCCAATAAACCAGGAAACCTAGAAGAAACAGATTCCTAGACACATATAGCCTATCTAAATTGAGTCATGAAGACATAGAAAACCTAAACAGACCCATAACCAAGACGGAAATTGAATCAGTAATAACAAAGAAAAGTCCAGGACCAGATGGATTCACTACTGAATTCTACCAGACATTTAAAGAAGAACTAACTACAATTCTTCTCAAGCTATTCAAAATATTGACAGGGAGAGAATCCTCCCAAATTCTAAGAAGCCAGCATCACTTTAATTCCTAAACTTGAAAAAGATACAAGAGAAAGGAACTACAGACCAATTTCCCTCATGAACATAAGCACAAAAATCCTCAACAAAATTCTAGCCAATCAAATCCAGCAACACATCAGAAAGATCATTCACCTGGACCAACTGGGATTTATCTCTGGTATGCAAGGATGGTTCAACATTCATAAATAGGTCAATATGATACATCACATTAACAAATTGAAGAACAAAAGCCATATAATTACCTCAAGAGATGCAGATAAAGTATTTGATATAATGTAACACCCTGTTATGATGAAAAACGTAACCAATTGAATATGGAAGGAACATTTCTCAACACAATCAAGGCAATCTATGTCAAACCCATGACCAGTGTTCTGTTGAATGGGGAAAAGTTGGAAACATTCCCACAGAGATTCAAAACCAGACAAGCAAGCCCACTCTCAACATTACTGTTCAATATTTTACTAGAAGTTTTATCCAGAGCCATTAGGCAAGAAAAAGAAATCAAAGAGATACAAATTGGGAAGGAGGAAGACAAACTATCCCTATTTGCAGATGACATGATTCTATATATAGCAGATTCAAAAGACTCCACTAAGAGATTATTGGAACTCATAGAAGAGTTTGGTATAGTAGCAGGTTATAAAATCAACACACGAAAATCAACAGCCTTTGTATATACAGACAGTGTCATGGCTGAGAAAGAACCTCTAGGATCAATCCCATTCACAATAGCTACAAAAAAATCAAATGCCTTGGAATAAATTGAACCAAGGATGTCAAAGTTCTTTATGTTGAGAATTACAAAACATTAAAGAAAGATAGAAGAAGATACAAAAAAATGGAAAAATCTCTCATGCTCATGGATTGGAAAATCAATATCATCAAAATGTCTATACTACCAAAAGCAATTTACAGGTTCAATATGATACCAATCCAAATACCAAGGACATTCTTCTAAGGTATAGAAAAAATGATGCTGAAATTCATATGGAAACATAGGAGACTCTGAATAGCTAAAGCAATCTTATACAACAAAAACAAAGCCAGAGGCACCAAAATATCAGATTTCAAGATATACTACAGGGCAGTTATAATCAAAACAGCCCAGTACTGGTACAAAAACATATGGATAGACAAATGGAACAAAATAGAAACACCAGAAATCAATCCAAGCATCTACAACCAACTTATTTTTGACAAAGGAGCTAAAATCAATTCCTTAAACAAAGACAGACCTGGATTTCCACATGCAGAAGTATGAAGAAAGACCCCTACATTACACCTTATACAAAAATCAACTAAAAATGGATTAAAGATGTAAACGTATGACCATTACCATAAAATTATTAAAGAACCTTGGGGAAACTTTGCAAGACATTGGCATAGGCAAAGAGTTCTTGAAACAGATCCCAGAGGCACAGGCAGTCAAAACCAAAATTTAAAAATGAGATTACATCAAATTGAGAAGCTTCTGCACTGCAAAAAAAAGTGAAAAGGCAACAGACAGAATGGGAGAAATTATTTGTAAACTATACAATTAAAGGATTATTAACCAGAATATTAAGAGAGATCATGAAACTCAACAACAACAAAACAAACAACCCATCTAAGAAATGGGCAAAGAACTTAGACAGTTTTCAAAAGAGGAAATTCAAATGGCCAACAGACACATGAAAAAAAAAATGTTCAGGATCATTAGCCACCAGAGAAATGCAAATCAAAACCACAATGAGGTTTCACCTCATCCTAGTTAGGATGACTTTCATATATAAATCAACAAACAACAAATGCTGGCAAGGATGTGGGAAAAAAAGGTACCCTAATCCACTGTTGGCAGGAATGTAAACTATGGAAGGTGGTATGGAGATAGCTTAGAAATCTGAATATTGGCCTATCATCTGAACCAATGATCGCACTCCTGGGAATTTACTCAAGGGAAATGGAATCAGCATATGCAAGAGTTATCTGCACCCACATGTGTATTGCAGCTCAATTCACAGTAGCTAAGGCATGGAATCAACTCAAATGCCTGTCAACTGAAGACTGGATAGAGAAATTGTGGGAAATGTACATAATGGAATACTATGCAGCAGTAGAAATAAATCAAAATCTGGTCATTTGTAACCAAATATATGAAACTGAAAGACATCATACTTAGTTAAATAAACCAGTTCCAAAGGGACAAACACCATATATCCTCCCTGGCCTCTGATAACTAAGAGAGCACCTAAAAACAATCTGTAGATGTGAAACTGACACTTTGACAAGCAATGACTTTGAACAGCCCTTGTCTTGACTGTTGAGGAACATTTTATTTTTCATACTATTTGCTGAACTCTTAACGTAGAGTTAATTATATGCATATATAGTTAATTGAAAATAGATCTAATTAAAAATAAGAGTGGAAATAAGAAAGGAAAGGGTAAGAAGGGTGGGAGTGTTGGTGAGAGGGCAGGCATGATGAGAAGAATCACCATGTTCCTAAAGTTGTAATTATGAATTGTATGAAGTTTGTAGCTGTAAAGCTGTATAGTTCTGCATACATTCCTATGGACTTCTAAGCATACAGTTTAAAATCTTGCCATGGGACCCCAAATCTCCTAAGCTGGGTGGTAAAAATAGCATTGTAAGTGTTTAAGTGATCATTTGGATAATATTAAGTATTAAAGTGATCATATAGATAGTATTAAGTGTCTGGTAATAATAATAGATAGAATTAAAAAGGAGTGAATGCTCTAACATGGGAAGCAGTCCATACAGCAGACTCAGAATGAAAATCGCTTTAAGTAGCACTCTGACCTCAGAATCAGCCCGTAAGGCATTCTGGTCTGGTTGAAAAGCCCATGAGAGTATTTTAGGTATCAAAAGCCAAGACACTATGCAAAGCATGTCCTACTTGAGGGACTTTTGTGGGTGAGACCCCAGCAGGAAGAAGTGGTCATCAAAGAAGGATGTACTTTTCTTTGAAGGGAGGAGAGAACTTCCATTTTGCTTATGGCCTTGTATAAATACTGATAGAGTTTGTGGATTCAAAAGACTTCTGCAGCCTAGGCAGCTCATTTCAAGACACTTGGGTCATCACTGATAGCATACATAAGAGTGTTAATTAGCAACAGGAATCACTGTGTACTAACTTCCCATGCTGTTCTCAAAGCATTTTATTATGAGAGTTCATAGTAAAACTTGTTTTCAAAGATTTATTTTAATACATTAAGTGGAGGATATTCTTATTTCTCATAATTTCTGTTATGCCTAAGTGTCTAACTTCATTGCTTGTTTTCTTAGGTGATTCCTTAATTAATGATAAAACTATTCTCAAGGACTTCCTTTCTTTTAATGTATAAAGGGAGGATATTCTTATGTCTCATAAGTTATAGTTATGTCTAGGTGTGTCATTCTTGGGTGCTTCATTAAAGTTAACCAAGTCTCTCAAAAAAAAAAAAAAAGAAAGAAAGAAAGAAAACAAAAAAAAGTGAAATTAACTTCAAGATGCAATGACTTTGAACAGCCCTTGTCTCGGTTGTTGAGGATCAGTCTCCCCTCCGCCCTGCCCCCCCACCCCCCGTGCAAACTGTTGAACTCTTTACTTAGTACAGAGTTGGTCTTCTGTGTATAAAGTTAATTGAAAATGGATCTTAGTGGAGAATGGGACTGGGAATGGGAGAAGGAGGAGGAAGAAAGATGGGAGAGTGAGTGGAAGGGCAGGTATGGTACAAAGAATCACTATATTCCTAAGATTGTATTTACAAAATGTATGAAGTTTGTATTCCTTAAATAAAAGGTTTTTTTTTTTTTTTTGGGGGGGGGGAAGCTATTCCCTAATGATTCTCTCAGCTATACTTTGTGACTTTGTTGGCAAAGCATAGAGATTACCTACTTCACCCGTAAGTATTTTCAGAGGAAACTGTGTTGAAGTTTAAAGAATGGTGTTTTTCAAAACAAAGTTAATGTTTACAAGTGCTCACTTGGGGAGCAGCTTTCTGATGGGTAAGATATCTTACAACCAGTAACAGAGAGGCAGAGGTGAGTGCCTGGGTTTTTCTTCCCCCATCCTGACAGTTCCAACAGCACTTACCTGCGTCATGTTCTATTCAGTCAGGCTTAAAATCCAGTGATTCTTAACTCTGGCTGAACCTTGCTCTATGCCCTAACCCTGACAATTTAACCGAATCAAATTCTCTCCAGGGAGGGGCCAGGCATGCGTGTTTTAACCTTACCTACTTGAAAAGTATTGCAGCCAATACTGCAATTTACAGGGATTTTGAGATAGTTTGGCTGGTCAGGAGAGTCTCTGACCCTGGAATCACACCAAGTAGCCACCAAGCACTAGTCTGAGGCCTTGGATTACACGTTGATTCTAAATTTAATTAGTATCATGAGCCTACTAGGGCACACATTTTACTTCCTCAAATGTGTTCAAGTCTTTTTGTTAGGGAAGGAAGCTAATCCTTGATTAATCACACATCTCCAACTGTCTTCCCAAGCTCAGAGACACATATCCCAGAATACTGAACACTTCTACATTATGCACAATATTAGTGTCCCTGGGCCATGCGAAGCCACCCATCAGTTCCTCCCAGACACACGCAAGTGATGACTTGCTAAGGCACAAAATTAGGAACAGTAACTAATTTCTAATCAGGCAAGCTTCAAATCAATATCAAGAGGCCCTCAAACAGTTACAGCTGACAGTGGCACTAGCCTGTAATGTTAAGCAGGCATTAAAAGTGGAAAACGGTGGTCATGCGGAAATAATACAGAAAAGTGTTAAGAGAATAAATATAAGTGACAAAAGCAAGACTAAATGGATATGTACAATTTAATCAAATGTGTGTGTCATATGGATATGAACTGGAAAATATAAATGAGAAAAGTCTATAGGAAAATAGGTTGAAGATTTATTGCAAAATTCTTTTAATAAAATAAGAAATGTTCTTTATAAAAAGTATACAAGTATGATGCTAATTAAAGGGATGATTTTTTTTATTATCTTGCTTCTGCGAAGACACAGCAGGATAAGGCAAGACTAAATTATTTGGAAGAAGATAATGCAGAAACCAACTGTGTTAGAAGATTAAACAGAGGTCACCAAACCATGAGGTGAGGCCAAGATAGTTGTTTTGTTACTAATCAGGCCTAACACAGAAAAATGATTTAACTGGGAGAATGCCATGTGTGGTACTGTCCAAAAATGACCAGACAGCTCTTGTCACGTTGTCTGGGCAATACACTGCTGCCAGCATCCTCCTTGTTTCACCTGGGCCTCCCCCAAACTCAGCTTCCCATGAGACTGATGAGCACCTTGTCTGGAGAGAAGGAGCTGCAGGTTCCCACGCCTCCCTAAGCTCTCCCGTGCTGGGATCTGGCTTTCCTCAGCAACTCCCCCTGCATCTTTTAAACTCACCCAGTTTGGCAACCAAGAGATCTGTCTGTGTCCCAAATGAAAGGCCTCTTCTTCATATTTGTCCTAAAAAGTGGGAAAGCGAGAGGGGTGATGCGGGCTGGGGACCACAAGCTGTCTTTCCTCTTCTCATCCTGTGATTAATCAGTCACCTCAAACCTGTTCCTTAGCCCACACTGTGCGCTGCAATGGCACAGGAACTCTGCCAAGAGATGTGACAGCCATGGAGCCACACACTTGCCCTCCAGCTGGGATGAGGAGGATATTGGCTTTCTCAGGCAAAGCCGGGCATACATTTATCCTACAATCATGGGCTGCTTTCAAATATCTAGGGCTCCCCTTGGAGCATGCAATGCTTTGTTGTATTTATAACTTCATAGATACAGTGACAGAGACTGATGTCACCAGCTAGGAAACTGCATGTAGAAAAGAATGCAGAAAATGTCTATTTCTGTAAAAAAATATATTTAATCACATGTACCAAAAAATCTAACCATGAATGTTATAATTATTAGAAATAGTTATGTAGGAGAGAAGGAAAGATGACAAACATTCCTGCAGTGTTTGGAGATTTTTCCAAAAAAATGACAATATTTATTTAATCAAGAAAATAAAACACTAAAAAATTAAAATTCCTTTGGTTCTTTTCGGACATAGTTTTCAAACTTAGTTTCCCAAGGGAAGGTATAAAACAGTCATTTGGTAATTAATATTTTTTCTACCTACCAGGCCAAAATGTTTTGACTGTTTTGTCTGCATACTGTTCAGCTAACAATGCAAGCTGATAAAATCTAAACAACTTACACACAGAACTTCATAGTTCTTTCCGCTGAATACATGTCTGATTTTTATGGCTTAGTCAAAATGTTGTAATTAGATTATTTGTGTAGGTCTCAACCACTCACTGCCACAGAGAAAACTAGTCTTTTTCCTAAGAGTTATTCTTAGATCCCTGATTTATTTTTTCTAATATGCCACAATGTACACTGGTCAGATTTTTCTTGAATCTGGAAACCTTTGCATTGCCTTTCAGGAGAAAGAGGCCCTTTTACTCATAATTACAGCAGGTTCCATTTCTTTTCCATCTTAATAGCTTATAAATGAAAAACAGATTGGGATTTAGTACAAAAATTACCAGCATTTTATTAACTAAGATACTGTCCTATGTGGTTGATATTTGAAAGCTCTCATTTTAAGATGCTAGCTATTCTATGATGGTCAGGTAGATAATGGAGGCAAATAATGTAAGATAGCATTCATAAAATTATTTAGAATGATCAAATTAATGCATCAATTAAGACAGTAATATCATAATTTATTATTCTTTTCCTAAAGGTAAGAAAGGAAGCATTTCTGAAAATAGCTAATAGAACAATTTAGCCTAAATTATCGCCATGTCCTTTCTCCAAATTTTTAGTCTTGGTTATCTTATTAAATCACCTATCAGTTGTGTCATTTGGTCAAACAATTCCCTTGGATTCTACCAATTTACTCCAGCAAGATTGGCTAGTGTCTCCAGGTAATACCAAGACATAACTCAACCCAAAGAATGTGCATGCTGGCCCTATAACTTCCTAGGTAGCATCTTGAACACATCAGCTTAGTTATAAGAATCCTGGAATTTTTGTCAGAGACAAATGAGTCCAATGCATAATATCTTATAACTGTCATTTGTTTGTGTATGCAAAAGTGAAAGCTTGTTAAGTAGATCAATTTTTTGTTTCTAAGCATAAATAATATATCACCAGCAAGAGGCTTTAGTCCATGAAAGGAGTGCACTTGCAGATGTTTGATTTGTTGAGGTCAACATCCTGCATGAAATCTACTAACTGGAGCAGAAAGCAAGTAGAAGGAAGTAGGGCTGTACACCAGAGATATATCTTTGGATATAAACCTTTTGATGATGGTATGTTTAACAGTAGGGAACACTGCATCTTTTGTATATGGAAGTGACTTACTATTTTCTGGCATTCCATCATTGCAAATAGTGCAACCTAACAGTATTTTCAAAGAGTATAGGACAAGTGGAAGGGAAAATTCATTTTATTTTAAAAAAATGTAAAGACAGAGAGAGAGAGAAAGAGAGAGAGAGAGTGAGCTAGTGAGCAAGAAAGCACCTCCACCTGCTGACTCACTCCCCAAATGCCCACAGCAGCCAGTGCTGGGCTAGGTTGAAGCCAGGAGCCTGGAACTCAATCCAGGTCTCCCATGTGGGTAGCAGAGACCCAAACACTTGACACATCATTTGTTGCCTCCTAGGTCATCCATTATCTGGAACCTAGAATTCAAAGTGGATCTGGGACTTGATCCTAGGCACTGTGATACAGGATTCAGGCATTCCAAGCAGCCTCGTAACTGCTGCATCAAATGTCCACCCCAAGGATACTTTTAATAAGATAATGGTAAACAACAGGTAGACAAATTTTTGTTCTCTATTTATTTAAGCATCATACTTAAGAGACTCCCATATTCTTTACTCCTGCATTCTTTAACATATCTTTCAAGCAGTTGTAATGACTAATGTCTCCTTGGTTACTCAGTAAAATCAATGAATATTTACTAAAGGATATATATATATATATGTATATATCATAGGTTAGCATAAGCAGCTCTCATTAGGAGTTGGAAGAGATGTTTATTAACTAGATTACATAAATTGGGAGTTAAAGGAAGAAGACTCAGTTGAAATGACAGGAGGGAGACACATTCACATATTAACATATGAGTTGTGTTATGAAAACACATGTACTATGTGGGAATCATCCAATCTCCTACATTTTTGATAAGAATCTTTAGTGATTATAGTAACCACTATTTCTGATGGTATACAGAAAAGTTCAAGAATAAAAGGAAAATGAGTTTGAGGTGATGGCATTTTGGCATAGTGAGTTAGGTTGCCACCTGTGAAACTGGCATCACATATGGGCACTGGTTTGAGTCCTGGCTGCACCACTTCTGATACAACTCCCTGCTAATGTGCCTGGGAAAGTAGTGGAATATGTTCCAAATCCTTGGGTCCTGGCACATATGTGGGAAATGCTGATGAAGCTCCTAGCTCCTGGTTTTGGTCTGACCCAACCCTGGCCATTGTGGCCATTTAGGGAGTAAACCAGTGGATGGAAGATTTCTCTCTGTTTCTCCTCTCTCTGTGACTCTGCCCTTCAAATAAACTAAATAAATCTTGAAAAACAAAAAGAAAATGAGTTTAAACTCATGTATATATCATCTCCAAGCAACATTTGTGACCAGTGAAATAAAACTAAAGATCCACATTATTAAAATATGGCTGGGTTATATGCCATATATTATATAATATATAATATGTGCCAGTGGGTTAAGCCACTGCTTGGTATGCCAGCATCCCATATCAGAGTGCTGATTAGGATCTTGGCTACTCTGCTTCTTATCCCATTTCTTGTGATGGACCTGGGAAAGCAGTGGATGGTGGCCCAAGCACTTGGGTCCCTACCACCTACATGGAAGGCTCATATGGAGACTAGGATTCACCATGGTCCTCTCTCTCTCTCTCTTTCCCTTTCTGTCTTTAAAATAAATAAATAAGTAAACAAATAAATCTTTAAAAATAAATAAAACCTATGGCTGGTATCAACCTGGTTCATGGGACATTTCAAGATCTAAGGGGGCCTCTCTGCTGAGCTGCCTGCCTGGTCTGGCCAGGTGTAATCTCTCCTCTCAACCATGTAACCTCCACCCCCCACCCCCCACCCCCAGTCTCTCAGGCTCTGTCTGGAGGGGTGCCCATCCATCCTTACGGATGTCCCTTCCCTAATAAACCTTGCTATTTTACCTCCCACTACTCTCTGTCTCAAGCCTGAATTCTTTCTTGCGCGAAGACAAGAACCCTGCAATTTCTCCGGTAACATTTTTGGCGAGCCAGCCAGGAGTTTGAGAAGACATCGGAGAATAAAAGCTGTCAAACTCCAAATGGTCGTCAGACAACGCTTCCAGCCCATTCCACTGGACGACCTGAGCAGCCCTCTGGACCAAGCAGCACAGTCTTTCCAAGGCCACTGTTGCACACCATAAGACAGGTAGCAAAAGGAAATACCCAAATCCCCCTCGACGCCCACATGCCAGCTTCGAAAAAGTTACAGAAAACGGAACTCCATCCATAATCCCAAAGAAGAATTTTGGGTATACCTCTTGAGGGGGGAATGTTAGGCAGGAAGTTAGGTATGAGCTTATGTGTGTGTGACAAAGGCCTCCAGACTACGTCCAGCATATGCATCTACATCTCAAAGTTATCCGATAATGCTTCAGGGGCAGCCCAGTGTTCGCATCCTGCCCTGCCCCTTCTACCCAATAACCTGCCAGGCGGAGATCCCTGCCCCTTCTGCCTGATAAATTTTCCACAATTTCCCAGATGCAGCCCAGTATCTGCATTTCAAACACCCTGCTCCGGATCCCCATTCTTCAGGGGTCTTGCTCACCCTTCCTCTAAACTCAGGGTGGCACCAGCTAGGCTTCCTCCTGTCTGATACCTTCAAGGGAAAACTCAGATAGGAGCTTCTTAGTATTTACAGCCATAAAATCCTTTGTTTCAGGAGGAGATGTGTGAAGACAAAGATCCACCCCCCCACCCCCAACCGGACTGCGCGCTCAGCCCTCTGCCTCTCTGCTGAGCTGCCCGCCTGGTCTGGCCAGGTGTAATCTCCCCTCTCAACATGTAACCTCACTCCCCCCCCACCCCCCCCAGTCTCTCAGGCTCTGTCTGGAGGGGTGCCCATCCATCCTTACAGATGTCCCTTCCCTAATAAACCTTGCTATTTTACCTCCCACTAAAAAAAAAAAAAAAAAAAAAAAAAAAAAAAAAAATCTAAGGGGTAGTAGTCTCACACTGAATCATACACTGGGCTTTCTCTGATAACCAGGTGGCCAAGGATTCCTCTCTGATAACAATGGTGCTCTAAGGAATTATGATAATCATTATATTACTTGAATTTTCCATGGCTAGATAATATAAGTGCTCAGTGAAATTAGTAGAGAGACTTCATACAGAAAAAGTTCTGTTAACTGGCTCAAATTAACAGTTGCACTTGAATATTTAAATCAATATTTCTTTCTGCATATCTCTGATTTAGAACACAGAATATGTTGGAACCTTGAAGAATTTCAGGTCATTCAGGAATGATATGTTCAAAAATAATGCAATGAAAGCACACTTATAAAGTGGGAAATGCGTCAGTGTTGTCAATAAATCCACTTCTTCTGAATTATCTTCTGGCTTAGGCCATGGAGGACTAAAAAACACTTTTTAAAATACAAATTTGAGGATGTATGGACCTCACTGTCCCACCACTAAAGCCTTTCACTGTTTTAGAGTAAGAGACAAACTCCTCAATAAAGTCCATAAGCCTCTGCGTCAGTTGTACTCTGTCTCCTTCGTGTCCTGATCTCAAATTACAGACTAACTTTTAGCACTCTGCATCCCTACCTCTCCTGCCTTCCTTGATAAATTGCACTGCCCCTACTGTTTCCCACATTCAGGTTTTGCACATGCTGTTCCCAGATAGTCCCCTTTGTATTTACTGCATCCTCTTGTTTCTGCTCCACCATCACCACTACCACCATCATCCTTACCACTATTACCACTGGAACACATATACACATGCACACACACGCACACACACACACACATACACATCTTTGAGTTCTGCTCACTGTTATATCAGAAGAGAAATATTTTCTGACATCTAGATAGACTCAAAAAAGGTAGGTTTCCCTGTTTCAAAATATCCTCACATTTTGTACTTCTACATCATAACACTCTTTTGTTCTTCCATATATTTTTGAACCTTTTAGTTAATGCTCATCTCTTCTTGAAAACTGGGGCCCTGTTTGTTTCTTCTAATCACTATTATCCATCAGTTAGCATGAAACCAGGATACAGTGGATATTAAAACCTGATCATAGTATCAATGGAAAATCAATGACCCAGTCAATCAGTTCGCTCTGCACCCCTTGTGTGTGACACCTGGATAATTCACTGGACAAAGTTCACCCAGAAGGAAGGATAAAGGGAAAGAACTTCTGTGGAGCTCAACTACCTTGCAAGGACTATGCTAACTGCTCTGCATATCTTACCACTGGCAAGTAACCAGCATAGTAGGAACTCAGATTACCTTTACAAGAATCTTAGACTCACATGGGCTTGCTAACTCACCCAGGCACTCACATCCAGAAACAGACAGCAATAGGGTTTTCCTGAAATGTCATAGATTTAGTGGTTTCTTAGGATTTTCTATAAAACGTTGTAGCTACATTTACAATTAGATGAATATTTGCATAATTTGAATTTAGAATGACCCTATGTTAAAGCACAGGAAAGTTTGCTATGGAAATTATGGCAAATGGAATATAACAAAAAGTGAAGATAAATATACAAACTTAAGCAACTTCTTTAGTGCTGAAAAGTTGATGAAGTAATCATCTTACACATGGTATATACTGTATAAGATGAGAAATTCTAATAAAAAAGTTAAGCATGAATTTGGAACTTAAAATGTAATTTCTAGAACTGAAATTTATTTTCATTGTGGAACAGACATTCTATTACTCTCGGACTGTCAATGTGTTCAGAATTTTCTCCTCCAAAATCCTGCCTTGAGTTCAGAAGACTTCTTATTAGGTAATTATTTTCTACAGGCTCAAACTGTTTTCGGTACTTCGGGACTGGGTGCAATGCCCTTTATTCTTCTGCCCATTGGCCCAGGTCAGCATTTCCTGTCACTATTCGCCTCTGCTCACTGGAATGCTGATAGGGCTCCAGGGAAGGAATCAGAGGCAGTACATTTGTCCACTGCCTAACCTGAGACCTCTGGTACTGGTTTCTGTCAAGGTAAAGGAGTGGAGTTCAGCAAGAATTGAAAAAGGACACTCACTGGGTCCTCTTACTCTAATTTTAGTCTCCAGTATTCTCCAACAACACTTATGTAGTACTGTGTGTGCCCAGCCCTCTAGGTACCAAGAATAAAGTAAATAAACTTTCAGATACGGTCCATCCTTGCCTTTGGTGGATTTGCATTCTAAGTGGGGAAGACAGAACTAATGCTATACACATAGAATGACTAGAGGACAACTGTAAAACTTTCACGAGGATTGTTAGAGGCTGAACTGTTTACCTCTAAAACTGCTATGTTGAACTCTTATTGCTTTGTTCCTAAGAATGTGACTCTACAGTCATGCCCCACTCATGACGGGGACACGTCCTGAGAAAGGTGTCCTTAGGTGAGTTCACCTCATGGGGACATTGTAGAATTTATTTATGCCATCATGGTTGTGATGGCACCTGTCTAAACCATCGTATGGGGCCCCCATCATACATCAGGTTTGTCCTTGACTGAAACACTGATTCGAAGCACAGGTCTATACTTGAAGATAGGGTCTTCAAAGAAGTAGTCAAGTTAAAAATGAGTTCGTAGGGTGGGGCCTCATCCAATATGGTAGGTGTCTCTATATGAAAAGGAGGCTAGCGTGCAGACACAGAGAGAAGGAAGAGCCTGTGAAGGTACAGGTAGAAGACGGTCATCTATAAGCCAAGGAGAGAGGCTTCTGAAGAAAACGCCCCGATGATATCCTGACCTCCAGAAGTTCAAGGAGATCCATGTATGTCATGGAAGCTACTGGTCTGTGGTGCTGTGTAATGGCAGTTCCGGCCAATGACTACATGGATATGGATAATGAGGAAAGATCTGAGGGCAAGGACAAACCAGTGTGGGTGGGAACAACTGAGGAAGGCTTTGTGCGGGCACTGGGTGGGAGCTGTGTCCAGGGAAGGGCGGGCAGAGGGATGGTAGAAAACTCAGTGCCCCAAGGTGAGTCACTGGCAACAGTGCCCAACACTTTGAGCTGTTGAAATGTGCTCGTCGTAAATGTTAACACATTTTCTAATAACTTATTTATTCACTCATATTGGATGACTGCAATTTATATTCAACCTAATGCATTCCTATTAAGAGGGCTACACTGACACCCACAGAAACAGAATGTACGTGTTCAAGTCCTGAAATCCTTAGCTATATAAAACTGTTCATACAGGCAAAATGCTACTGAATCCTTGTAAATACAATGTGAGCTGTGCACATAACATGAAAAAAAGAAATAAATTAGAGTTTATTGGCATTCCTCTTATTTATCCAGATTACATATATTTGTTACCAAAAGCTTTAAGAATTTCTCTGAGTGAAGCTTACGCATATACTAATGGTCTTATGTTACCGAAGATTTTACGTATATAGCTTCATAGCTATACAACATATGAAAATATTTTTCTATTTTTAAGTCCCTTTAAAACAAACAAACTGATAGACCAGAAAAAAAAAAAAAAACAAAAACAAAAACAAAAAAAAGCCCTCAACATTGGCCACATCTGTTTCCACTTGGGATTTTCAGAAAATGTTTAATAGCTGCTTTTAAGTGAGTAATTTCCAGCCTGGGAATGGTGAGTGGCTCAGAACTGCAGCCTGCCCATCTAACCAATGCGCATGTGCGATCGAATATTTCATGACCATTCCCTGTGATCTCTTGCCCAGCAACAAGCCTTCTCACCCCTCCCCCATCATCCTGCATAGCTGGTCCCCTCCCTCAGGAAAGAGAGGGGTGTTTGAATGCCAGTGAACAGTCTTACCACATCCGGTAGTGCGTCATTCTCTACCACGCATGTTAGTTTTTATCTTGGTTTTTGTTCGACATTGGGCAGGTGCATTTTCTCTCAGCATTAAAGAAGAAGAATGCCAAAAGTACTTACCTAAAAAACAAAACAGAAGAAAAGGAGGATTAAAGTGAATTCATGGGCACACTTGATTACTCATCAAAGCACTGACGTGGGGGTAAAAACCTCTATAGCACCTAAAGGCGCTGAAGCATGCGACAATTAAGCGAGTAAAGAGTGCACGCAACGCACAGAGCAGGCACACGGTTTTCTGAAGTAGCAAACAAAGGGGTATGTCTTATCACTTTTAAAAATGAAACGTGAAGTAAGGTTTTCCTTTTTAATTTGGTAAACTTGCTTTGTCACAGATGCCCTGCTGGGGAGATGAATTTATTATCTGTATACTTTAACAGGCCTTGTTAACTGTCTACAATCATATTTTCCTCATTCTAAGCTAGAAGACCTTGATTTTAAATCTGACATCCCCTCTAAATCAGAGCTTCAGGGCCAAATCCTCCAAGAACATCATGAAGAATGGAAAGGGACATAGCAGACACTGTGAGGTTAGCGGAGAAACAAAGGCCTTGCTAGCCATTATCTTTCAGACGATGAAGCCACAGGCCCCTTTCATATGGGACACAGTTATGGCAGCACAAGCCCACTTGCTGTGGCTTTGGGCACTACTAACACAGACGACATCAAAGCCAACATAGATGACATAATTAGATCCAGCACACAACAGAGAAAATAATCTTCACACACATTGAGAAAAGGTGCATTTAAATCTGAAATGGCAGTTGTGTATGGGCATGATGTCTTTGTCAGTCTGTAGATCACAGAGAGCTCTCTACACTGGGAAGGCAGAAAATGACCTTGACATTGCGGTAGTGAGTGACAGTTCTGGAACAGGAGGTAGAAGGCACAGACTAAGTGAAGAAACTGTTTACTCTGTCAGTTATCAAAAGCCAAAGAAAAGTTCCTTCAGAAAGAAAGCAATGCTTTCCTCATTCCATCTTTCACAGGTAAGAGCCAAACAAGAGGAGGAGTCCCAGGAGAGAATGGGATGCTGGGGGGAGGAGCAGAAGCAATCTCATTTAGAGAGAAGAGAGACTGTCCACGTGGTGCTGGCCCCCACAGGCGGAGCTGCCCGCCTGGTGCTGCCTGAGGACGTCAGTGAAAGGCTCAGAAGTACAGGCAGGCATTGGTCCCAGGCCTTCAGCCCCTCACAGTCACCTGGCTTCCTGGTAAACACATCGCCTCCCCAGGGCCCACCCGGACCTGTTGAATCAGCACCGCTTGAGGCGGGATGTTAGAATTTCCGTTCTGTCACCAGCTGGGACCACCCTGCACACCTAGTGTCAGGAACCACTTCCTAGAAGGTGTGGCTTCTCTCCTTTTTTCTGTGCTACTTGTCAGAGATCATTGTCCAAGAAGGCTGAGCTACGTTATGATGTCAGATTTTAATCAGACATCAAGGGACAGATATGAGAGATGTGCTTTCCTCTTATTTAATTATTCTTGATCTACAAACTGCTAATAAGAAAAAGGCTCATACGGAGTGTATGATTTTTAAGCAGCCGGTAGTAATAATCAGTGCTGTTTTCCATTTATACAACATTCTGCCTCTTGGTAATAAGCAGCATTCTGCACTCCCACCCATAGAGGGCACTATTTTCTTGTTCATTCTGTTGCAGGCAGTTGCTACAGCAGACAAAAAATCTGCATGGTATCACGAGTGAGGGAAGCCTAGGAATAATTTCTGGATGTCACAGAGTATAGTGGCTAACTCTCTGGTGCGCACTCTCAGAAGTCTCGGTGACCTTACCTTCCAAACACCTCTGGACCTATGATCTCTTCATTTTCATTAAATACCATGCAGCTAGTTCTTGAGCTATTTCTATATGAATAATGCAAAATGAAAAAATTTCTTTTTTTCAGAAAATGTGTTCATTACATCCAAATATTTCCTTGATTTATACATTTAGAGAAATTCATTTCACTTCCTTAGGATATTGTGTATACTTCTAAGTGAAAAACTTTTTTAAAAAGTCATGATATCAGCAAACTGTGGGCTCATATTGATATTTATACTCCTCAGAGACTCAAGGGAAATGACTTTATGCTTTATTTGTGCAGGTGAACAAGTATTGCCATTTGAAAAGATTTTTCTTGTTGTCTGTCTTGGCATATCAGCAGCCAAGCTGTGTTTCCCGGGTGAGAAGCTGGAGAAGATTAAATCAAAAACACTAAAAGGGGTGACCAGGGGCTGGAAGACTTGGGGTGAGGGTGGTAGGGAAGGAGGCAGTTACAATGACTTTTTATAACATTTCTTAGACCTTAGAGCATAAAAGTGGAGTTAACATGAAATATTGACTGACACAGGGTACAAAGCACCACAAAGCAGCACAAATAGCTTTAAAGCTCCGTAAATCCTAAGGATCATTGTACAACTCACATCCTCGACACCCCTTCAAATTGTATTATTCATTTCCTTTTCCCTTCCCAACTGCATAAGTGACAACAGCCCCAAAATGCATCATTCGAAGGACGACAGCTACAAAGGCCTGAGGAATTTAAAGTGACAAGCAGTTTGGCTTTGTGGCCCTTCTCTAGTAGCACACAAAATGTTGTCTATCTCCTTTAACTTTCTAAGTGGTAGTATAATGTATTACAGCCTCAAACCAACTTGCCAAGCTTCCCCATGTAGCTGCTATTGAGATAACCCTTGACAGTACAGATTCCATTTTCTCTTTATGAAGAAAAACTTTCCAAGAACTATTCTCACTTTGTTCTGCATTAAAATGGCATGATATATATATATATATAAATAAAGTATATATATTATATATATTTAGGTGAATGACATAAATATCCCTGCCACAAGCAAGTCAGAGTGCATCAGGGAAATAAGAACAGGAGAAGGGAAGTGCTATTTTTTTTTGTTAAAGAGTTATTTATTGGCTGGCACTGTGGCTCACTAGGCTAATCCTCCGCCTGCGGTGCTGGCACCCCGGGTTCTAGTCCTGGTTGAGGCACCGGATTCTGTCCCAGTTGCTCCTCTTCCAGTCCAGCTCTCTGCTGTGGCCTGGGAAGGCAGTGGAGGATGGCCCAGGTCCTTGGGCCCTGCACCCCATGGGAGACCAGGAGGAAGCATCTGGCTCCTGGCTTTTTTTTTTTTTTTTTTTTTTTTTTTGACAGGCAGAGTGGACAGTGAGAGAGAGACAGAGAGAAAGGTCTTCCTTTGCCGTTGGTTCACCCTCCAATGGCCACCACGGCTGGCACCCTGCGCTGATCTGATGGCAGGAGCCAGGTACTTCTCCTGGTCTCCCATGGGGTGCAGGGCCCAAGCACTTGGGCCATCCTCCACTGCACTCCCTGGCCACAGCAGAGAGCTGGCCTGGAAGAGGGGCAACCGGGACAGAATCCAGCGCCCTGACCGGGACTAGAACCCAGTGTGCCGGCGCCGCAAGGTGGAGGATTAGCCTAGTGAGCCGCGGCGCCGGCCATGGCTCCTGGCTTTGGATTGGCGCAGCGCACCGGCTGTAGCAGCCATTTGGGGGGTGAACCAACAGAAGGAAGACCTTTCTCTCTGTCTCCCTCTCTCTCTTTCACTAACTCTGCCTGTCAAAAAAAGAGAGTTATTTATTTTTTACTTATTTGAAAGGCAAAGTTATACAGAGGAGAGAGAGGGGAGAGAGGAGAGAGGAGACAGAGGGAAAAAGAGGGAGGAAGATGGAAAAGGGGAGGGAGAGGGGAATGGGGAGAGGGAGGGGAGGAGGGAGAGAATCTCCCATCTGCTGGTTTACTTCCCAAATGGCTGCAGTGACTGGGGCTGGGCTAGGCTAAAGCCAAGAGCCTGGAGCTTATTCCAGGTTTCCTATGTAGGTTCAGGGATTCAAGCAATTGGACCATCTTCCGTGGCTTTTCAAGGTGCATTAGCAGGGAGCTGGATCAGAAATGGAGCATCCAGTTCTTGAACCGGCACCGTATAGGATGCTGGTGTCACAGACAGAGGCTTAACCAGCTATGCCAGAATGCCAGGCCCCCTATGCTTTTTTTCCCCAAAAAGAGAAATTATATATTCTTCTAATTCTAAATGCTTAGAGAGTATAGTTTATTATAATCAAATTGAACGGTTCTTGCTCAGTTTAATCAGTTAAACTACAAAAAAGGAAGTAAATACAAATTTAAGGCAAACATGCCTCTTTACTGAAACATCCAGGGACAATATTTTTATTTAAAATCACAGCAAATACACATATGCCTGGAGGCCAGGTTTGGACCTTTTTTTTTTTTTTAGGCAAAGGCTGATTTCGTGCAGGACCCAGGAGAGGAGCAAGAGTTACAAACTTAGTGGAGAAATGTGCCACAAGCAATCCAGCTCCTACACCAAGATGGTTTTCATACATCATAAATCATTTCCTCCCAGGCAACAACCCATTTCACTTGCTGACATTGCTCTTGAACAACTTGCCTGGCAAGTAGCTTTCTCATTAGCTTTCAAAGACATCCTATCTGTGCTGTCCATCTCCTGCAAATGCATGAATGTAACCTTTCCATCACCTTGACTTTTAATTTCCCCTTCAAGATAGGAATTTTATGAATTGATTTGACAGGTCATGTAAGTCTCTCAACACTATTCATAAAACTTGCCTTCCAATATGCTTTGAAATGAAGACTGTAAACCAGTCCCATCTCATCACAGTAATGCCTACCTAAAACCCACGCTGAAGAGTGATGGCTAGCCTAATTGGATGGCTACTATTTCATAGAGGAATTTAAAAGTTGCTTTAGATTGAATACTACTAGTTAATAGCTTTATAGGGAAGGAACTCTGCCTAGAAACACTTTCAACATAGCAAGAAAGACCAAAGGCAGACGCGTTTCTTTCAGGAGCCCCTACTGTAATCCCAGAAGACAATGTAAATAGGAGGAAGTTTAATGGAGTGATGACAGCATGGTTTTATAGTCAGAAAAATAGGTTCCTGGCCCTTTACGCTATTATAACTAGTTTGAATCATTCTACTTTCTCATAAAAAACATATGGAAAGAAAACAAAAATGAGCTAAAGAAAGCTTAGCATATGATGCATACTGAATAAGTATAATAATAATAATAATTCAAGGTCTTTTATCTCTCATAAACCAGTTCAGTAAGCCAATTTACTTTCTTCGTTTTGACTATAATAATGCCTCTGAATTAAGTAGTTTAGATTTTAATTTCTAATCAAAGCTTCAATCCTTAATTCCAAAATTCCAGATCAGAGACATCACGTACTTCACTACAGCAATTTTTGAATGTTATATATATAAATATGTATATATATGCACTAACACTAACACTTCTATCTAAAGCCTATAATTAATTGTGTTATTTAGAAAACGTAGTCAATGCCATACCAGTCTGTATAACCCATCAAAAACACTTCTACCTATGGAAAAAGATCAAGACAACCTGATCAAGACTTTCTATTAGGAGCAGGTGTTGTGGTGTAGCGTGTGAAGCCACGACTTTGGAAGATCACATGCCATTATTCGGAGCATCAGTTTGAGTTCTGGGCGCTTCACTTCTGATCCAACTGACTACCAATATGCCTGAGGAGGCAGGGATGTGGCTCAGATGCGTGGGGCCCTGCCATCCATGTGGGAGACACAGATGTGGGAGTTCCAGGCTTCTAGATTTGGTCTGGCCCAGCAGATGGAAGATACCTCTGTGTGTGTGTGTGTGTGTGTGTGTGTCCCTCCCTGCCCAGTCACTCTGCCTTTCAAATGAAAAAAAAAAATCCTAAAAGAAATTCCAGTTTATAGAAGAAGGCTTTTTGTTTTTCAAGGAGGAGAACTTCCGCCTTGTTTCAGCTGCCTTCTCAAAACTCCTCGTAGGACCTCTGCTTCAGTCAGAACAGCTCTGTACCACTGATTTTCGACATCCAGATTTCCAGATATTATTACTCCTGACATCGCATCTGCATTTATTTCAGATGTGTTTAAGAAATCCGTGACGCTAGAGCTCATCTAAGCTGTCATCATCACTCCTCATCACCCTCAAGCAAATGGTCAGGCTGAAAGAACAGTACAGCCCACGAAGGATGCCCTAAAATGAACTGTTAGAAGAAAACGACCGAGGAGATTTGCCAAGTCCCTCATCACTCAACGTGTCACTCCAAGTGGGATAAGAGGAGTCAGCATTGCTGAATAACAAGTGGACCAATGCTGCAATTGTTCCTTTGACGGTTTCCATATAAAGCTGAACTTGGAATCCGCAGACCAACCGGAACGTACTGCGGGTACTGCCTTCGCTCTTTACCCCCTCTCTGCTGGGACAGTTGGTGTTGACTAAGAATTTTGAAGGCAATAAAGAGGGGCATGTGCCCACACAGCTGAACACCATGCTTGTGTTACTGCAAAGGCTGGCCTACAGGCGGCCTCAGGTGGCAGAACACTGTGAACAGTGAATCAGGGTTGTGTTCAGACACTGTTATTCCTGCTTGTATTTTATTTCTTCTAAATTCATGCACCATTGCCTATCTATTTATTTTCAGTTCAGGCATGCTATAGCACATAGCTAACCTGGAGTCTTTCTCTCTCCCCAAACACAGCTGAAGCCCTGCTTAATGTTAAATAAATCTCCAGAAAGATGAGAGAACTTGGAAGGGAGTGAAGCAAACAGAGACATAATGATCGGCATAGCCACTGGATACTTGCAGCTCTCCTCTTTGTGGGCATATGGTAAGGTCACCATTACCCACTCCTCAGATGTCAGGCTATCATTAGACCTGTGGGTTTGAGCAAAAGTGCTGTATGTCACTCTTGGGTGAAGGTTAAAACCTGTGACTGATTCACTCCCTTATTTTTTCCACATCGAGGAAACCTGAGTTGAAATAGGACATCAACTACCCTGATTTCCAGAATAACAACAATTCCTAAAATGAGTAAGAAACAAACTTTTCATATATTAAGCCAGAGAGATTTTTTGGATTACTAGCAAATAATAATAGAACAATCTAGCCTCTCCTGACTTGTATTATGAGTTACAGAAATAATAAAATATTAATCACTGAAGTCATAGAGTTTTATTCAAAAAGTGTTAATTATGTATAGTAATGAGTTTAAAAATGCAAAAACAACCAAGGGTTTATTTAATTACTAGCTTCAAGAATAGAAACAAGGTGTTTCCAATTTTTCAGAGTACTATGTTTTTACTTAACAAGAGGACACTGACTGGAACTGGATAACTTGAACTGTATGCAAGAGAAAATACAAGGCTCTTTGGGGCAGAAGAAACAAAGGGAGCAATAAAGGATGAGGCCAAGGAAGTTGCTTTCCCTGGTCAACTACATTAGGGGAAGTAACTCCATCATGCCCATGTTGCTTGCATTGGTGAGGTTTAGAATTTCAAAGAACGTTAGAGTAAGACTCATGAGTCCCTAAAGAGATCCATATATGAGCTTAGGGATGTCTGTGAAGTGACTAAGCCAATAGCTAAACTATGTACCTCTGTACATCTTTCAGGGTACAAGGTGAACAGCTTTACCTGCACTCTCAAAGGGATCTCTAACATAGCCTAAAGCTGATTCTCATACTTGGACACCAGTCCTTCTTATAAAGAGTTATAAAGTGTAATTTAAGTTATATAATTTTTTTAAGGATAGCAATTCTGGAGCCTTACTCTTACCCTCAAGTCAATGTGAGCCATGGCAACAATTTTTACAATTGCCACCTTAAACTACAAACTAACCTTGAAGAGCAGGAAATTTGAATTCCAGCCAAGAGGTTAGAGTTGATTTCAAAGAGTTCAGAGAAAATAGAGTCTAGGTTCTCAGGATTTTATCCAGTCCCTACGATCTACTCTCTTTCTCCTCTCTACAATGGTTAACAAAGAAAGGCCAGACTAACCTCCTGTACAGTTCTTCGTCTGACTTTTCAGTGCTGTATAAAAGAGTCAGAATCTAAGATTCCCAAACTCAGAGAGAGTTCAGATTAGCTGACTGTTATATGCCTCAGTGTCCCCAGCCTCCCTGGGGGAGGCTGATCACTCAAGATAAAAAGGAATTCAGAAGGCAGGCTAGTCCTGTGCAAATACTGCTTTCAAGAGCAGCACTGTGGTGTAGCGGGTAAAGCCGCCACCTGCAGTGCCGGCATCCCATATGGACGCTGGTTCAAGTCCTGGCAGCTCCACTTCCAATCCAGCTCTCCGCTATGGTGTGGGAAAGCAGTAGAAGATAGCTCAAGTCCTTGGGCCTCTGCATGGGCAGACGCAGAAGAAACACCTGTCTCCTGGCTTTGGATGGGCACAGCTCCGGCCGTTGCAGCCATCTGGGGAGCAAACCAACAGATGGAAGACCCCACCCCACCCCCACTTCTCTGTAACTCTGCTTTTCAAATAAATAAATAAATAAAGTATTTAAAAATAGTTGAAAAAAAGAAATACTCCTTTCTTCACATTAGTTCTAGCTGTTTCTATTATTTATTAAAATTATGCATTATAAAGTTAAATAATGAATGTAAAAAATCAGAACTAGATGTTTCTCAAGACTTCACTAAGCACATCACCAAAAGACAAAAAAGCCAGGTCCTTAAGGCAGACATTCACAGAGCACAATACAGGGAAAAATGGGAAAATGAAGTTCCTTCCCACTAATTTATGCTCTCTTTCTTTCCTCCATCTGTGGATGATGGCAGCATGAATGGTAGCATTAAAGTTTAACTGAGTTCTACTGATTTTGAAATTTGTTGTTTGTTTATAGCCCTGTCTCTACTGTTAAGGAAAAGTTTTTTTTTTCTTCATACTATTTGCTGAACTCTTTTACTTAACGTAGGGTTTACTTTCTGACCATTAAGTAAACCAAAAGTAGGTCTTTGTAAAAATTAACAATGAATGGTAGAGGAAGGAGGAAGAAAGGTGGGAGCGTGGGTGGGATGTATCATGATGTTCCTAGATCTGTACATATGAAATATGTGAAACTTATATACCTTAAATAAAACAAACAAAAAAATACAAAAAGTAAAAAACTGAAACAAAACCTCAACTGAGGTGAAGGAGCAGGTGCACCTGGAGTGTGGCACCAGAGGCTTCTGAATTCCTGGTAGCATTGCAATTATCCGTTTGGATGATGGTTACATAGAGGTCTTCATTTCATGGAGACTCATGAGGCTGTGTCCTAACCATTTGAGTACTCTTCTCTACACAGGGTGTACTTCAGTAACACATTGCTCTTTAAAATATGCTAACTAATTTTTGGAAGCCTGGTGAATGCCTGGAAGTATGTAATTTGCAAAAGCTTTAACTTTTGGACATTCTCCTGAATGTGTTCAAATTTACTCCCATTGGAATTATTCTCTTCCAGCATTTTTCCTAGGGAAAAGAGATGGGCTCTTCTATGGCTGGAAATGAGCAACACCCTCTCACAAAAAGCAGTGTCTATGTGGTACTGTATTTCCCTTGGATATGGTATTTCCCTTTGGGCCTGTGCATTTCTGGGAAACTGCATTGCATGGGGCCAAATGTCCATCTCCACTAACTCCTGCGATTCAATTTATGAGTTTCTTGCAGGAAACAAGAGCTTTTCTCACCTACTTAGGCCATAATTACAAAATAAAAATCCTGCACTGTATTTTAAGTAGACAAAAATCTAAAAGATTGCTTGGTTTTTGTGTTTTTTAAACTTTTATTTAATAAATACAAATTTCAAAAGTACAACTTTTTGATTATAGTGGCTTTTCACCCCAATAACCTCCCTCCCCTTCGCAACCATCCCATCTCCCACTTCCTCTCCCATCCCATTCTTCATCACGATTCATTTTCAATTATCTTTATATACAGAAGATCAACTTAGTACATACTAAGTAAAGATTTTAGCAGTTTGCACCCACACAGATACATAAAGTGTAAAGTACTGTCTGAGTACTAGTTTTACCATTAGTTCACATAGTACAACACATTAAGGACAGAGATCCTACATGGGGAGTAAGTGCACAGTGACTCCTGTTGTTGATTTAATAATTGACACTCTTATTTATGACATCAGTAATCATCTGAGGCTCTTGTCATGAGCTGCCAAGGCTATTGAAGCCTCTTGAGTTCACATACTCCAACCTTATTTAGACAAGGCCACAATCAAAATGGAAGTTCTCTCCTCCCTTCAGAGAAAGATACCTTCTTCTTTGATGGCCTATTCTTTCCGCTGGGATCTCACTCACAGAGATCTTTCATTTAGGTCATTTTTTAAAATTTTTTTATTTTTTTATTTTGCCATAGTGTCTTGGCTTTCCATGCCTGTGAAACTCCCATGGGCTTTTTAGCTGGATCCAAATGCCTTAAGGGCTGATTCTGAGGCCAGAGTGCTTTTTAGGGCATCTGCCATTCTATGAGCCTGCTGTGTATCCTGTTTCCCATGTTGGGTTGTTCTCTCCTATTTAATTCTATCAGTTATTATTAGCAGACACTAATCTTGTTTATGTCACTTGTTTGACATTTAATCCTACCTTTATGATCAATTATTAACTTAAACTGATCACTTTGACTTGTAAGATGGCATTGGTACATGCCATGCTTATGGGATTGACTTGGAATCCCCTGGCATGTTTCTAGCTCTACCATTAGGGTAAGTCTGAGTGAGCATGTGCAGAACTGTACATCTCCTCCCTCTCTTATTCCCACTCTTATATCTAAAAGATTTTTTGTAAACTATACTTCTTAATAATGTAATAAAGAAGATAGATCACTTTAGAAACTAATCAAATTAAATACCATAAGTTTCAATAATTCACTGAAAAATATTCACAGATAATAATAACACATTGAAAGCAGTAGGATTACCAGTAAGTAAATAAAAGGAAATACAAAACTAACAAAATTATGAAATTCAATAATTTGATTTTATATTCACAACTGGTAGATAATATTTTAAGGTGCCTGTAAAAGCCACCTATAGAAAATTAAAATGAGAATACTAATTCTGCTTTAGAGAAAAGAACATGCTGTAACACTGAGATAAAAATTCTATAAATTAAATATTTGTGTTTAACAGACTAAGCAGTAGTGGCTATTAAACTGACTGTATCCTTATAAACCAATCCTATGTATTTGAGTCATATATTTCATTCTTAAAAAAGAATCCCAAAGGGACACACAATCATTGTTATAAAAGTTCTAAGGACTTTTTTTGTAAGAAGTATGCCCACTTGGGGTTAGTGTTATGGCATAGTGGGTAAAACCACCACCTGCTATGCTGGCATCCCATTATTTGGTTCTGGTTCATGGAAGATTGTTCAAATGCTTCTGCCCTTATATGCATGTGGGAGACCCAAATGAAGCTCCTGCCCCTGGCTTTTGCCATTAAGGCTCTCTGGGGAGTGAACCAGTGGATGGAAGTTCTCTCTTTCTTTGTCTCTCCCTCTCTGTCTCTGTAACTCTGCCAAATAAATAAACAAGCAAATCTAAAAAAAAAAAAAAAAGGAAATAGGCTCACTTATATATCTATTGAAATAAATGAATAAAAGCTAAAATAAGTGTGTACATAATTTAATGAGATAGAAATATATTGGTTAGGTTCAGAACAGATACTCTTTTTAAAAAAAATTTTAGTAAAGATTTTTTTTTATTAATTTTAAAAATAGAGTTAGAGAGAGAGAGGAACGGGGGTGGGGGGGGGAGGTCCTCCATCTTCTGGCTCACTCCTTAAATGACTACAACAGCCAGAGCTGGGCCAATCTGAAACCAGGAGCCAAGAGCTTCTTCCAGGTCTCCCATGTGGGTGCAGAGACCCAAGCACTTGGGTCATCTCCCACTGCTTTCCAGGCTAAACTAGCAGGGAGTTGGATTGGCAGTGGAGCAGACAGGAATTGAGCTGGCACCCATATGGGATGCCAGACCCATAGGCAGTGGCTTTACTTGCTACCCAACAGCTATGGCCCCAGGACAGATACTCTTATAAAATTTTAAAATACTACATTTAGTTGACAGCATTTGGTAATTATCATCACTTGGGAATATATATATATATATATATATATATAATTCTTGTAGGCATTTGTAATTTTTGTCAGAGTATTATCTAATTAGCAATGGGAACAACCTGTGTAAACCCAGAACTTAGGTTTATAGTTTCTTTCACTTTTTTCAGATGGATTAAAAACATTGAAACTAAATTTAGAATTGATTGCAGGGAAAATGTTGAAATTATCTAAAAGAACAACCTGTTTTTAAGAACTTCTGAAGTGTCTGTTTATATAAGAAAAAAAAGAAGTGGGTATGCCAAGTACAAACCATCTTATCTTCTTATTAAATTAAGTACAGAAAGATCCTCTATTTGCCGATTCTTTAAATATCTCAATTAGTTTTCCAAGTGTTCAAGACATGTTTGGAAAACAGCTCAGCAATTACATACTACAGAGATGAAAGCTTCACTTAGCTTGTATGCATGCATATGTGAATAACTTTAAAATCTATGACAGAATTGCAGAATTTTTTTTGAAAAATAGATGACAAAACAGTGAGGATTATTTAAATATATTAAATAAATGTAAGCATTCAAAACTACTTGCCTTTATTAGAAAATTAGGTTTCTCCAGTGTCATATTCTACTAGTAAACTAGTACTGAACATATAACTTACTCCTGTCAATGAATTCTTTATGAGAATCTTAAACAAGTTGTAGCTATGATTCTTTAGTAATAAGTATCTTAAAATGTAAGTTTCAAGCATGTGTATAATTGTTCAATCTAACTTTGATTTTTTTTAACTTATATTGCACATGGGTGATGCACACGCAACATCTCATAAAATATGACCAAACAGTAATTTGTGGTGTGACATGTGTATTCAATTCACATGGCGAAAGCAGGGGACCCTTACATCATATTAGATTTCCTTGGGGAGCTTCTTCAAATTACGGATGCCCAGGCCCTATGCTAAGATACTCTGCTTCAAGTGGCCAGGAGTTTTGCCAACTTTTGCATTTTATACAGATGATTGCAAAGCACATATGCTGCAAACGCAGGCTGGCATGGGGAAGGTATGCACCTTACCCTTTAATTGCTGCTACTAATGGTTTCCTTGCCTCTTCTAAATATTGAATTAATTTCTGTGGCAGACATGTTGGTCCTCTTCTAGCAGACAGTTTTGGAGGCAATATGTTTAAATTCTTATTTCAATATTGAAAAGTTTTATGGATATGAACACTTCAATAATTTCAAGGAAAAACTCTTTAGGATTTATGTTTATGGATATCCTAATGCACAGAAATTGATGAGTTTTCAATTCAAACTATTCAGTGATAGTTTTCAGTTTGTAAGGTTATCAAAAAGGGTGGGATAAGTGACATGATAGAAAATTACATTTTTTTTTGGCAAGATTGTTGTCTGAATACATGGGAAATACATATTTCTCTTTGAAAAATCACCTGTTTCCTGGTACTGGTACAAAGACAGGGGATAGACCAATGGAACAGAATAGGAACTCCAGAAATCAATCCACACATCCACAACTAACTTTGAAAAAGAAGCTAAAAGCAATCTTTGGAGCGAGGACCGTCTCTTCAACAAATGATGCTGGGAAAACTGGATCTCCACATACAGAAGTATGAAGCAAGACCTCTATCTTACACTTCACACAAAAATCCACTCAAAATGGATTAAAGACCTAAATCTACAACCCAATATCATCAAATTATTAGAGAACATTGGGGACATCCTGTAAGACATTGGCATAGGTAACAAGTTCCTGGAAAAGACCCTAAAGGCACAGGCAATCAAAGTCAAAATGGACAAATGGGACTACATCCAATTGAGAAGCTTCTGTACTGCAAAAGAAATATTCGGCGAAGTGAAGAAACAACTGACAGAATATGAGAAATTATTTGCAAACTATGCAACTGATAAAGGATTAATAATCAGAATAAATAAAGAGATCATGAAACTCAACAACAACAAAACAAATAACTCAGTTAAGAAATAAGGAAAGGACTTAAACAGACACCTTTTTAAAAGAAGAAATCCAAATCACCAATGGACACATGACAAAATGCTCAGGATCACTTGCCGCTGAGGAAATGTAAGGAAAACTACAATGAGTTTTCACCTTACCCCAGTTAGAATGGCTTTCATACATAAATCAACAAACAATAAATGCTGGCAAGGATATGGGGAAAAAGGTACCCTGATCCACTGTTGGTATGAATGTAAACTGATAAAGCCACTATGGAAGATGGTATGGAGATACCTCAAAAATCTGTATATAGACCTACCATATGACCCAGCCTTCCCACTCCTGGGAATTTACCCAAGGGAAATGAAGTCAGCATATGTAAGAATTATCTGCACCCCCATGTTTATTGCAGCTCAATTCACAATAGCTAAGATATGGACTCAACTCAAATGTCCAACAACTGAAGACTGCATAAAGAAATTATGTGATATGTACTCCATGGAATACTACACAGTAGTTAAAAAAAACCACAAATCCTGTTATTTGCAACAAAAAGGATGAAACTGGAAAACATCATACTTAGTGAAATAAGCCAGTCCCAAAAGGACAAATACCATCTATTCTCTCTGACCTGTGATAATTAATAGAGCACCAAAAAGGCGATCCGAAGAAGTGAAATTGACACTTTGAGAAGCAATGACTTTGAACAGCCCTTGTCTCAACTGCTGAGGAACAGTTTTTTTTTTTTTCATACTATTTGTTGAACCCTTTACTTAACATAGAGTTAATCATATGTGTATAAAGTTAATTGAAAATAGCTCTTTGTAAAAAATAAGAGTGAGAATAGGAGAGGGAGGAGGAAGAAGGGTGGGAGGGTAGGTGGAGTGGGAAGAATCACCATGTTCTTAAAGTTGTAATTATGAGATGTATGAAGCTTGTATTCCTTAAATAAAAGATTTCTGAGGGGAAAAATAAAAAAAGACTTACCATATAAAAATTGTGGATCTTTAAAGGCAAAAAAAAAAAAAAAAAGAAAGAAAAACCACTTGTTTAAGAAGGTTGTGTAGGATACCATATACTCCGAACGACCTAAGATTTTAAAAACATTGTCTGCCAATATTACAAATTACCTTCTGTGCCTTATTTCGCTTGGTCACCCAACACCCAGGTTCCGGTCCAGTCCAGCTACTTAAGAACAAGTCTACTTCTCGTTATTCATGATGAGTGTGGAAATCCCATCACGATTGCTCATGGCCATCTAGGGCCCCTGGGATTCCTTAGCAGATTGATGGGTCTAACATGCCAGGATGGGAACACACAGTAGAGTCAGGTGTTACTCTGTAGCATGTCATCGCATTTAAACAGCTTTGTATTCATCTAATAAATCTCTTGCTATGTTAGCTAATTTTAAAAGATTTCTCTAGGGGCTGGTGCTGTGGCACGGCCAGTTAAGCTGCCTCCTGCAATGCTTGCATCCCTCAATGGTACTCATTACAACTGTTCCACTTCTGATCCAGCTCCCTGTTAAAGAACCTGGGAGAGCAGCAGAAGATGGCTCAAATGCTTGGGATCCTGCTAACCACATGGGAGACCCAGATGAATCTCCTGATTCCTGGTTCACAGCTGGCCTAGACCTGGCCATTGTAGGCATTTGGAGAGTGAAGCAGCAGATGGAAGACCTCTGTCTCTCCTTCTCTTTCTCTCTCTCTCTCCCTCCCTTTCTCTCTCTCTCTCTCTGTAACTTTGCCTTTCAAATAAATAAATTAAAAAAATAAATAAAAAGTTTGTCTACTCATTAACTTACTGAGCACCTACTCTGTGCCAGAGACATGACAATAATAATCAACATGGCAGCATAGTCCCTGCCTTTAGGAAGTCCACTTGCTTGTAATCAAACATTCCCTGATTAAAACAACTTATGTTCTCTGCCTCCCCTAAAATGGACTTTAAGTCAAAGTCTCTAGGTTTGAGTGTTTTCAGAGTAGCTAGGGCAGTTCCATACACATGGCACACATAAATTCAGCTATCACTTTTGTAGCAGAGGTCCTTAAAAAGCCAAAGACAATGGATAGCAAAGAACTGTACACCTTGGAATTGCTAAACTGTCACAAGGGACTTGCAAAGGTGCAGCTCTGTTAGCTGCCATCCTACACACAGCTTTTTAAAAGAGGCCAGAGGGACTAATAAAAGATAGACAAGAGATTCCCACGGGGATTTCTTTCGTTAGAGGTCTTGGCATGCTAAGCCCTACCTCTCCACTATACTTTAGTGTCAGTGGAGGGAAAGACAACGGGTTTCTGACTGTGCTCCATAAGCTCTGCATGTTCAACATGGCAGTAACACTTCCTAAAAGATGAATCAAGACTTCTAGTTTGCTAGTTTGCAGCTGATAATCAATTAGCTTGTGTCTCTGAATCTACCTTCAGCCTTAGACTCAGCGACCTCATCTCAAAAAAAGGGAGCCAAAGGAGACTTGAAGAATCCTTCAAAAGGAAATCGCCACAATTTCTGGCCTCTCTTCTCTGCTCTGTGGGTTAATTTGGGTAGTGGTATTGAAAGGGTGTCACCATGGCATGCAACCTCTTTGAACAGTGGAGTTCCTGTGGTCTCATCTAGCACCTGATTTTCTTGGCAGCGAAGCCGTTTGGTTGCTGTGGTCGTCCTACCCCGTGACTCTCATGATTGACCCACCCTGCTTGTTGAGGCTGCTCCTCAGCTAGCAGGTATAACTTTCTCTTTACACGCTTTGTGTACACCAACCTCACCTCCTGACGAGCAAAAACTATACCAAAAATTTCATTTTGCATTTTAGGTCCATCCATCAGACTTAACAATGCAGACTTCGAGTTTCCAACATCCTCTTAATACTCATACTCTCCCTAGTCTTTCAACTGACAAAATGACAGACACTGTCTCACAGCTGGATGTGAGGCTTCTTGTATCCTAAAGCATTACATGTATTTAGTTCCTTTAAACAATAATTTTGGAAAGGTGCTACCATCGGTGGAGTGATGATGTATTTGTTAGAGCGTGGGGGTTCAACCATTGCTGACAGGTCTCTTCTTTCCAGGGAAATGTTTGTAAGGGCAAAGACAGGAGCCATTGATTCTGGAGTATTAAGACTATCCCCCTTTTATTTAAAAAAATATTTATTTATTTGAAAGTCAGAGTTACATAGAGAGGGAAGGAGAGGCAGAAAGAGAGGTCTTCCATCTGCTGGTTCACTCTCCAGATGGCTGCAAAGGCCAGAGATGCACCAGTCTGAAGCCAGTCTCCAGGAGCTTCTTCCAGGTCTCCCACGTGGATGCAGGGGCCCAAGGACTTGGGCCATCTTCTACTGCTTTCCCAGGCCATAGCAGAGAGCTGAATTGGAAGTAGAGAAGCCGGGAATTGAACCAGTGCCCAGATGGGATGCCGGCACTGCAGGCATCGGCTTTACCTGCTAGGCCACAGCGCCAAACCCCCAAGAATCCTTTTTTTTTTTTTTTTTTGATAGGCAGAGTGGACAGTGAGAGAGAGAGACAGAGAGAAAGGTCTTCCTTTGCTGTTGGTTCACCCTCCAATGGCCACTGCACTGATGCCGGCGCACCGTGCTGATCCGAAGCCAGGAACCAGGTGCTTCCTCCTGGTCTCCCATGTGGGTGCAGGGCTCAAGGACTTGGGCCATCCTCCATTGCACTCCCGGGCCATAGCAGAGAGCTGGACTGGAAGAGGAGCAACCAGAACAGAATCCGGTGCCCTGACCAGGACTAGAACCTGGGGTGCCGGCACCGCTAGGCAGAGGATTAGCCTACTGAGCCATGGAGCCGGCCTACCAAGAATCCTTTTAAAGTGAACTTCCTCAGGGGTAAGCATGAGAGGGAATCATTTAGCGATGTCATTTCAAATACTGAAATAAAATCATCCCTTAGGAATAAAAGAATAGCCCTTGGAAATTCATGATTTTCCATAAAAAATATATATCAATGTTAAGTCAAAGAAATGAGAGAGAGAGAGAGAGGGGGGCCAGCATTGTGGCATAGCAGGCAAAGTCATTACCTGCAATGCCAGCATCCCATATGGGTGCCCATTCCTGTCCTGGTTGCTCTACTCCCAATCCAGCTCCCTGATAATGGCCTTGGAAAAGCCGAAAAGATGGTCTAAGTGTTTGGGCCCCTGGCACTACATGGGAGACCTGGGTGAAACTCCTGGTTCCTGGTTTTGACCTAGCTCAGCTCTGTTTGTTGTTGTCATCTGGGAGTAAACCAGTAGGTGGAAGGTCTCTCTCTCCGTGTCTCTTCCTATGTCTCCTTTTCTCTCTGTAACTCTTTGAAAATAAATAAATTCATCTTAAAAAAGAAGTGAGAAAAAATAGTGGTTCTTCCTTGCTTATTTTGGAACAGAGGTGACTTCTATGCCCTACTTTTAGAATCATGGGTCCATTATTGTCATAACCGTGTAAAATTTTTTGACTCTTGCTTCATAGTAATCAGCAATGATGTCTCCCCAATCACAAATTATTTCCTTATGTTCCTCTCTAATAACAGCCATAATTTTTCCACATTCTGTATGAATTCACTGTTTGACACATCAATAAACAAACATGATAGAATGATTAGTTTTGTGTGTCAATTTGACTAGGTCATTGGGTGCCCAGATATTTGGTTAAACATTATTCTGGGTGTGTCTCTAAGGGTTTTTTTTTTTTTTTTTTTTTTTTCAATAAGATTAACATTTGAATTGGCAGACTAAGAAGACTGCCAGTTTTGGGTGTCTGCCATCCTATCAGTTGGGGGCCTACTGACTTCTTGAGCTGGAACATTAATTTGCTCCTATTTTTGAACTTGAACTGAAATATTGGCTTTTCTTGGGTATTAAGCCTGCCAGCTTTTGTTCTGGAACACTCACCACTGGCTCTCCTGGGTCTCCAGCTTAGTGATTACACATCTTGGGATTTTTCAGCCTGTATAATTATGTGAGCAAATTCTTTGAAAATAAGCTCCATGCTATGCAGACATGCACCTTGTTAGTTCTACTCCTTAGAGAACCTTAATATGCATGGAAATCGTTTTTTACATCTTTTAAGCAAGAAAATGTGTGAGCATTTCATATACATAAACTTGTGTCCATTCCCTTCTGTGGAATTCAGTGGAAAATAATATTCACAGCTTTTACTTTTTTTGTTTTAATTTATTGCAAGAATCTGTCCAAGGCAAGCAGCTTCACAAAAAAATCTTGCTCTTAGATTTTCATTTCTTGTAATCTTCTAGGAGAAGCTACCAGCAAGACTCTCCCTGCACTGCTGATATGAAAGCAATTACCCTTGCCCTTGCTCCTTGGCTTTGGGTGACTCCATTCAGCCAGGGCCTGGAGGGTGGGGGAGACAAGAGAGCAAGAGGGGGCTTTGGGTGGTGCCAAGATGACTACATGTAAGGCTTATCTGCATGTAGGACCTGCTCTGCCTGGTTGCCTGGCAACAGCGACCTCTACCCACACGGTACTCAGGATGCAAGTTGCTTTTTATGGACATCCCTGCAACCCCTTTTACCATTAAGGCTGACTCTGCCATTTCCAAAAAGAAGTATAACCCTCTTCTTCCTCATTAAAGCTAATCTTAATGATCACCAACTAAGTGGGCAAACATCAGTAACAGAAATGCCAACAGAAAAAAACGTACCAAAGATTTTTTTTATGGTGTCTTTTCAAGGGACAATGAAACTGCATTTTAATAGGACATAATTTATTGGGTGTGGGAGACAGGCACAGTATGCTTCTCACTTGGGCCACCTCTAATGAGGCACTACCAACTCATAGCTCCATCTCCTCTGTTTCCCAAAACCACCAACCATGGGGAATACTCAGTATATAAGACAGGTCTGGGGCATTTCACTGGAGTACAGGCTAACTCCTGAGTGCAGGTTTTTAGAAAGCAAGTCAAAGCTATGATTGTCCAGAGGCTTCTTCTCTTTGCACTCAAATCCGTTTTCATTTTATTACCTGCAGTAACTGATGATTTACTCTCTGATGAATAACACTTATGTTTTTATGCCTGACAAGCAGGGGAGTGTGGCTGTCTAAAGGCAACATTTTAGCTCACCTTTATCTTACCAGGTTGGCCCGGTAATATCTTTGTGCTTGCTTGACTTTCCTATCTTTTAAGATACTGTGCTCATGGAGTTCTGTACCTTGAAGGATTCTTGATGATCTTAGACCAGTTAGAGGTCCCATTGGGGCATGGCATACAGTCAGATGCTATTGCTTTATTTTCCATACGTACGTCATCTTCTCTGACAAATGAAGTGGATATACTGACATTCTATGTGTGCCCCTCGTCATCCCAGCCTCAGACAACAGCAAAGGACAACTCAAAGCCATTGCAACTGCTTTTGATCTCACTATATTTTAATCTTACAACATTTAATTTTCCTACACTTCAGAGATGAAATAACATACATACTACAAAGAGCAACAGACCTCAAGTTAGCAGCCTATAGTTTAAGTCTCAGTTCTGACACTAACTAGTTGACACATAGTCATTTGCTTCACAATTTCTCATCTCTAAACTGTAACTTGGGTCAGCTCTGAATTTTTTCTGGGAGTTCTACACTTGCTAACTAGTAAATATATCCACCAGGATGCATGTGACTCAGACTGGTAAATGAATTTTTAAAGCAATTGACAGCAAAATTACTTGTGGTTTTGGATCACTTTAAAAAAAAAAATACTCCAAGAAACCCCAGAGTCTTGGGAAGATTAGGAGATAACAGATCAGAGATAGTAATAATGAAAATCAATCAGGGCTGGCGCTGTGGCATAGCGGGTAAAGCTGCCACCTGCAGTGCTGGCAGAGGAAGTTCCTGGCTCCTGGCTTCTGATTGGCACAGCTCTGGCTGTTGTGGCCAACTGGGGAGTGAACCAGCGGATGGAGGATCCCGCTCCCCCCCCCCCCCGCCTCTCCTTCTCTCTTTGTGTAACTCTGACTTTCAAATAAACAAATAAATCTTTAAAAAAATAAAAACAAATCATATTATGGTAATAGATGGCAATAACAGGAGGGTTTTTATAAGCCACTGAGCTACTAGCACAGTGGACCAGAGACAAAGAGGAGTTACTAGCTATTTGATTGAGGAATAGATGAAAGGATGACTATTATCTATTGTTAATCAGGGACACTAAGAAATGACTATATAAGGCTCTCAAGGATTTATGCAATATGTCAGCCATCTGGGCCTTATTTTCACTCTGTCATTGTTGTTTATTAAAAAAACACAAATGATTAACACAAAGACATCTGGCCCTACTTAAAAATTCACATGACAAATTTTTTTAAAAAAAGATACACCCAGGAAATTAACATTCATATTTGGACATAAAAATTTTGGCTTGATTTTTTTTAATATTTAAATCTCTCCCAAAAAGGTTTTAAAATAGAACCTCTTTTCCCAAAGATGATGCCTTGAAACAAGGAATCTATACCAATCTTTGCAGTTCCCTATTTTTAGTTTTACTAATACAGGGGTGGGGAACTTCTGACCTGCAGGTCACCTAGGGTCAGCAAATCATTTGGTCTGGCTCTGCCAAGGCAACTGCAGTTGGGACCTGAAATTGAATAAATCTGTAGCAGGCTAATGTTTAAGTTGATAAATCTGCATGGTCTGCAAATGATGTTATAAATATCCAAATAGCCCTTGGTAGAAAAAAGGTTCCCCAGCCCTGAACAGGTAACTATATTAGATGGCTAGATACAGTGTAGCAGGATAGCTTTGGTAAGGTTTCTAAATGCTTTGGTGTTTCATAAGATCACAGGCAACGCTGTCACAAAATGATTAACACTCAGACATTCCCACTACTGTCAAAATCCTGCACAAAGAGGCAGAATGCAAGATTGCCTTGGGCATTCCCAGCTCCCTGACGTCAACTCAGATCAAATTCAGATAACTTGCTATGCCAGCTGCTTGGTTCTCCCAGGTTCTTTGAAAATCCAATTCTCTTTAAAATGAGGTTGCCATCTAAACATCATCAAAGCTACTCTGAGAAATTGGCAAAAGCATTTTAGCATTTTTGAATGCCCTTCACCACCCCATGAAGGCAAGCCTGTAGAAAATGAGCAACTCTTTTTGTATTCCCTCCAACGATGCTCACATTCATGATAAAGAATATTTTTTTCTGGACTCTATAGTTTGGTGCAGAGTCAAAGACAATCTGGACTCTGATAGAACTTAGCTCATATAGGCTCCTGGGTATGATTTGATGCCAAGTCCGTAGTGCATGTGTCACCTCTGGATGTCTGAAAACAGTGTTGCCTGGGAAACCATACTATTGGATTCATTTGCTCTCCCATCCCACCCCCACCCCTCACCTCCCCAGCTGTGTTTCAGTGTCACTATCTAATGGCACTACTACCCTTCCATGGCTGCTGTTCAGAAATAGACAAAGGCTTTCAAATATTTGAAATACATACGTATATTAGTTATGTTTCCTCTAACACTTGCATACTTTTCATCTTAGCTACTGTAGATGGTTTTCTCAGTCATCTTGTATTAATCTTTTACAAAATAACAGAAAGCATTTTTAAAGAAGTAGCAATACTTCCTACTGCATACTTTATACATGTGTATGATTTCACTGAACCTTCACAACACCTTTAATAAGCAGTTATTATTATCATCTCCATTTTATGGGTGAAGAAATACAGGTCAGCAGATGTTACGTGACTTGCCCAGTGTCACACAGCTCGCAGGTAGAAGAGCTGAGATCTAATGAGGTAAGCAAGGCAAAACATCCACATTGCTTACCAGTAGTTTTACATGGCTCCTCCATCTTTACATAAAAAGTACATAAGGGAAATGGCTTATGAGTCTTCAAAGCAGTAAACAGCCAATGCCTTGACAACTTGCCTAAAAATGCTTGGTTATTTTATTAAGCATTTATTATTGGTCAATATGTGACATGTGTGTGTATTACAGAAGGAAATAAAAAAATGCTTGCTCCTTGCATATAGAACTTCATCAATACAATTTTATTTAGCAAAAGTAGTTACTATGCCTTTTTATTTTAGTGTCCAGCTCAAGGACTGGCCAGCTCAAGAATACCTTAGATTGAGACATAAATCCCAAGTATATCATTTATGGTATTACAATCATTTTCCAGTATCTGTGATCTAGACTAAAACAAACCAGCAAACAATCCTAGTCAGTGTGGGGGTGGGGAGAAAGAAATGTCTGTACTGATAACAGAGAGCGCAGTGGAAACTAACAAGAAACACAGCAATGCTGCTCTTTGAGGAGCAGGAAGGCTCCAGGGGAAGGTATTTCCGGCATCCCTAGAGAGGGGGGTGGAACTTCTACTGGGAGGGAAAGAGGAGATGGAGAGTTTCAAGCTGATAGAACATTAAGTGCAGAAAAGAGGAAAATGGCTGAGAAGCATCACGTTAAAATATTATCTGTGCTTAGGTAGGCAGAGAATAAGAGGATGTGAGTGACTGTGAGGTGTAGACTGGATGCCAAGTGGCCATGCGCACAGCCCACTCACATAAAGGAGCTGCTGAGTGACTTTCAATGAGCTACTTAAATTCAGCTTTCTCGTGGGTAGAATGATGCTATCAGCTACTGGTCTACTTAATACATACACTCTTGTTCCAGAGAGAAGGGTTAAAGCTTTTTATAAGGATATGTAAGCTAACCTAACAACAATAAAAAGAAATAATAAAAGAGAAGAGCACAAAAAAGGGCCTGAAATTAGGCTACTGAAAAAAGATACACCACGAACACTTATTCCTTGGCTATGAACTTGACTGCTTCAATAGCAGCCACAGAACAAGGGCAACCTGGTGAGTTACACACTCTGGGAAAATGCTTGCCTCTGGGCATTGTAAGTATCAAGTGAGACGCCCCCAAGTAACAAATGCAAACTTCCTTCTCATCCTTTACTCTCTGCAATGACCTGTAACCTGCTAAGACGGTCACTACACTTCCTCCCTGCCCTCTTCCCTCCCTGGAAGTCGCACAGTAGATGTGCACACACACACATGCAGTGAGATGTATTACCATGATTAGGATTGATGGTTTAGCTGATAAGTAAAATTTAAGGTTGAGTGTCAGAGAGCAGATGCAGAAAACATCTGTGTTTTCCAATGGAGATGAGGCAAAAAAAAAAAAAAAAAAAAAAAAAGAAAGAAATGTGACAAACTCCTCTTGCAAATAAGCTCTGAATTGTTTTCCAGTGCAAACCAATTTCTTTATTTTAATATTAATAAGAACCATTGCTCTGTTCCCACAGTAATGCCTTTCTCCTCCTGAGGCTTCTACTTATAGGGTGGGGGGTGCAGGTCTGTTTTATTTCTGACGAAAAACCTCTACAAAATATTCATCTCTCTACTGATAAGTCAGAACTATTCTTCAATGAAATGCAACTGAAGCTGAAAATGGAATTGTTTTGGTTTCATAGACCTCCATATGTTTGGAGAGAATCTCATTACAGCATTTAAAATGCATATCTTAAGAAACCCCACTTGGAAAGTGTGAGTACAGGTTTGTTTGGAGTAATAATCTGAGATATTTGTTATTTTGATGATAGCAAGTACTCCTGTGTCTCAGCATTCTTTTTGTCTTTATTTCTTCTATGCTTTCAACATTTGAATTAAAAAGATTTGGGCCACTTTAGCAGTGTGGATGAATTCTTATTCATTTCCTTGTGCCCACATTTAAAGAGGGCTCAGAATGACTCATTAATGAGAAAGGAAATTTAAAATGAAAGAATTGTTTCATGGTTGAGTCTCCAGGGAGATTTGACAATATCTTGTGATCTACAGTGTTCTCCCTACTTCTTTGTATTTTAATAACCTACCAGTTTTCTGAGGAGCACATTTGCTTCATGCACTTGTTTTCTCTCTTATACAGTAATGGTAATAGTTACCTAGGACTTCAATGTTTTAAAAGTATGTGTTTAATAAAATCCCAGATAGCTCTCTAGAGATAATGAAATTATAACAGCATTTCCTTAATAAAATAACAATTCCATTTTAATTCATTATTACTACTCGCATAGGAAGAATATCATTTCTCAAATGTTTGCTTTTGTCCTTAAACTCTCATATGCCTACAAAAGCAATATACCTTTACATATAAGGAAATTGATTTCTCTTGTCTAAAGCACGTGTGGAGTAATCACCTTCCTAAAATGGGTCTCCATATGCCAAATGATTTCCAAACAGCAGATGGTTGAACTTAAAGAGAAATATTTTTAAAAATTAATTTGAATATATAAAATTAAATATTGAATAATTAATTGGTGGTTTCCCAATACCACCAACACATACAAATAGCTTTTTTAATTTTTTTACTTTCAGTTGATTAAAACAAATACAATTGAGTAATTCCTTTATGTCAATCATGTCATACATATTTTTTCTATATAATTTCATACACATTTTTCTAATTTCTTTATGTGACTTTTATATTATGAAGTTGAACATCCAGATGTAGCTGGAGAGGTAAATAATAAATATTAAAAAAAAAACAAGTAAAATGAGTTTTTGAATATTACAAAAATTCCATGCACAGAGTACCTGTGCCTATACACTTGGAACTGCAGTGTTGCTTATTTGTTACGCTTAACATTTGTCAACTTCTGTGCCCCCTTACACACCTGCATTTGTGAAATACAATAACTAATAACACTAAATTGAGGTAAATTAAACTATTATAATCAAATTATCTTGTTCTCTTGATGTATTACAGGAAATAATTAAACAGGCGAACTTCTGTTATTATATACCAAAATTAATTCGCTACTGATGGGATACTACAAAAGTAGAAGAGTCAGAAGATGAGCTCCAACCAAGTGACATTAGCCACGTTCCCCTCTCTCTGAACTTGCCTTTCCTCAGCTTGAACATGTAAGGTGGGGGCTAACAGGTATCTCAAACACACCTATAATAGTCTATTGGAAAAAAATTCTGAACTCCATTTGACTTACGATGAGATGTTTAGCATTAGTTATTTAGAGTGATGGGTGCATATAATGGATGGTTTTTACATTGCTCTCTGCACTTTTCTGTATGTTTCAAATATCTCTTCAATTTTTTTAAGGAAGAATAAAATGAAAAGGCAGTTGACGTGATAGTTGACAATGGCTACTTCTAGGGGGAGGGATGAGATGAATTTTTCATCAGGTGTCACACATAGAGTGGACAGCACAGTGTAAATGCCTCTGATGTATTAGCTTCCTTCACCCCTTTTGATTCTTGTCTTGGCAATAAACCATTACCTTCTACTTCACCACGCTCATTCATAAAACAAGCAATGACTTCCGTGGAATGAAGTACAATATTTGATGTCAGCAATGATTGATAAAATGCTAATTAACTATCTACAGTTCAGGAAAATCACATGATGCTGAAAGCAATTCAATTAAAAATTTTAGAAACTTCTCTCTCTACTCTGATTTTGAAGAGCAACTGATACCCATGTTTTAAAAATTCAAGTATTTTTCTCCTTATTTCTCTGGAAAGATAAGATAAAAATGTATAGCACTTTGAATATCACTGTTCAAATGTGCTTTTGGGCAGTGGTCCAAAAGTATCTTGGATTACCAATTTCTTATTTATGAACTTAATTATTAACAATAAATTCTATAGTTAAATATAATGTGTAAGACATAGAAACTAGTCTTAGTATGAGAGTAACAAAACGGGAGATAGTGGCTCTTCTAGTGAGATAGCAGGAGATGATAAATTTCAGGTTGCTAAGACAAGAAATAGGACAGAAGAAATAAGTGAAAGCTGTAGCTTCATTTCCTAAAGTTATGATACTGTGTAGGTGGTGCTCAAATGTGTAACCCATATACCCATTCAAGACAGAGGCATCTGTTCCTCCCGTGGCTGGTTGTGCCGGCTCTCAGCTAAAACCCTCTCCTGGAATTGCCCTATGAGCACTGAACATGAGAAAATCCCCAACAAATTTCCTGTAGTTAAACCTCTGCCTCCATGCTTGTCTTCTGGGGGATCTGACCTATGGCATGTTATAGACTTCTTTTTTCCAAGGATGTCTTTGAAGACTTTCAACACCAGTGTCAGCAATCCTGGACATATATTTGGTTTTCATAAAAATTTACTATACAAATTTACTGCACATTTACTCATTGTGCTTTCACTGTCAATGATGTGAGAGTATTCAGTTTCATATTTACTACACTTAATTGAATTCCTGATTACCTAGAACAATTTTTGGGTGTGCAACACTACAGAAATGATACCAAGGCAGTTCATTAGTTCAGGGATTGACAGGCCTATATATTCAGTTTAGTGAGAGATGCCCGTAAGCTAATAGTGCTTACCTGCCCTTGAAAGCTTTTTTAAAAGTTTCATTATCAGTTGTTATATACTTTTTAAATTTTCAGTAATATATTTCAGGCATTTTAGTAAATATATAATAAGGATCCAGAAAAAAAAAAACACAAAAAATGACTGTTCTGATTGAGAAACTATTTTGGTAGTATCTAAAATCCTCTTTTAAGACTCAAACAATTAATGTAAAGTTGTTCAAATATGTAAGGACTCATCTTTTCTTCATCTTTTCTCATTTTCAAGTTATAATGTTTATTACATAACCAGAATTCCATCCAATTGTAAACAGAAATTAAATACCTTTTTTTCTGTTACAAACAGCAAGTCAGGTACAGAGATGAAATGACAGATGTCTTGATTATTTAAATGTGTAATGGAGGTAAATTACTAGGACAGAAACTCAGTGAATAACTAAGATTGATATGGCGGGGTATTTTAGGATCTTTCAAAGTAGAGAAGACTAAATTCTATTTATTTGTGGAAACATTCTTGTTAAAGTTAGATGCATGAAGCCACACAATCTCAAAAGGATGAGCACAGTACAGGAGATCAGGCTGTCATAAAAAAGGCTGCCATGGCTGAGAAAGAACTTCTAAGATCAATCTCATTCACAACAGCTACAAAAATTTTAAAACCTTGGAATAAATTTAACCAAGGAGGTGAAAGGTCTCTACAATGAAAATTACAAAACATTAAAGAATGAAATAGAAGAAGACACACAAAAATGGAGGAATCTTCTATGTTCATGGCTTAGAAGACTTAATATCATTAAATGTCCATACTACAGAAAGCAATTTACAGATTCAATATGATCACAACCAGAACACCAAGGACATTCTTCTCAGATCTAGAAAAAACAATGCTAAGACAAATATGGATATACAATAGATCCTGAATAGCAAAAGCAATATTAAATGACAAAAATAAAGCCAGAATAATCACAACACCAGATTTCAAGACATGCTACAGGGCAATTATAATTTAAACAGCCTAGTACAGTCACAAAAATAGACATATAAACCAATGGAACAGAATAAAAATCCCAGAAAGTAATCCACATATCTACAACCAACTAAACTTTTACAAATGAATTAAAATCAATCACTAGATAAAGGACAGTCTCTTCAACAAATGCTTTTGATAAACTTGAATCTATGCATGTAGAAGTATGAAACAAGATCCCTACTTTGTATCTTACACAAATAACTCAAATGGATCAAGGATCTAAATCTACTACTTGATACTATCAAATTACTATAGGAAAATAGTGAAAATATGCAAGACATTGGCATAGGCAATGACTCCTTCAAAAAGACTCCAGAGGCACAGACAATAAAATCAAAAATTGACAAATGGGACTACATCAAGCTAAGAAGCTTCTGTGCTGCAAAGGAAACACTCAACAAAGAGAAGAGGCAACTGACAGAGTGGGAGAAAATATTTACAAACTAAGAAACTGATGAAGGATGAATATCTAGGATCTATGAAGAGCTCAAGAAACTTAATGACAGCAAAACAAACAATCCAGTTAAGAAATGGGCAAAGGACCTGAACAGGCATTTTTCAAAGGATAAAATTCAAATGGCTAACAGATGCATAAAAAACTGCTCAGGATCACTACCTATCAGGAAAATGCAAATAAAAACCACAATGAAGTTTCACTTCACCCCAGTTAGAATGACTATCATCCAAAAATAAAAAAATAAATAAATGCTGGTAGAAGTGTGGAGAAAAAGGTACCCTAATATACTACTGGTAGGAATGTGAACTATTAAAACCATATGGAAAACAGTGTAGAGATTCCTCAGAAATCTGCAAATAGATCTAATATAAGACCCAGCTATCCCATTTCTGGGAATTTACCCAAATGAAGTGAAATCAGCATATTAAAGAGTTATTTATTGCAATTCACAGTAGCTAAGGTATGAAATCAAACCAGATGTTCATCAACTGATGACTGGCTAAAGATAATGTGATATATATACACTATGGATCACTACTCAACCACAAAAAAAGAATAAAATCCTGTCTTTTGGAACAAATGGATACAACTGCAAACCATTATGCTTAGTAAAATAAGTCAGTCCCCAAAAGACAAATATCATGTTTTCTCTGGTACATAATAGCTAATATAGAATACAAAAAATGTATAGGAATGGACATCTTATAATTTGATTGTTGTTTTTAGCCCTTGTTTATACTGTTGTGGAAATGTGGTCTTCCTCCACTTTATACTTATTGAATATTATGGTTATTGGTGCATTAAGGCTGTGATTATTGAGTAGAATGAGATTATGTTTTTATAAAAATTAAAGAAAAAAAGAAAGGAAGGAAGGAGGGGAATTGAGGGAGGAATAAAGGGGAAAGGAAGTCTGGCTATCTTAGATTTGTACCTATGAAATATGTGAAATCTGTTCTCTTCATTCTTAAAAAAATTCAATGATAAAAATAAATGTAAGTAAATGAAACAAAAAATTAAATGGCTGAGTATGGTGCATGGTAGAAAGATCAGAAAGAACATGACCTTTGTAACCTTGGCTTTGACTCCAGTAACCCCAATTAAAAATAGAAATATATTTCCTGGGGCTGGCACTGTGGTGTAGTCGGTTCAGCCTCCTCTTGTGGCACTGATATCCCATATGGGCACCGGTTCATGCCCTGGCTGCTCCTCTTCCAATCCTGTTCTCTGCTGTGACCTGGGAAAGCAGTAGAAGATGGCCCAAGTTCTTGGGCCCCTGCACCCATGAGGGAGACCCAGAAAAAGCTCCTGGCTCCTGGCTTTGGATCAGCCCAGCTCCAGCTGTTGCGGTCATTTGAAGAATGAACTAGCAGATGGAAGACCTCTCTCTCTGACTCTCCCTCTCTCTGTAACTCTGCCTCTCAAAAAAATAAATCTTAAAAAAAAAGAAAAACATTTCCTTTAACCATTTGCAGAGGGGTACCAAAAATATAATGCAAATCGGGGTGGGGGAGACAATATTATGTTCTGAGTGTGGCTACCTGGTGAGTTCAGATGAGCAACAGCAGGTAAAATAACATCGAAACTGCTTGAATTGTTGGTGTTTCATATTGTAATATGTCAGACATGGGATGAAGGAGCCACCTAAAAGCTATATTGCTGTTAAACTTCTAAGTCATTGCCGTGTTAGTATAATGATGAATTACAGATCCCCAAAATAAATACTAGTTAAATTAGGATACAAATTGAGCTCCTGAACATCTGTGAGAGAAAGGCAGTGTCCTAATTTGACATGAATTTTAGATCTTCCCAACCCAAGCAAAAAGCTGGAAGAATTTTTCCTGACTGAGAGAGAGAAGAGAGAGAGAGAGAGAGAGAGAGAGGAATTTTCCATCAACTGGTTTATTCCTCAATTGACCACAACAGCCAGAGCTTGGCCAGAGCCAGCAACTCTATCTTAGTCCATGTGGGTGGCAGGGGCCCAGCTATTTGGGCCATCATACGTTGCCAGCCCAGACACATAAACAGGAAGTTGGATCAGAAGCTATGCAGCCTGGGACTAGAACCTACAATTCAATATAGGATACAAGGGACCCAAGCTGCTATACCACAATGCCTGCTCCCAACCTAAACTCTTTTTTTTTTTTTTTTTTTTTTTTTTTTTTTTTATTTTTGACAGGCAGAGTGGACAGTGAGAGAGAGACAGAGAGAGAAAGGTCTTCCTTTGCCGTTGGTTCACCCTCCAATGGCCGCCGCTGCAGCCGGCGCACCGCACTGATCCGATGGCAGGAGCCAGGATCCAGGTGCTTTTCCTGGTCTCCCATGGGGTGCAGGGCCCAAGCACCTGGGCCATCCTCCACTGCACTCCCTGGCCATAGCAGAGAGCTGGCCTGGAAGAGGGGCAACCGGGACAGAATCCGGCGCCCCAACCGGGACTAGAACCCGGTGTGCCGGCGCCGCAAGGTGAAGGATTAGCCTATTGAGCCACGGCGCCGGCCACCAACCTAAACTCTTAATGAAAGTGATACAACAGGAAAAAAGTTGAAATATTTGTCATAACTTTATTTTTGGTGCTTTAAATTCTTTTTTTTTAATAGAAAGCTATTAAATTCTATTATGTTTAAACTTTCACAAAGAAAGTTTTCTTTGTGATTTTACTAGTTATTGAAAAAAAATGAGATCAAAGTTGCACAATAATTCTTTTAAACTATGATGCACTACCCCCAATCTGCATCTTGCAAACAACCAGAGAGCAGCACATCTCAAGCACCTGCACTAGGACTTTGAAATGGCCCCAGCAGCAAGCAATCTGTCTACTTCCCCACCACCCATAATATGCCCAGAAAAATGTTGCTCTGTGACTGGGGAAGACTGCAAGTTGTTTCCAAACCTTATTCCTTATTTGGAACCCTGGAGTGAACGGAAGTGTTTACACAAAGCTTTTTTTTTTTTTTTTTTAAACAGGCTCCTATTGGCAAATATTGTAGTACAGTAGGTTAAGCCACCACTTGGGACGCCCACATCCCATACTGGAGCGCTTGGGATTGAGTCCTGCCTCTGCTTCCAATCCAACTATAGCTGCTAATGTGCCTCCTGGGAGGCAGCAAATGATAGCTCAAGTACTTTGGCCCCTTCCACTCTCTCGGGAAACCCAGATGGAGTGACTGGTTCCTGGCCCAACCCCAGCAGTTGTCAGCATTTGGGAAGTGAAATAGCAGATGCAGGACTGACTGTCTCTCTCTCTCTCTCTCTCTCTCTCTATATATATATATATATATATATATATGTATATATATATATATATATATATATATATATATTTCCCTTTCTCTTAATCACTCTGACTTTAAATCAAAAGATAAACTTCAAAAATACGCTCTTGTATTTAAATCCTTTTCAGGATATTCCCTGCAATTACCAGCAAAGGCTGGGGTATTTTTCTATTTTTCTAGCTTATCCTACCTTATCCAGACCACCTATCTCAGGTTTTCTCCAGCCTTTGTGACACTGTAAGCAAACACACATACCTTGATCATTTCCAAAAATCACCGAGTCCCCTCCTTGGTCAACTGAATAAGGCTTTCTTGAATGCTTTATGTAATCCATTAGCCCACTCTGCTATTGAACAAGGCAAGCTCACCACATCTATCTACACCATTCTCTCACTGTCTCCTTTATTCACCTCTGGATCCATTTCTCACTTTCTTGATGAAATTTATCATCAAACTTCAACAGAACTCTTTAACCTTGTTATCTCTGCTACATTGTCATTCATCAGAAAAACATACTTTGGCCAACCCAACATGACTGCTCACTGGATCCCTTCCTACAATGAGCATACATCAGCACCCATCCCGTCTCATTTTTCATCCCTTCCGATTGTCTCTTTTTCCCCACTGTTGCTCTTTCCTATTTTGCCATATTGTAGCCTCACCTGCTAGACCAGTTTATTTTCTTCCTCTTTAGTTTACAATACAGAATCAGTTTTCCTGTCCATAATCACATAAGTGCATTACCTTCCTACCTTCAGTATATTCTCTCCAGTAACAACAAGACTGTACACTTGAGTACCTGCTATACACACTGTCTTCAGTCTGTTTATCTCTATTTTTGTTTACATTTTACAAAGCAATTGTTTTTCTTTATTTTCAGATTTTGGGTATCCTGACAGCCTTTCCTATATAATAAATACATAAATACCAGTCAATAGCATATCCTTTATCAGTGTGTTAGGACATAGAGAGCACATAGATGAATATAGAGGTCAGATTTGTTAAATAAACACTTATTTAAAATGATTATACTGGGAGATTTAAAGAACAGTCCCTGACCTTTAGGAGTTTCTAATTTTTGGAGAAAACTAAACATAAGCTAGTAGGTTCAATATTTTATAGCAAGTATAATGAAAGAGGTATATCAGCATATGGGAGCAAACAGGAGCTATCGAATGCATGCTGGAAGTCAGGCAAGTGAGAGGATGCATCCCGAGGCAGGTGGAGGCTGAACTGAGTTTCAGAAGGTCAGAACTCGAAACTGGGGAACAAGGAGGTAAGGAAATGTCCTCCTCCACAGAAAGAGATAGAAGTTGTGTACAAACAAAATGAAAGACATCAGGCACGAAAAACATGGGGGGGGGGGGTCATCATATGCCCGCAACATCTTTTGTACTTGCTACTCCCAATATGATAACTGTGAGCTCCCTCGTTCACCCTCAACCAAGTGAATTAATTTAATTCAATAAATTAAATAATATCAAGAGTAATTCAAGGAGAATCAAACTGAAACAAGAGCTTGGGAAGTCATTGTTGAGCTTTCTGTACATGATGGGGGTCAGTGAAGAGTGTTAAATGGGTAATATTTGGTTAGATTTAAGCTTTTAACAAGTTTTTCCCATGACTGTGTGCAGTGTTTAAGTGTAAATAAAATTAGAGGAAAGGAAACAAGTCAGAAAACAGTCACGAAGGGACAGTGAAAGTTCAAGAGGACCTAACAGTGCAGTTATAATCGAATTGATAAGGCGCTGAATACCGAGATACACAGAATATGAAATCAGACTATCCTGGTAATTGGTTGGATGCACCACCTGACTGCACTGGGAAACACACTGGCACAGAAAGAAGTTTGGGAAGTGACAGCTGAACTGCTCATTGGAATGTCAAAGGGCATAGACAGCAGACATCCTAAAGTTTGAAGAAGAATTTAGGAGATAAAAGTCTTAAGATGTATGAACATGTTCATGACAGCTAAAATTCTCAACTATCCTTGTTTATCCAAGAAAGGCAGAAAAAAAAAAAAAGAGGTCAGGTGTTCATGACGTGCACTTCGGAGGTGAAGCACCCTGAAAGAACAGATCTCTGCTTCATCAGCTCCAGCGGGTGGAGGTGCCAGCTCTGTCGGAGTTCTGAGGCTCAGATTCAGAACGCTAAGAACATCTGAGCGACAGGTGTTTCTGTCACACATTTCCACCCTATTCAAACCAGTGAACGCTGAAAAGTGAGAGACATTCTCTTCACTTTGGGAACAAGATGACTAAGAGCTGGATAACAGTTTTAACTCAATTAAGAAAACTAAAGGCACCCTGATTTTACACTTAGATAATTTCTTTACTCCTAAAGGTGTTTGTTTATCCTTGTAAGACTCTATAGAGAATACTGCAAGAGTCACTTTTCTGTACATTGATACAGAAACTAAGGCAAGGACTAGCTAACATCTGATTCTACATAATTTCTAATCTCCAATCACAATACCTTAATGGGATAGAGTTGTTTTATAGCAGACTTTTGCAATAGTTTCTATTATATCATTGCTTTGAAGAGTTGGTATCAATAGTTTGTCATTTAAATATGAAGTAAGTTCTACATTAGGAGAAAAGAGTCTCTAAGAACCAAAAGGCAAACATAGGGGCTCACATACAGTAAGGGAGATTCTAGTTTTAAAGAGAGTCCACTGAGAAAGACCTCTCCTTTCAATATAATTTACGGTAGAGAAAGAGGAGGTCAGGCCACAGTATTCCTGAGATTTAATTTCATGCTCTGGAGATCTTAGGTAATTTTACAGAGAATGACAGTGATGAAAGTTCAATAGGCCTGTCATCTATGACCAATCCCAGAAAAATACAGGAGAAACTGTGATTAGAACCTCAGACACTTACACTTTCAACTAAATGGCAAATAAAAACAGTAAAATAAGGCCCACACCACTGAAGGGGATCCAGAGGCAGGCCCACTCAGCAGAAAGGCACTCACCATTGGCACACGGCACAGGTTCCCATGAAAAGCAACACAGCAGGGGCCGGTGCTGTGGCATAGTGGATAAAGCTGCTGCCTGCAGTGCCAGCATCCCATATGGATGCCGGTTCTAGTCCCAGCTGCTCTACTTCTGATCTAGCTCTTTGCTATGGCCTGAGAAAGTAGTAGAGGATGGCCCAAGTCAAAAGAAAAGCAACACAGCACAGGGCAGTGGTGGTATGGCCCAGCCAGGGAGATCATGCAACTGAAGTGTTTGGAACCTATCACCCATGGCTCACTGTGAATGACAACTGCAGAACACGACAGAATGCACAGAGTAGGGTCTATTCCAAGTTCAATTACTTTGAAGTTTCATTCCTTCACCTTCTAAAAACCTGAGATCTAGTATATGTTTTCAGAATTCTTTCCATAGTTGTGCTGACATTCAAGTTTGGCTTTATCCTAGATTATGGTCTTTCAGAGAGCTGGTGCATTAGATGGCTAGAGATCAGTGGGCAATGCCCCTGAAACACAGGGTATCTTACTCTCTTGATATGAACAAATGCTCTCTTTGGGTCAGGACTGTCCAGAACAGGATATGATGGATAACAAAACAAGGGACAAAGGTGAATATGGAATGGATGATTTTTCTCACCATTGTGATACATTAATGCTAAAATATATTTTTGTAAAAGTTCTAGAAGCATAAAGCCACACAACCAGATGTCAAATGCAGCTCTCTGCTAGAGACCTTGCAATACTGCATATGTTATCATTCTGCTTTCCATTTCCCCCCAAATACTGTGGACTTCAGACAAGGATAAAATGCTATTTTATATATTTATAAAATGCTATATTTTTATACACTGAGTCTGACATGTGTTGGGGGAACAGTAAATGTTTGTTGAATGAACAAAACAATAACAAATAAAAATAAGCAATCAATAAGTATAATGACATATGCTATATGCTATGTGTGCCCGATTGGCATCAGGTCATGAGAAACATCAAGTAATACTCACATAGGGCCCTTTGAATCCTACTATGGTTGGATCACCCTGTTTACTTAAGAGAGTTACATACTCTATTACTTCATAATACAGATGGGCTGAGGATCAGTCATACGCATAGGCAAATGTAGCCACAATCCCTTGTGCATTTGTTAATAAAAAACAGAATATTTTAAGAATTTAAAGCAAATTGGATTCTTCCTATCTGTATAATAGGTTCAGAGGGAAAATCCAGCATCTCCAGCTGGTTACATTTGGTTAAACAGTGTGTGCTCATCGGTACAAACACATGCTTTGGAAAAGCTACCACCCTGCGCTCTCAGTCCTAGGAAACTGGTGATACAGCCTTGGGATCCATTCCTCCATTCTCATACATACTGGTCTCTGGAATAAGGAATCTGAGTCCGTGTTCTGAGGTTGGGCTCTTGATAGCCTTTAAGTTTCACCCATCCCTGTTTTCCCTCTGGGCCTCATCAGGCAAACTGATAAGCAAGACCAGGTATTCTCTTCTTTGAGGTTGGCAAGAGATTCAAGCCAGGCAAGCAAGCTTCTGCCCATGGAGAACTCCCAGTATGGCTTCACTCCTATAAAAGCCAGTCAGGCCCTTCACCCTCCCCTTTCCAAGCGCGTCAAGGCTTTCGTGGGAGGCCTGCACCGCTGTTTCCAGAAGAGTCTCGCTTGTGCAGGTAACAGGTGTTTGCCTGCGCTTACTGTGTGAGGACGGGAAGGCATTCATCACTTTCACCTTCTATCCACATTTTGGATGAGGTCTCGTCTGGATCTGTACAGGGCCTCCAGCCATCCAATCCCCTAGGTCTTGGTTATTTGGTTCTCCTCTGCAGCGCTCATTAGGGGGGAAGTGAAAAGCTAAAATTTGTGTTCCCAGGTCACAGTGGAAGCCAGCCAGAGGGAACTGACGCTTTAATACAGCAAGAAGAACTTAGGGGAGAGTGTGCAGTGATATTATGATTAGCAGAAAGTGAAAACACCTACCTGCCTAGTTCCAAATTGGCTCTGGCCTCAGTAGTGTTCCTAGACTCTGTTAAAACAACATCAGATGCACAGGGTGTTGAGAAGAGAAGGGAATTACTCTTTTTATGCCTCCTTTTGATTGGCTTCTTATGGTGCATAAATAAAGGGGTGTGGCGCACCCTTTCCAAAGCCAATGTTAAGGAAATTAACACAGACAGAGGAAAAGCAGATTTTCAACATTTAAGCAGTATGTTCTCCAGAGGAAAAATGCCAGCCTATGGCTTATTCATAACACAATAGCTGTTTACAATACAGCTTAGAATTTGCTATGTGCCAAACTCTGTGCTAAGTGTTTCATGCACATTACTGTATTTATCCTTATAAAAGCCTTCTGGGTTAGATATTGTATTGTCATTATACTGATAGCCACCCCAAACAGATTATGTAACCAACAACTGCCAAAGATGGAATTGAACTCAGATTACCCATACCCAAAGCCCATATTCTGACACACTCATTCTATGGCTTCAACTCTAATTTGTTAAGATATGAATTTTCGTGCTTTCTGATACATTTTGAAAATAAGCCTTTTTTTTTTTTAAAGATTTATTTATTTATTTGAAAGTCAGAGTTAGAGAGAGAGAGAGAGAGAGAGAGAGGTCTTCTCCATGATTCACTCCCTAGATGGGGGCATCGGCCCGGAGCCAGGCCAGGAGGAACCAGGAGCCAGGAGTACTCCCCAGGTCTCCCACGTGGGTGGGAGGGGCCAAAGCAGCTGGGCCATCCTGGGCTGCATCTCCCAGGCCATTAGCCAGGAGATGGATTGGAAGCAGAGCAACTGGGACATGAACCAGTGCCCACGTGGAATGCCAGCGTCAAAGTCGGAAGCTTTGCTCATTATGCCACAATGCTGGCTCTTATAACAGGTCTTTATGAAGCTGATTATCTGGCCAGCTTGAGATAAGTATTTTTTTTTCTATTGGCATGCTGGGAGATATCATCTGTCACAGTTGATAGATGAAATATGTAAGAACACTGCATGCAATACTTTTTTCAGCTCAGCTACATTACCTTAAGGAAAGATACAGCAAAAATTCAGATACAGCAAGAAAATGAAAATAACTGTTTTCAGAAATTATTCAACCATTAATTTATGAATTACAACAAAATATTCTGTGCACTGTGAGGAAGCAGAAAGAGGTCGTTGTGTAGTTTACTTCAACATGCTCTCAAAGTACCTGAGAATACAACCCTGGCTCAGTAGCTGATCCAGCTTCTAATAATTTGAACTACTAATTCATTATATTAATATGAATGCTTTATAACTAAGGTCAGATGTCGCGCCCCCTCTTCGTGGAGGAACGACACTAAGCCCTGCCTAGGCTTCATATCCGAGTCACGGCACCATTATGTCGCTCCCCCTCTTCGTGGAGGAACGACACAGGACCCTGCGCTGTTCTTTCGTCTGCTCGGCCCTCCCCGGGTTTGCTGCTGGTTCTTCCCGGGTTGGCTACTATCCCTTCCACCTCCGTGGAAGGGCAGTTCCCCCTGGCCACATTCCCCACTTCCGCAGGGGAGCGGCACACCGCCGGCCGGCTCTTCTCGGGGGCTGCACAGGTGTTCCTTCAGCTAGATGTTCCCCATAGATGTTCCTGGTGCATGCCGTCTCTCTCCTCCTTTATAGTCCTCCTCCGCCAATCCCAACTCGGCTGCCCACACGCCGAGTACGCTGCTCTCCTCCAATCAGGAGCAAGTCCTACAGTTTATCAGTTGAACTGGAGGCAGCTGTGCGGAAGCTGTTTACTTCTCTCCCAACGCCACATTGTGGGAGAGCAGATGCATAGAATAAGTCTTAATTCGAGTAACTTAGTCTAGTCCGGATTGCTCCCCACAGTCAGACTTTAAAGTACTAGTTTTGTAAACACATTTTTAAAAGCAGTTGTAGGTTTACAGTGAAATTGAGAAGGTAATACAAAGATTTCCCAATATAGTATACTAATTTTAAGTATTAATCTAACATTTGTTTTGTCCTGATTTAGTATCTGAATGAATTTGATATCTTCAGTCTTTGGAAAAAGGAAATGCTTCTATTTGAAATAATTTACAACTAAAATCTAGATGTGTATACTCAGCAGGTATATACTTTAAATGGAAAACAGCAGGGGGAGCTCAAAGACAGGTTGGATAATATAAAGGATAATTTAAGAGTACTGAAAAAGCTATTTTAATTTTAATGCATGTATGAAGAGAAAGAAAGCTAAGAACAGAAACATACAGAGAAATTATTAGATAATATTTTATACAAAAACAGCTAGTTACACATGTATATTTTCTCGATAAGAACATTTCAAAAAAACAACAAAAAAAATAAATTGCACAAAACTAAATTGCACAACTTAACCCTAATCCTAACTAGACATTAGGATAATGCAAACTCAGACTACAACAGATTGGTTAAAATGAGACAGACAGATAACACCAAGTGTTGACAAGAATGTGGAGCAACCAGAAAACGGAGAGAAGTGACTATAACAGATACTATTAAAAAACAAACAAAACAGGGGGCTGGAGTTGTGGCATAGCAGGCAAAGATGTCAACTGCAAGGCTGGCATCCCCCTTAGGAGCCACTTTGAGTCCCCACTACTGCACTTCCAATCCAGCTCCCTGCTAAGGGCCTGGGTAGAGCAGAGGAAGATAGCCCAAGTTCTTGGGCCCCTTCCACCCTCGTGGGAGAAACAAATGGAGTTTTGTGGCTTTGGCCTGGCCCAGCCCTGGCCTTTGTGGCCATTTGGGGGAGTGAACTAGCAAATGGAAGATTTCTCTCTCTCTGTCTCTCCCTCTTTCTCTGTAACCTTGCCTTTCAAATAAATAAATAAATCTTACAAAACAAACAAACAAAACAAAACAAACCACATACCTGCTGATCAAGCAATCCTATCCTGGTTATATATGCAACAGAAATGTGTACTTATGTACAAAAAATACATGTATAATAACATTCATTTTTCTTTAAATATATGTATATATAATGGCAGAGAAAGAGAAAGTGGGGGAGAGCAGCCATCCAATGACTGACTCCCCAAATGGTCACAAGAGCAGAGTCAGACCAGCTGGAATCCAGGAGCCTGGAATTCCATCCAGGTCTCCCAAGTGGGTGGCAGAGTTTGAAGTATGTGGGCCATCTTACCGCTTCTTTCCCATGTGCATTAGCAGGGAGCTGGCTTGGAAATGGAGCAGCTGGGACTCCAACAGGTGCTCATATGGGATACTACTGCACTACAATGGTGGCCCCAAGTATAATATCATTCTTAGCAACATGATTTGTGATAGTTTCAATAAAAACACTTATTCACAGTAAGTGAATAATTTATGGCATATTGATATGAAGTTGAAAATAAATAAAACAAATGAATATATGAAGAGAGATACATTTTCCAAATATAACGTTGAGGAAAAGAAGCCAGACACTCTCTTTAGCGAGTAACATGAAGATGGCAGGACAGCAGGACAGCAGGGCAGTAATTATACCCAAGGACCACCATTTGGGTGGAGACCAAAGGAGACTTCTGCAATTTGGCAGCCTTATGTCTTGATCCAACTAATGGTGAAAATTCTATGTTGGATACTTTTGATCATGTGCTCTCCTTTATTATGATATAATTCAACAAAATATGCTCAAAAAGTATGCAAGATGACTGTTTTCATGCATAAAATGAACAGTTTCTAAGACTTAGAATTAAAAAAAACATGATTGTGCAGCGATAAGTAAGTATTAGGGCTGAGGTTTTCCTGGATGGCAACTGTGAGTCCCTTATGTGCCAGGCAACGAATCAAGACAGAGGGACTAAAGAGAGAAGGAACTCACATTTAGATGCTACAAAAAGGCTCACCCCAAAGTCAACAACCATATTAGGTACACTAAGCATAGCCCTTCATGAAGCATATATATATATATTTATGTTTATATATATATATATACATATAAAGTTTCTTTCAAAAATTTCTAATCACAGTGAGCACTAATATGGAATTAGGACCTTATATAAACAAAAAGTGAACATTTACTTTACAGTAGATCTATGATTGGCAGATCATGCATACTAGAAAAATAAATAAATTCTCTCTGGAAAAATGCACTTTAAAGATAAATAGGAGGCCAGTGTTTAATACAGTGGGTTAGACAGCTACTTGGGATACCTGCATCCCATATGAGAGTCCCTTGGCTCAAGACCTAGGTTTCCTGCTAATGTGCACCCTTGAAGGCAGCAAGTAAAGGCTGAAGTGCTTGGGTCCCTGCCACCCTGTGGGAGACCTGGATTGAGTTCCAGGCTCCCAGCTTCAGCCTGGCCCAGTCCTGACTATTGTAAGCATCTGAGGAGTGAACCAGAAAATGGCAGCTCTCTCTCTTTCTGCCTTTCAAATAAATAAATATTGTTAATTAAAAGTTAAACAAACAAAGGCCACAACTAATTCTCACACCTAAAATTCTAAAGAGCCTAAGACCATGCAAATAAAAGATAATTCACTAAATATAAAAGAATTAAATTTCCATGAGAGACAATGAATAATAAAGTATAGAAGTACACTAAAGAGATTATAAATATCAGAATTTAAAAATTATTAAAACAAAATATATTTTTAAATGTTTATTTACATTTTTTATTTTTTATTTTTTTTAACTTTTATTTAATGAATATAAATTTCCAAAGTACAGCTTATGGACTACAATGGCTCCCCCCCCATAACTTCCCTCCCACCCACAACCCTCCCCTTTCCCACTCCCTCTCCCCTTCCATTCACATCAAGATTCATTTTCGTTTCTCTTTATATACAGAAGATCAGTTTAGCATACATTAAGTAAAGATTTCAACAGTTTGCTCCCACACAGAAACATAAAGTGAAAAATACTGTTTGAGTACTCGTTATAGCATTAAATCTCAATGTACAGCACACTAAGGCCAAAGATCCTACATGAGGAGTAAGTGCACAGTGACTCCTGTTGTTGACTTAACAAATTGACATTCTTGTTTATGGCGTCAGTAATCACCCTAGGCTCTTGTCATGAGTTTCCAAGGCTATGGAAGCCTTTTGAGTTCACCAACTCTGATCATATTTTGACAAGGTCGTAGTCAGAGTGAAAGTTCTCTCCTCCCTTCAGAGAAAGGTACCTCCTTCTTTGATGACCTGTTCTTTTCACTGGGATCTCACTCGCGGAGATCTTTCATTTAGTTTTTTTTTTTTTTTTTTTTCCCCCCAGAGTGTTTTGGCTTTCCATGTCTGTAATACTCTCATGGGCTTTTCAGCCAGATCCACGTGCCTTAAGGGCTGATTTATTTTTTGAAAGGCAGAAAGACAGAGGAGAGATCTTCCATGTTCTGGTTTACTTCTCAAATGCCTGCAACAGCGAGGACTGGATCAATCTGAAGTTGGGAGCCTGGAATTCAACTCAAGGTCTTCCACATGGGTGGCAGGGACCAAACTACTCAAGCCATCAACTCTACCTGCCAGGATGTGCATTAGCAGGAACCTAGAATGGGAACCAAAGCCAGGACTGGAACCCAGCCACTCGGAAATGGGATGTGGGTGTCCCTAGTGGCATCTTAATTGCTGCACTAAACATCCCTTGTAAAATAATATTTTAATCTACTTAAAGAAATAACAGAAAGTTTAGTAGATAAAACTATAAATTCAATAGGCATATTTAAAATAAAAACCAAAAGAACTCGTAGTAATCAAAATTAGATACACAATAAACAGCATAAACAACAGGTTAGACACAGATGAAGAATGCATTAGTAAGCAAGAGGAGAAATGAAAGATGTACAATGCAGGAGAGAGAGAAGACAGACAATACAAGTAAGGGATTAAGAGAACTGAATGGCAGAATAAGGTCAACTCAACACAACACTTATTTAGAGAGAGAAAATAAAAGGAAAGGTAATGAGGCAATATTTGAAATGCTAATAGCTACAATGTTCCAAAATTAACAAAAGACACAGATACTCATATTTAGTAAAGCCAATGAATTTTGAATGCATTTTTTTCAAAATCAATCTCTGTACCCAGGAGAAATTATACAACAAACAGAAAAGAGTTTAAAAACACCCAGAAAGAAGAGTCAGAACAAAATAACATTAGTCAGACCAAAAGGTGATTTGTCAAAAGAGAATTTAATGTTATCTTTAAAGTGCTAAGGGAAGTGGTTGCCAATCCAGCAAAGCATCTTTCAAGGGTAACAAAATTAAAAAATGTTTACGAAATGCCAGCAGAATCTTATACTACTGAATGCTCACTAGAGGAACTCCTGAAAGATGTGTTTTTAGCATAAGGAAGATCTGGGATCCAAAAAGCAGTGTTGAGCAAGAAATTGAAAAATGTGTTAGTAAAATTCAGAAGAATTAACTTCTTAAAACTATAGTAATAATTTCTAAAATGTGAGCTCAATATGAAAGGAACAAAAACCTCCCCTTGTTTGGAAGGAGTGCAAAGACACTGTTTAACTTTTGCTTTTATTACTTACAAATGAGAAGGGAAAATATAATAAGAAAAGGGAGGAAGTCACTTTGATCCAAAAAGATACAAGAAAAGAATTGTAAAAAAGGCAAACACCATGAAGTAGGATAAATAGGAACTATAAAATAATATTTTATAAATATTACATATTTAGAAATAATTATATAACATAAATATAAGAATAATTTTCTGAGTTTTCTTGAATGAACTAATATTTCCAATTAAAGCTGGTTTCAACAAATGTCAGAACAGGTATGATGTAGATGCATTCTCTAATAAGGGTATAACAAAGGGGCCAGCTTTGTAGTGTAGCAGCTAAAGCAGCCACCAGCAACATTGGCATCCCATACGGAGAGTAGCTTGAGTCCCTTCTGCTCCACTTCCCACCCAGCCCCCTGATAATGATTCCGGGAAAGCGGCAGAAGATGGCTCAAGTGTTTGGGTCCCTGCACCTGTGTGGAAGACCCAGAAGAAGCTCCTGGTTTTGGTCTGGCCCACTCCTGGCCAGTGCAGCCATCTGGGGAGTGAACCACAGAATGGGAGAACTCTCTCTCTCTCTGCTTTCTCCTTTCTCTTTTTAACTCTGCTTTTCAAATAAATAAATCTTAAAAAAAGAATACAATAATGTAAGAAATGAATAAAAATAAGAACGTTAAACATTCATTTGGAAAAAAGATTCAAAGTACTTCTAGGTAATGAATAGAAAATAAATCGTAACAAAATATATAAATACTTAAAAGTCAATAATAAATATATTATGGATCAAATATGTGGGATTTGCAGCTAAAGAAGAATTAAATAAATATATTAGAAATAAAGGCCGGGAGCTGGTGCTGTGGTATACCAGATTAAGCCATGCCCACCTGTGTCACAGATAACCCATATGGACACCAGTTTGAGTCCCAGTTGCTCCACTTCCCATTCAGGCTCCTGCTAACAGCCTGGGAAAGCAGTAGAAGATGACCAAAGTGTTTGGGCTCCTGTAACCCATGGCAGACCCTGAAGAAGCTCCTGGCTCCTGGCTTCAGCCTGGCCCAGTCCTGGCCTTTGCTGCCCTTTGAGGAATGAACTAGTAGATGGAGGATCTCTCTGTCTCTACCTCTCTCTCTCCTCTCTCTCGCTCTCGCTCTGACTCTTTTAGGTGAATAAAATAAATCTAAAAAAATGCCCAAAATTAATGCACAAAGAAATTTCCTTAGTAACAAAGAAAAATTAGCAAAATTTAAAAAGAGAATAACAATTGTATAAACAGGCACTAATAATCTACAAAACACAGTAATAGAAATTTAAAAGCCCAGAGCCTTTTGAATTGACAATTAAGCCTGGCAAAATAACAACAAAGAGATAGAAAAATGGATGGAGAGAGAAATGGTAATAAAATTTGCAAAAAGGGAAACAAACTTAAAAATGAGCAAAATACGAGGGAAAAATAAGAAAAAGATCTAAAGAAGCCATGACTCAGCAGAAAAAATAAACAAAATGGAAATGAAAGGACCATTTCCACGTATATTGAAAACATGAGAACATGAGTGAAAACAGAGATCTCAATACAAACTGTTCAGTTAAGTCAGGGAAAAAGGAGCACCAAGGAAAAGCGTGGCAATGCAGCTTCCAACACATAAATATGTCAAGGAGGCCTGAAAATGAAATGATGATTTCCAGTGCTGACACTTTTTTTTGGTTCTATGTTACCATAAAATTTAAATCTAACTACTTACATGTTGTACTATGATTTCATTAGAGAAATAAAATTTGATTCATTTGTGAGGACATCAATAATAAGATTAAAAACTAAGTTATCAAGTGGGTCTTACTCAAGAAAATAGCAATTTTGGGTTACAGAGTGGCAGGCGCTATAAATATGAATGCAAAATTTGACCTTATAATTCTACCACTGGGAATTTATCCTAATAATGTGGAAGATGATGAAAACTTCTCAAGATGCTCCTATGATCATTTTAATAGGGCTAAATAAGAGGAAAAGTTTGAACATCAAACATATAGAAATCTTCAGTCAAGTCAGAATATTATGCGACAGTAATCATATTTGTAAATATTATATCATATGATATAAAAATGTTTAAAGAATCATGCAAGGTTTAAAAGATTAGGACAAGTCACTGTTTCTCATAGTGTCCATTTCATTTCAACAAGTTTCCCCTTTGGTGCTCAGTTAGTTGTGGCCGATCAGGGAGAACATATGATATTTGTCCCTTTGGGACTGGCTTAATTCACTCAACATGATGTTTTCCAGATTCCTCCATCTTGTTGCAAATGACCGGGTTTCGTTGTTTTTGACTGCTGTATAGTATTCTATAGAGTACATGTCCCATAATTTCTTTATCCAGTCTACTGTTGATGGGCATTTGGGTTGGCTCCAGGTCTTAGCTATTGTGAATTGAGCTGCAATAAATATTAAGGTGCAGACAACTTTTTTGTTTGCCAATTTCATTTTACATATGTGTGTACATATATATATGTATTTGAGGACCAATAAAAATTTTCAAAATTTTAATCGTAGCTGCTGTTGTTTTTGTGAGTGCACAGGGAATTCGCAAGAAAATATTCTTTAAAATTTAAAAGTACCATAACTGTTATTTCTCAGTTTTACTTAGATAAATAAGAAAATGAATAGTAATTTTCAAAATATATAGAAGCGCAAAGTTACTAGGAAGTAGCTGATGTGTCTTCATAGGGGACAATTCAGCTTCCTAGATGATCTAATAAGACGCCAAATTAGAGCAAGTTGGACAATATGATTTTGGAAGCTCTCCCCCATGATATCTTATTAGTAATATAAAAACATTAGATTTCTGGTCAATGTACTCAGCACTCCAGGAAACATTTCTAATAAGGCTTTTAAAAAATGTGGTAATTTGAAATCCAAATAGGGCTAAGAGGTAGAAGAGAGTACGGGACTTTAGAATATCACAAAAAAAATAATAATAGCATGGATTTGAACATGATCCTTTTGACTATATCCAATCTTAAGACCTAGATTGTACACAAAACTGCTTAGGGTCTCATATAATATCTAAAGTTAATAAATTAGTGTTAACTGAAAAAATAAGATCTTTTATTTAATACAATAGAATACTATAAAACCTGCATTTTTAAAGATTCTACAAATACTTAACCAATCTCCTTTTGGGTGATGTGGTAACTTATCTCTAGAAGTGACAGACGTGGCCCATGAAATTGAAGATGTTTTTCTTTGCCTCTCCTTCCATGAAGGTTATATTCCTCTCTGGGTTTGTGATATCAAATTCATACAATACATGTGTAACGCACAATCATTTATCTATCAGCATACTCTTCTCTGCTAAGGCTTGGAGCTGAGTGTGTCTCACAATCTTTAGAAAGACATATTTCAGGAAGCTACTATCAGTTAACGAAAGCCATTTTTCAACCAGACCTAATGAAAGAGGACTAGCTGAACAAACACAGGGTAAAAGTTGAAATATTTCCATTTTCACTATAATAATATACAACCCTACTGGATTTCTAAAACCAACATTGTTGATACACATGTGTGTAGGCTTTTTCTTTAACGAAGATTAACATTGGATTTCCCATTTCAAAAGAATGGGGACCTGAAAGATAATATTGATTCAGAAACTAGCTGATGTAAGTCAAATCAATAGACCTTTATTAAAAAAATTAGGTTAAAGTTCAAGTACAAATAGGGACATTTCCTCTAATAAAAATTTGTTATTACTGAATAGTAAGTCACTGGATAAACAAATATGAAGCAGTCCCAAGGACAAAGAAGGAAAGTTACCTCTATTTTTGGAAAGAAATTAGGTGATGTCTAGTTTTAAAAGAAGAATCTGTCAAAGTATAAAATCCAGACATGCTACTTGACTATGCAGTTCAGGTTTTGCTTATAAATGTACAAGCATATTACATCTAGTTTCCAAAGTATAAATGTGTGTTTAAAAAAAATGATGAATGGGAAGGAAAATATATGCATCTTAAACAATAAGACATACTTCATGGAAAATTTGTATTATCTCTAAAAAGTGCTTTATATGTTATTTATTTGATAGAGAGATAAAGAGAGACGGACAGACAAAATGTGTCCCCATCTGCTGATTCACTAACTAAATGCATTTAACAGCTGGGGCTGGGCCAGGTCAAAGCTGGGAGCCAGGAACCCCGTCAAGATTTCCCCCATGGGTCGCGGGGACTCGACTCCTCTCAGCGGCCACATTAGCAGGAAGCTGGAGTTGGGAGTTGGAGCCTGGAACCAAAGCCAGGTAGTGATACGGTATGCAAGCATCTTAACAACCAGGCCACACACCTGCTTCCTGCATTATCTTTTTTTTTTTTCTTTTTTCTTTTTTTTTTTTTTTTTGACAGGCAGAGTGGACAGTGAGAGAGAGAGAGAGAGACAGAGAGAAAGGTCTTCCTTTCTGATCGCTGATCTGAAGCCAGGAGCCAGCTGCTTCTCCTGGTCCCCCATGGGGTGCAGGGCCCAAGCACTTGGGCCATCCTCCACTGCACTCCCGGGCCACAGCAGAGAGCTGGCCTGGAAGAGGGGCAACTGGGACAGAATCCGGCACCCCAACTGGGACTAGAACATGGGGTGCCGGAGCTGCAGGTGGAGGATTAGCCTATTGAGCTGCGCCGCTGGCCCCTGCATTATCTTTTAATTGTATTTCTCCAGAAATATTTTGAAGCCCCTCATATACAGATTTCTTATACCTGTGTCTTTACTAATCAATGAATAAATTGTGGGTATTGATTTATTACTATTTAATTACATTTAGTTTTTCTTAGATTTAATAGGATTTTTATACTTCCTCCACCAAATTTATTACTTCAAAATTGTCAACAGGAATATTCTCAAAAGAATGATGAAAGCTTAGGAATATTTTGAAACACTGTCCAACATTAACATGAGATATAAAATGGAGTCAATAATGATATTGACAAAAGTCAGTCTTGCATATCGTCTAGATAATGGGTTTCTCAACTTCCTAGGAAAATAATGTTACATTAATTATGCATATTCCTACTTTAATGAGAAAACACTATATAGGATGAACAAAGTCATTTAACATCAGAATGAGTAGAGAGGGAAGAGACTGCTTGGCCGTACCTCCTTTCATGGATGAGAGAATTGAATCTTTAACAGATTAAATGATTTGTGCAGTTCGTATACTTTATGGGCAGGATAATATCTCCTGTATTTTCCTATATTTATGTAGCAAAGAAAAAGATGTCCTTGAGTTGTTAAGGGAAAAGGTTTTCGATTGAGAGGCACAGCTGTGCCTTGCCAACACATAAATACAAAGTTAAGAAAGATCATGTGGTAAAGAAATGAGGCAAAAGGATTCAAACTGGGAGTGGCAACAAAATGAACAGAGTTCAGGAAGGATTAATGCAAGCTTTCAGGGAGGTGTCCTCCATCCGCCTGAAGTTAGCTGGGAAGAGACAATTTTAAGGCTCCATGATAGATCCGAAGTCAGCTACAAAGGAAAACTCCTTCAAGGTGGCAGTTAGTACCCTAACACAAGATGGTTTTCCAAATGATTATACAAATGGATTGGCATCCACCTATTATTTAGCTATGCTAGGGACCTGCTGAATTCAGTGGAGGGTTTCCATGTTGAATGACATGCTTAGGACAACCAGGCTTTTGATATAGGCCTTTCAGCTAAAAATCCCAGGAAAGTGTTGGGAGGTAATTCAGATTCCAGGGGTTACAGCTCCTCCTGACAGGCGGCAGGAAGCTGTTACATATTACCAGGAGCCCTGCTTTTGCCGCTTGCCTGAAAACCATTTGTTTTTAACCCCACCAGGATCTGAATCTGTTATCAGTGGCCTGGAAAACTGCATCTAGGACTGAGTTAAGTTCAAGGCTGAAATTAGGGAATCTGTGACTAAACAAAAGAACTAGTCTGACAGACAAAACTAAACACGTTCCCTCTATCGTTGGCCAACTGTGTGATTCCGAACAAGTTATGGGACCTTGGGCCCCCTCAGTTTCCTTATCAGTTAAGTGCTGGTAAAAGTGGACTAGATCTTGAAAAATTACTGTAAGAAATTGGTTCAATGTAAAGATCTTAGATTAATAGAGTAGACAACCAATTCAGTTTATAATGGTAAATTTCACAACCTGAACTTGAGCATCATATGAAGGCAGTTCAAATCATTGAAAGGTTGAGAACTCTATACTAAATGCTAGCAAATAAAGCAGTAAATGAAACCATGTGTATGTATGTGTATGTGTGCATGCAAGTGTGTAGAACATGAAGGGCTATAAACATTAGGAATTCTATTAATTCATGACATCAATAGATTAGAAGAGAAAAACCACACACACATCTACATAATGCAGTAGAAAATCTCTTAATTCAATAAGCATTCATGATAATTTATGACAAATTTGTAAGAGGTAACCTAATAAAATGAATAAACTATATCTGATAAAATATTTAGAGCAAATATAATGCTCAATGTGAAAACATATACATTAACTTCAGAAACAAAGAATGGCTGAAAATCTTGTTATTTAACTTCAGAAGTAGACATGCACAGAGAGAGGAAGGGAGGGAGAGAGAAGGCGAGGGAGAGGGACAGGGAGGGAGGGAGGGAGGGAGGGAGGGAGAGAGAGAGAGAGAGAGAGAGAGAGAGAGAGAGAGAGAGATCTCCCATCCTTAAGCTTGCTCCCCAAATGTCCACAACAGCCAAATCTAGGACAGGCCAAGTCAGGTACTCAATCCAAGTCTCCTACATGGGTTGCCAGGGCCCAACTACTTGAGCCATCAACTGCTGCTTCCTAGGGCACACATTAAAGGAAGCTGGAATCGAGAGCAGAGTGGGGACTCAGACCCAGGCACTGTGATAAGGGCAACCCAAGTGCCATCTTCATTGCTAAGCCCAAGGCCTGCAGCAAGAGTACTACGAGTTCAGTCTAGCATCGAATCATCCTCATCAGCTGGGAGTTTGTTAGCAATGCAGTTTCAGGCCCTGACCTGGTAGTGAACCAGGATCTTCATCTTAATTTTATCTCCCAATGATTCATACATACATATATATATTTATATATATATTAAAGTTTGAAAAACATTTGTTTAACTGGTGCAGCAACATATTAAATTTTTGTAAAGCAGTATAAAATGTATAAAAATATAAAATATAAAAATGTATAAAAACTGGAACCAACCTAAATGCCCATCAACGGTAGACTGGATAAAGAAATTATGGGATATGTACTCTTTAGAATACTATACTGCAGTAAAAAACAATGAAATCCAGTCATTTGCAACAAAATGGAGGAATCTGGAACACGTCATGCTGAGTGAAATAAGCCAGTCCCAAAGGGACAAATATCATATGTTCTCCCTGATCACTGACAACTGACTGAACACCAAAAAGGAAACCTGTTGAAGTGAAATGGACACTATGAGAAACGGTGACTTGATCAGCATAGCCCTGACTGTTAATGAACAACTTAATACATTATCCCTCTTAGTATTTTTTTTGTCTGTTCTACTTAATACTACTGGTTTAATTCTGTAATTAATACACAGTTATTCTTAAGTGTTAAAATTTAACTGAAATGTGATCCCTGTTAAATATAAGAGTGGGAATAAGAGAGGGAAGAGATGTACAATTTGGGACATGCTCAAGCTGACTTGCCCCAAATGGTAGAGTTAGAAACATACCAGGGGATTCCAATTCAATCCCATCAAGGTGGCATGTACCAATGCCATCTCACTAGTCTAAGTGATCAATTTCAGTTCACAATTGATCATAATGAAAGGACTAAGAGTCAAAGGGATCACATAAACAAGTCTAGTGCCTGCTAATACTAACTGATAGAATAAATAAAGGGGAGAGCGATCCAACATGGGAAGTGAGATACACAGCAGAACCATAGAATGGCAGATGTCCTAAACAGCACTCTGGTCTCAGAATCAGCCCTAAAGGCATTCGGATCCGGCTGAAAAGCCCATGAAGAGCATCTCAGGCATGGAAAGCCAAGACACTCTGGCAAAAACAAAACAAAACAAAACAAAACAAAAAAAACACCTAAATGAAAGATCCCAGTGGAAAGAACAGGTCTTCAAAGAAGGAGGTACCTTTCTCTGCAGGGAGGAGAGAACTTCCACTTTGACTATGACCTTGTCTAAGTAAGATAAGAGTCAGAGAACTCAGGGGGCTTCCATAGCCTTGGAAACTCATGACTGGAGCATAGGGAGATTACTGATGCCATAAACAGGAGTGTCAATTTGTAAAGTCAACAACAGGAGTCACTGTGCACTTACTCCTCATGTAGGATCTCTGTCCTTAATGTGCTGTACATTGAGATTTAATGCTATAACAAGTACTCAAACAGTATTTTTCACTTTGTGTTTCTATGTGGGTGCAAATGTTGAAATCTTTACTTAATGTATGTTAAACTGATCTTCTGTATATATAGAAAATTGAAAATGAATCTTGATATGAATGGGAGGGGAAAGAGAGCGGGAAAGGGGAGGGTTGCGGGTGGGAGGGAAGTCATGGGGGGGGGGAGAAGCCAATGTAATCCATAAGCTGTACTTTGGAAATCTATATTCATTAAAAAAAAGTTAAAAAAATTTTTTGTAAAGCAGTATAAAATGTATAAAAACTATTGGAAAAACAAATTTTATCATTCACTGATGATATGATCATCTACATAGAATTGCTTGAAGAATAGAAGAAAAATTATTTTTATAGGAAAAATTATTAAAAGTACAACAAAGTTTGACAAGTTTTCTGAATATTTAGGTAATATAAAAACTTACTATATTCATATGTAATCACAGCCAGCATTTAGAAAAAGTTTGAAAATCATCATTTTGTAATGGCCACAGAAGTATACAATGCATATGAATAAAAGATATGCAAGATCTTTATAACCAAATTTAACGAGAAAATTGAAAAACTCTAAAAACAATGAATAGATATGGCATGCTTACATTTTGACAGATAATATCCTAAATATATCACTTCTAATACCATCATAGATTATTTCAATAGGCTTACTAAGCTGTTTTTTAAAATTTTCTTATGGAGGTGATAAAGATAAAGAAGGGCTAAGATACTACTGAAGAAAAACAAAGGCAGGTAGAGGAACTCCATACCTGATACCAGTTATTAAGTGGTATAGAAATTAAAAACCATGTGGGTTTGAGACAGAGACAGGAAAAGCACCAACGGAACAGAAACCTAGAAACAGATGATACTAAGAAATTGCTATATGTCAAAGGCACCACTGCTCAGCAGGGGGAAAACGAAGTAGTAGTCAATCAATGGTGCAGAACCAGCTGGTCAGGCCTATGGGAAACACTTACAAAATCGGATCCTTTCCCATAGCACACCCAGAATTCCATTCCACATGTAAAAGGAATTAAATCTAAAAGGCAAAAATTAACCAGTTTTTGGAAGAAAATTTCTGCCAATAAAAAGCCAGTTCTACATTTTTAGTACTACAAGGGTATTCAAACAGTTCATGGAAATGTGTATTATGAAAAACAAAAAAAGCATGGATTTTTAAAAATTAGCGCAAAAATATACTTCTCTTTTAATTCCATTTCTTCACAGACTTTATGAAGCACCATTACAGTAGGAAAGATTTTAAAAAACATTTTAGGGGCCAGTGTTGTGGCACAGCGGGTAAAGCTACTCAGTGCCAGCATCCCATATGGGAGCTGGTTCGAATCCCAGCTGCTCCACTTCTGGTCCAGCTCTCTGCTATGGCCTGGAAAAGCAGTAGAAAATGGCCCAAGCTCTTGGGCCCCTACACCTGCCTGGGAGACCCAGGGGAACCTCCTGGGTTCTAGCTTCAGATTGGCCCAGCTCTGGCCATTGTGGCCATTCAGGGAGGAAACCAGCAGATGGAAGACCTCTCTCTACCCTCTACCCTCTACCCTCTACCCTCTACCCTCTACCCTCTACCTCTCTGTAACTCTGCCTTTCAAATAAATGAATCTTTAAAAAAATTTTAAAAATAGTTATTTATTGGAAAGGGAGAGAAACAGAGACAGGGACACAGACAGAAAGATCTTTCATACACTGGTTCCCTCCATGAATACTATCAGCAACCGGTTCTGGGCCAACCTGAAGTCAGGAATGAGTAATCTGGGTTTCCCATGTGGATGGCAGGGATCCAGTTAACTTGAGCTGCCTCCCAGGGTCTGCATTAGCCGGAAGCTGGAATTGGGGGTGAAGCCAGGACTCAAACCCAAGCACTCTGCTATGGGATGCAGGTGCCCCAAGGGGTGTCTTAATTGCTGCTTCAAATGCCCACCCCAGAAAAAGTTTTTTTTTTAATCATTCATTTCATTGAGATAATATATTTCTTACACTTAAGTTCAATGAGGAATTGCCAAATATACAAATAATTCCTAAAAGCACTTTTTAAAACAGCCCAGGAGAAAATAGGCAAAATTTAAGCAGAATTTCTACAAAGGAAGAAACATGAATGACTAATAATCATATTTTTAATGTTCAAACTTATCAGTATCAAGGAAATGAAAATTCATATCAACACTGGTAATCCTACAACCACTAGAAATTGTGTTTGACATAGAAACACTTACAACTTTTATAAACTACATACAACCACATGTCCCACTTACTCACTCAATGAGAACCCCTAAATTTTACACATAAATACACACCTATATAATCATTCAGGATTAAAATGTAAACATTTTTAAGTCACTTTAAAATTATTGTTTGTAGATTCTTTATCTAAAATGCTAAATCCCTTTTCAATGTTTGAATTTACTAGTTATTGAAAAATGAAACAAAATGAAACAAAATTACTAATTTCCTTGAGTTGATAGCAGTATTATTTACAAAGGAAAAAAATACTTGTCTGTGGTAGGTCTTTGGTTCAGTGAGCAAGATGCTGCTTGGGATGCCAGCATCCCATATCACAGCGCCTGGTTCATGTCCTGGCTCCCCTTCCGATCCAGGTTCCTGCCTATGGCGCATCCTGTGAGGCAGCAGGTGACACATGGGCTCCTGCCCCCACCACTGCAGATCCAGATTGAATTCCGGTCTTCTGGCTTTCGCCCAGCCCGGCCCAGCCCAGCCCTAGTTGTTGCCAACATTAGGGAAGTGAATTAACAGATGGAAGATTTCTCTCTCTTCTTTTCTCTTTCAGTCTTTCAAATGAAATGAAAATAGATTTTTAAAATGCTTGGCCACATGATCATCTTATTTTAATACATATTAGTTAGAAATGGATTATACAAAAATTATCTCATTTTTATTTTCTAGCCCATCATTAAAAAGTTTTTGAGCTTGTAAAAAATGCATGCACAATATTTCAAGTTTTTTTTTAATAAGAAAAGGATATTAAAAGGTATTAACATTTTAACATAAATTCCAATAAATGCACTGATTGCAAATGCCATCAATAAAGCCAGGCTAAATCCCCTTGGTTATTACAGAGCATATCCTTACTTTTACAGTCACCTTTCCAACTTTGCTGGGGGCCCTGGGCTTGGGCGCCAGATTACTGGGTGTTAGCACACAGCTCAACTACCTGGGTAAATAGCTCAGCTTCACTAAGCATTGGATTCCTCACCAGTAAAACAAGGCTTCCAGAATACATGGCATGGGTTATATATCTGGGACTTATTAAAACACCTGAATTCCTCAGGGCAGTGCCTGGTTAACAATAGTTGATCCAGGTGTGTCAACTGTTGTTATTCACAGTATTTACAGGTAATGATAATAAATGATGCTACAAAATGGTATCAACACTACAATCATTTCAAGCATCTAAGTAAGCGTTTGTTCTTGATAGTTTTTTATATCTTTAAAGTTTCCAATAAAAATATAATGCTAATACCATTTATAATAGTAACACTGATCAAAGATCTCCCCTTACAAATGGAGTATCTAGATTTCTAATTTCCTCTTCTTTTCTTTGGTCTGACTGTATCCTTTCCTGTTCTCTGTCTTCTATGTCCGATATTCTCTCTTCTGCTTCACCCATTCTGTTTGTAAGGCTCTCTAATGTGTTTTTCATTTGATCTATTGAATTCTTCACTTCATTACGATTTCTCGTCACTATCACAGTTTCCTGTTCTACTAGTTGTTTCATTTCATTTTGATTCCTCCTGAATATTTCATTTTCACGAGAGAGATTTTCTATCTTGTCCATTAAGGATTTCTGTAGTTCAAGAATTTGTTTTTGAGAACTTCTTAATGTTCTTACCAATTTTTTGAGATCTGCTTCTTGCATTTCTTCTATCTCATCATCTTCATAATCTTGAATTGGGGTACTTTTTCATTTGGGGGCGTCATAGTGACTTCCTTGTTTTTATTACCTCAGTTTTTGCGTTTGTTATTTGGCATATTGGAGATATTTGGTTTCTTCACTGTGGTGCTTTTTCTTGTTATACTATGACTCTAGATTAAGTGGACTGTCTGTTTTTGATGGAGCCTTAGAGGCTTGAGATGGGTGTGGCCTGAGAGCTCTGTTTGGTGTGCCAAAGGTGACACTCCCAGATTAGGCGTGGTAGATCTCTCTTTCTTTCTCTTTTTGATTCAAAAGGGAGGTAATTCTGCACAGCTGAACGAAGTTGGAGGTAGTTAGCAGGCAAATGATATACCCACAGGAGCCAGAGATCAGAAGCTCTTTCCCAAGGACCACACAGGGAATCTGTTCGGCCCTCAGAGTGGGCTCAAATTCTCCTGCAGTCTCCCACTGGGTTGCCAAAGTTACGGAATTGTAGCGTCTCTGGAGAGTACTCACGTGAATTCCGTGAGTTCTCTCCCCCACCGTCTCTTTTTTCACAGTCTCAGTTCAGCAGCACCACAAATTCACTAGGTCCTAATCACCTGTTAATTCACCCCGCCCAGAGTCAGGTTTTTCTGCTAGGCTCAGGGCTGGTGCAGACCTGAGGTCGCTCTGCTTATGACGTATGTCCAAGATGGCGCCTGCTCTTTGTCTTGCTCGCCTTTGCGAGGTGAGCGGAGAGAGAGAAACCCGTGTCCGTATCGGTCACTTTTTTTTTTTTTCTCTCTCTCTCTTCTTGTTAGCCTGGTGAACTTTTCCCCCTGGGGTCGTTCCCTCTAGTCTCCTCTTTCCGCTTGCCTGCCGGTGTCGCGGGCTATTGAGGTTCGGCTCACCTCGCGTTCCAGCGCTGGTGTGTTGAGTCTGCCACTGGTGTCCCGAACTGTGGGCTCCCACGCTCTCCACACAGGTCCACTGTGAATCACTCGTTCCGGAAGAGTTTCTTCTGCTGTTTCTTCCCCTACTCTTCCTTGAACCTGCAGTATCTCCACTTTTATTAAACTGTCTCTCCCCGGACTATCAGTGTGCTCCCTTCCTATTCTGCCATCTTGCCCCTGAAAGATCTCCGCGAGTGAGATCCCAGTGGAAAGAACCGGTCATCAAAGAAGGAGGTACCTTTCTCTGAAGGGAGGAGAGAACTTCCACTTTGACCATGGCCTTGTCTAAATATGATCAGAGTCGGTGAACTCAGGGGGCTTCCATAGCCTTGGCAGCTCATGACAAGAGCCTAGGGTGATTACTGATGCCATAAACAAGAGTGTCAATTTGTTAAGTCAACAACAGGAGTCACTGTGCATTTACTCCTCATGTAGGATCTTTGGCCTTAGTGTGCTGTACATTGAAATTTAATGCTATAACGAGTACTCAAACAGTATTTTTCACTTTATGTTTCTGTGTGGGAGCAAACTGTTGAAATCTTTACTTAATGTATGCTAAACTGATCTTCTGTATATAAAGAGAAACGAAAATGAATCTTGATGTGAATGGAAGGGGAGAGGGAGTGGGAAAGGGGAGGGTTGCGGGTGGGAAGGACGTTATGGGGGGGAAGCCATTGTAATCTATAAGCTGTACTTTAGACATTTATATTCATTAAATAAAAGTTAAAAAATAAATAAATATCCAGGCTCAAAAAAAAAAAAAAAACAAATGGAGTATCTAAAATCTAAATTAAATATTAATTTAAAAATTCATTTATTTCTCACTTCCATTAAAATGTGTCTGGCTAATGCCATCCTATTCGGGTCAGTATGTTTAGCAGGTGTCCATTCTCAGGCATAGAATTTGGATCCTATCAACTCATGCTTTTGACCTAGTGATTGTTTTCTCTTTATCAGATCAAATAAATATGCACATTATGTACGCTGTGACAAAGAGTCATTTCAGTTGTATAAGGTAAAATGATGTTTGCTCTCCTTTTTATTTAGTTTAAAAAAAGAAAACAATGCAAAATGAAGCATGCTTAGGTATTTTTTGCTGCTTCAGCCCAATTCTTTATTGTGTGGATGAGTCATGATGAAAACAACAAACACGTAATATGAATTTTCTGTTATGTCAGTGCTGGACCGTGCACTGTGGTCACTGCCTAATAGGAAAGATTGCAGGGCATGGTCATTCCCATCAAGGATCTTTTATCAGTTTAAGGAGACAGAACTAAAAGACCCAACAAAACAATAAGCGATACCAGGGTTTCAGGTCAACCTATGATTGCAGGCAGCAGTCTCATAGAAAACAGGAGGGAAGGAGGTGAGGAGGGCAACAGTCAGGGAATGTTTCACAGCTGAAGAGGGAATTGCAATAGGTCTCAAAGAGGAGCAGAGTTTCAGAGGTCAGTTACCCCCAATTCAGACCTTAGCTTACCGACTTCACAGTTTTCTCAGCTCTGCATTTCTGCTTCATGGTTTTGTTATACCCGAGTTTCTGCTAGCCAAAATGTACTTATTAAAAAGTTTAAAACAATTTTTTTTTTGAAAAACCTTAATGCCTTTAAAGGGGAAACTATTGAAACACTATAAATGGAAAGTCAGAACCACTGGCAAGTAAATAAAAGGAGAAAATATCTAGAAACAAATACAATGTAAATAGAAACTTATTAGTTTCTATCGGCAAAATGTTGTCTTCCAAAGGTTCTTGGCTAGAGCAGTTCTTTGATTAAAAGAGACACTGACCTCAGAACTGTTCAGATTTCCTAACACTAACATTCCCTGGTTCTTCCTCCCTCCCTTCTAGATTTTCTTTCTTCTTTCTGACCTCCTTCTTCCCTCTTTCCCACCTTCCCCCTCTTCTACCACCCATCTCCTTTCCTTCCTTTCTTTCCTCCTTCCTTCCTTCCTTTTTCAAGTATTTGGTGGTCACCTGTTTTGTGTCAGCTACTATTCTAGGCACAGGGAAGGCAACACTGAAGAAGCAGGCAGAAGTTCTAGCCTTACAGAGTTTATCTTCTTGTTGGAAGAAGACAGTCAGCAAAGAAAGAAAAAAAGATGTAATGCATCCTAGGTGCTCTGAAGAAAAATCCAGCAGGCGTGCCTGGATGCAAGGAAAAGCATGGACAGGTAAGGATTACTAACAAAGTGACCTGTGAACCATGCTCCCAAGGGCTGGGTGGAACCTGCCGTGCAGACACGTAGAGGAAGAGATTTCCTGGCACCGGGAACAATAAGTGCAAAGGATGATGCAGAATGTGCTTGCCATGTCCAGGGAACAGCAAGGGAGACACAGTGGAGGAAGCGAGAGCAGGAACTTGAGAAGGGGTCAGATCCAGATTACTTGAGGGAGGTGGAGATCAGAGCACATTGACATTTCCAAGGCATAGTAAGACTTGCACTTTCATTCTAAGAGAGAGGGGAAGCTGCTTCGTGGGTTTGAGCAGACAACAGTGCTATGTGACCCCGTCACTGCTTTCAAAGAGTTAACTCTACTACATGGGGGTTAAAAAGGAGAGGACACGCATGCGTGAGAAAGGTACTGCAATAATTCAACAAGAGGTTATAGAATGTTTGGTCCTAGTGAAAGTATTGGAAGGAGATATAAATACTGGATTTCTGGAACAAAATGTACCCAACTCTCCCCACCCCATTATATAGAAAACGTAGCTCTATTTCAGTACTTCTGTGCTAAGTCCATATATGTGATGTTCTCCCTGCCCTTACTTGCTGCTTCTGACCAGCAGTGACACCTTATGCATCTGTGATCCTTAGTGCCCACCAAAGGTTCCTCAATGATCTGTGGAACTGAATTCCAAATGAGTGGAATAATGAAAGACACAGAGACCAAGACATGTGCCTGGTAGGTGTCTGAGGAAAGAAGACCCACGCAGGAAGAGAAAGACGGGCAAGGGCACTGGACAGAAGTATCTTCTGGGAAAATGAGGCTCATAACAGAAAGTGTTTCACGTGAGAGGAGACCTAAGAGAAGGATGAGAGGAAAGCAGATTTAAGATGATGGGCCAGAGATCAAATTTCATGGAACCTTAACATAAAGAAACATTCAATATGGGTAAGAGCTATGAGAGGGTTATGGATTTGCTCCATCACTTTTATTTTTAAATCAGTAAAGCCTACTGGTATTCTTAAATTTTAACTACCTATTCACTGAACAGTGTTAATATTTTGATTCTTTAGCTGCTTTTAGGAGGTAAAAAGAGCTGTTCATGATTCATGAAATATGTTTATTTAGGAGGAACTCCTGCTTCCAGGACTGACATGGAAGGTCTTGTCTTTATACAAATGCATTCTTGGTGGTGTATCAGGGAGACTTAGCCCATCTGGTACTAAGTAGTCAAGCCAGGATATGAGCTGGAATAGATGCATGAATGTCCAGTCCCCAAGTGGTAATAAAGGGACTCTAAACATGGTAGGGGCAAGAGTAGACAGCCACAGGCGTCATTTCTGCAGGTTAAAGGATGCTTTTGTTTCCTAATCCAGGTCTTTTCCTCATTGGCTTTGCACATCCTCACTTGCCCCTCTACATTCTATTCCACACCTGCCATTTACAACCACCTCCTAGCTCACCCTGAGTAAGCACCAAATCCTGTGTCATTTGGTTTTATTCCCTTTCTCTACACTCTCTCCATGTTACACTTGATAATCTCCCACATTATAAAACATCTCAGTTAATTCTTGCAAAGTTCCCCCAACTTTCACTCCCTTCATCCTTGCAATTATGTTTATGGTCTCCTGTTCAATCCCGAGGCACCTTCCACCTGTTGCAACATCTGATGCACTTTTAACTCTATTTCTGTCTTTTCCAGAATATAGAAGAAACATACATAAGAAGTATTCAAATATTCATTAACTGTTAAAGACTGAATGTGGATTAGTGATGAGTATGAAGTTATGAAGACAGTAGCTGGTCATTTCTTGGAAATGTAAAACATTTTGTACTAATTTACATTTCAGATAAAGTGCAGCTGGCTCTCAGATACATTAAAAACAGCTCTGAGTGAATAGGAACCAGTTTTTTTGGCACTAAAAGGAAACTCAAGTTTTGAATTATTACATGTCATTGCATAATCTCTCACATTCACAAATTTTAAACATAAATACAATTCAATAAAAAGAGGGTTCATGTCAAGTATATATGAGATTCGATTCAGCACCTTAGAGAAAAAAAAAACAGTAATAGTAAAATTTACTTGGAGTATTCAATTGAATGTGTAATATTTAAATATTTGTTCTTGAACAGAGTACCATATAGAAATGTGAGAAAAATTAAATCTAAAAAGTTAGTTGGAGTGCAGTTTTAAGGCAAGTCTTATGACTCAAGGTAAATACTCATATATGTATCCTCATGGTACTGGAGTGCACTTTACTCTCCTATAAACTCAAGACATAGAGACAGTTGCTAGCCACACACAAACACCTTCGCTCTACACTGCTTGACACAAAGGGCAATCTAGCAGCAAGACGGGGTGATTTGCCCAGGCCGGAGTTACTTCCGGGTGTGTGTCAGACGCCTCAGCTGCACATTAACTCACTCACTGAGGCCGCCAGAGTAACTCTTAAGGCACCAAAGTCGTAATTTGAGAAGACCATTTCCAAGAGAGCTGGAGTTTTTGCCCACAATTTTTAATTTTTCTTAAATTGTGAATTCTGGGCATTGGACCTTGTGGTGCAGTGACGTTGCCTATGCCATTTCACAATAACAGTCTACAGGATGTAATTCTGAAATGCCTGCTGTTTTCACAGTGTTGCACATGGAGAACTTCCCCAACTCATAGAGCTGGGGTCCACTGCTGAAACTGTTGTTTCTATCAACCTGGGTCAGAAGTCTCTTGATAGAGACAGAAAAGATCAGGGGAAGAACAAGACTGACTTTCTAAGGCACACAGTTTAGGAGAAAATTCTCAGCCTTGGAACAAAACATCTTTGATCACTGTTAATATGGAGATGTATGAAGCTCTATCAATAAGCTAAACCAATCACTGCCCAAATAGGCTATCATTCAATTAGTCCTAAATAAAAATCCTCTAAACTAAGGTCGTTGCCTTTTTAAATGGAGGCCAACCAATATCACGATTAGTGCCTCTCTTCTGCTTCTGTCTCTCATTTCTCTTCTTCCTTTCACTTAATGCCTACATCATGCTCACACACAGCCTCTTCTCTCCATTTGTTTGTCACAGAAGAGATATCAGTCAGGGTACACCTGCAAAAGCAGAAGGTGGGTGCTTGTGCTCCACCTATCCTGCAGTTTGTACCTGAAGATTGAAGACGTATTTTGCGAATGTTTACCAATGTCTGACACATATTTATACAGTTAGCAAATAGCAATCTGAACCATGAAAACATTCCTAGAATATTTACACAAAGTGAACTCTAAATAGAATTCTCGGTCTCCACCTGAATTTCATACATCTGGATTTCCTCTATGGTTTCCGAGAGAACTCCATATCTTTCCTGGGGTGAGTTCATTGCCCAGGACTTCTGACCAGGACTAGCAGGTGCAACTTATCTTGTGCTTCAGTCTCTTTTGAGAGATCTCATTTGTACGATGACCACAGAGGATCACTCACTAACACAGAAAATAAAAAGGCTGCCCTTAGGAAAATTACTTTATAATTTTAATGAGCTGCTTGGTTAAAGATTTTTCTTCTTTTTCTTTTTTTCTTTTCTTTTCTTTTCTTTTCTTTTTTTGACAGGCAGAGTGGACAGTGAGAGAGAGAGAGACAGAGAGAAAGGTCTTCCTTTCGCCATTGGTTCACCCTCCAATGGCCGCCGCGGCCAGCGCGCTGCAGCCTGCGCACCGCGCTGATCCGATGGCAGGAGCCAGGTGCTTCTCCTGGTCTCCCATGGGGTGCAGAGCCCAAGGACTTGGGCCATCCTCCACTGCACTCCCTGGCCACAGCAGAGAGCTGGCCTGGAAGAGGGGCAACCAGGACAGAACCTGGCGCCCCAACTGGGACTAGAACCTAGTGTGCCGGCGCCGCAAGGCGGAGGATTAGCCTAGTGAGCTGCGGCGCCGGCCAGTTAAAGATTTTTTTAAATATATCATTCTTTTTACTACAATCAGACTTTTTAAATCCTTACATTGTCACTTTTGAAGCACCATCAAAAAGAGCTGTGCAGTAACAGGCACCTGAGACAGCAGTGAAGATGCCACCTGAGATGTCGGCATCCCTTAGCAGTGTGTCTGGGACTGAGTCCTGGCTCCACTCCCTACTCCAGCTTCCCGCTCCTGGGTACCCTGGGAAGCAGCAGGAGATGTCTCAAGTGTTTGGGTCCCTGTCACCCACTTTGGAGACTCGGATTGAGGATCAATCTCTTGACTTAAGCCTGGCCCAGCACTGGCTGTTGGGAGGCATTTGAGGAGTGAACCAGCAGATAGGATATCCTACCTCACCCCTTTTGGCTCGTCAAATATGAATAGATAGGAAAATAAGTACACAAAAAGATACGTGCAGCAAAAATATCATACCGCTGCTTCCCGGAGCCTGTGTTGAGCATCCTAACACCGAAGTGCTCATCGCTAGATAATCGTTCTCCAGAACAGGACGGGGGGAGTAGTCCTACCAGAGCAAACCACAGAACTTCTAAAAACGATATGCTGCAGTCTGATGTACAAACCACAATGAAGCAATGAGGGGAAACTTACGACCCCTCTCTGTATCAGAGTATTTCTGCTCAGCTTTTGAATCTTACGGTTTCTCTGTAGGCACTCATCAAGGACAACAAAGGGGCCACACAAGGGGAGATGTGGACAATTGTCTACTGCTCACCATTCTTTTGGTGGTTTGACTAGAGAACATTAAACGGGAAGATATTAAAAAAATCCTGCTTCAATGCATTTTTCTGCCCAATTTTACTTTAAAGTCAGGGAAAGCTAAAATCTTCTCTTGTTTTATTATTTATAAAAATTACTGTTTCAGAAACAGCTTGTCTTGTTACCTAATACTACAGAAAACTTGAATAATGATCAAATTTTAAAATCGCAACAGGAATCTTTTCCCATTGGTTAACTTCATTTCTTACTTGTCCTGTTTTGTTTACATAGCCATTCCCCTACTGATAAACATTTTGTTCACTTCCATTTTTTACTATTACATAGAATGCATTTGGGAAATGTTTTAATTAAATTTTATTCTTCTTTTGCCAAAATAAACGCTTATAACAAAAGTATAAAACAAACTCTGAATACTTAAAAGCATCTGTATCCTATGGACTCGAAAATTATCACCAAGTATCTTGGTAGTGTTGGTGTTGGTGTACATGGAAGTGTGTGTTCAAGTATGTTCATATAATTATTCTTTTTGCCAAGTATAAGCTTACATGAAAATAATTACATGCATGAATTTATAGAAAATGGATGCTACTAGACATATTTTTCATGGCGTGCTTTTCTTTTTTTTTGTCTTGTAAAGTTTTTAAAGTATTGAGAGCACTCTCCATTGTCCAGAACAATGTTCACAAAAAATTCATTTTTTTAATCACATTATTAGCAGGGAAAGAAGATATCTGGTTGAAAGCCATTGTCTAACATTTGAGAGAAACTGGAACAGAGGAGGTTTGATGGACCTGATCCTAAGGAGAGAAAGTGAAACCTACCTTCAAATATTTCAAGCCTTCATTACAAAATAAAGACCCATTTTCTCATTCCTTCAGAAATGCTTTATGCTTAAGAAGTTAAGGTGTCTCCAGCTGAAAGCAAGACTTTTGTGACTTTGCTTCTTAATTGTATAGCATTTCTCCTGTTTGATTTTACTTTCTCAGATATTTAATTAACAAGAACCAGTGTAGCATGGGATTTGTCTATAATTTTATTGAGTCATCCACTTATGAGTCATCGACTTCTGCTTTGTTTTAAAATCAAATGCAAGATACTTGGCTAACATACAATCACCATGGACTAAAACATAAAGAATAAGGCAATTAAAGCCTTCTTTGATGTACTGCTACTATCATCTGAACTTTCCATTTTGCTAACAAAGTTGGTGTTCACTAAAAGCCATTTCTTAAGTCCCCTGTTATATCTGAAACACCAAGTTCTCAATGGACTCCCTTTTGATTAGTTGGTCATCAGCAATCAACCATCATCCAGTTAAAGTCAACCACATGAACTATACACTTAGAGGTAGGCAAAATGGTAAAGAGGTAACTGAAGACCCTCAGTAATAGTTGTTTGTACCTATTAGGGAAAGTGATATATTGATGAACATAGGCACGTGTGCAAGAAAAGAAATATGTAAAATCAGCTCCAGAGATCCGAGAAGTGACAAACTTTATCAGAAAAAAGGGTGTGGTTCCGGGAAGCAATAAGATGACTTTAAACTAATCAGATAGATGACGTAGACATAAAAGAGCTTAATGATCCAGATCTAACAAGATGGAGTTAAATGGGGACACATTTAAAGTCCTGCGCTTTGGTTAGAACAAAACCATCGAATTGAGCAGCTACCAGTTAGTTAAGTGCATGACGTGACAATAATAGGAAGCAGGAGCCAAAGAGTCTGTGTAAGCTAAAGTCACATTCATTGATAAATAATGCCCAGGATGAGACCAAAATAGTCTCTCTGATGCTCTGAGCTAATTAGGTCACATCTGGAATTTTTACAGTTTGCTCGGCTCTGGGCCACAAAGTTTAAAGAGAACATTATGAAATGGGAGCTAGTCAAATGGAGAGTCAGTAGGACAGGACAAAACAGATACACTTACTCTGTGGTAGTCAGCTTAGGGAATAGAAAACATAGGGAACGAGCTGATGGGACACATAGAAACAAATGTCAAGTGCAAACACAGTGTCACCTGGACTGGGTATGCAAGCAGGAGCAGCGCTACTTGGAAGCTTCATGGAGACAGAAGTCGATTCTTTCTCTTTCCTTCTTTCCTTCCTTCCTTCTTTCCTCCTTTCCTCCCTTCCTTCCTTTCTTTTTTGACAGGCAGAGTTAGACAGTGAGAGAGAGAGACAGAGTTATAGACACTGAGAAAGACAGAGAGAAAGGTCTTCCTTCTGTTGGGTCACTTCCCAAATGGCCGCCACGGCTGGCGCTGCGCCGATCTGAAGCCAGGAGCCAGGTGCTTCTTCCTAGTCTCCCACATGGGTGCAGGGGCCCAAGCACTTGGGCCATCCTCCACTGCCTTCCCAGGCCACAGCAGAGAGCTGGACTGGAAGAGGAGCAACCGGGACTAGTACCCGGCGCCCCAACCGGGACTAGAACCTGGGGTGCCGGGGCCGCAAGGCAGAGGATTAGCCAAGTGAGCCACAGCCAAGTGAGCCATGGTGCCGGCCAGAAGTTGATTCTATAAAAACAAGAGTAAGTCAACAATGCAGTGCTGGCCAAGAATACATAAAATCAACTCATGAATGGTGAGCTCTGTGTGAGCAGCCACAGGGTGAGCAAGAGCTGACCTGTGAGGGGTCACGTCAGAGTTCACATGTTTAGCACTGAAACCAGAGGGCAAAAGGCATTTTTGTTCAACTCAAACATTCTAATTCCATAAAAAGTCAGTCTGTTTCCTTGTCTTCCTCTGATTTTTTCATCTCATCTTCCTTTGAACTAATTAAACTTCATCTCTCAACATAAACCACTTTATCTTTAAAAATATGTTGACCAGGCCAGCATTTGTAGTGCAGTGGGTTAAGCCACTGCCTGCGACGTTATCATCCCATCGGGGCACTAGCTTGAGTCCTGGCTGCTCCACTTCCAAACCAGCTCCCTGCCAGTGCACAGAGGAAAACAGAGGGGGATGGCCCAAGTCCATGTGGGAAACCCAGATGTAGTTCCAGGCTCCTGATTCAGCCTGGCTCAATCCCAGTCATTGTGGCAATTTGGGGAGTGGAGCAACAGATGGAAGATCTGTCTCTGTAAGTTTATCTCTCACAGTAAGTCTGTCTCAAATAAATAAATCTTTAAAAAATGTTGACCACTTTAAGATGTTGAAATGTAAACAATATATAGCTTAAAGGTTTCGTAAACTCTCAAAAGCACAACTAGGTTCCTAATTCCCTGAGGCATGAGGCATTGAGGTCCTTTGATGAAAACAGTTTCTGCAAACATCATCCACAGAGCACTCTGTTCAGAACAATGGGAGTTCATACAGCCTGCGAGGGTCTAAAGGACACAAAACACTTGGTGGCGATGATTCATGACGAGAGTCCCAGCATTGCCCCAGCGCAGTGCTTCTCACATCAGATGTGCACATGAATCATCTGGGATCTTATTAAAATGCAGACTGTGAACCAGCAGGCCTGTGGCAGGGTGTAAGAATCTGCGCTTCTGCTAAGCTCCCAGGTGATACTCAGACTACTGGTTCATGGCTTCTACTTGCAGGAGCAAGATAAAGCATGAAGTGCCACTGCAGAACTTTTATTGCCACACCAACAATTACCTGGGCATTTCTTTGTTTAATATACTAGCAACTACTGACACAGATCACAGAATCTCTTTTCCTTTTTTTAAAAAATTTAAGCATATGATACAATAAAACAAAAAAAATCAGCAAGTTTTTCTTTTTCCAGACACTTAAGAGGCTGTGGATAAAAAAACTATTTATCCTCAATCAGATTGCTTGGAAATATCAATATTTTCATCAAAATTAAAGGTGAATGCACTGAATTAACAGTTTGATTTTATTTTTATTTATTTAGCATATGCAAGTCAGTCTTTGATGATACAGCTTCTCTCCCCACACACATAATTATTTTTTACAGCAATAATGCAGGATTAAATATAGTTTGAGATCCCTTTACCATGTGGTAAGTTGTTGATTGGTAATGAATGCTGAGCAAACAATCTAAAGTTATCCAAGAATGGTTGTCCCCAAGTTGCTTGCTTTATGTCAAAATTTCAGGCAATTTAAGACATTTTAAAAAGTCATATTCTTTGAATATAATGTGAACGAATAGTATTGAGTTTTTTTCTTGTATTTTCCAGTAAATATGAAACGGTAAATGATTTTATTTAGACAAGGCTGTTTACTTTCTTATAGAAAAACCAGACTGCCATCTGTAGAATTTTGAGCCTTTACTCTAAAGTATCACACAGGGTGGTTAGGAGTTCAGATATTCTCAAGTGAGAATTGGCCTTTTAATGTCAATATTTGGAATGAAGTCCTGCAGGGTCATTGTCCTAGACTGACAGCCTTTGGCCTCCTGGTCTCTTTGAAAGGTTCTTTCCCTCACCCCCTTCAAGCCTTGACACATGTCAACATGAAGGATGCCCTGTCTAAAATCCTACCCTCTACTGATAATGCCTATCGCATTCTTTCACTTATTTTTCTCCTTGGCATATATCACTCTCCAACGTAGAACACATTGTACCTACTTTTTTTGAACATTGTCTGATTCTCCTGTATTAATTTTCTACTGCTAGTGCAAAACATTATCACAAACTTAGTGATTTAATAATAAACATCTATAATCTTACAGTTCTGTAGGTTGGAAGTCTGACCCAAGTTCCCACAGGCTAAAATCACAGTGTTTGCACAGTTGCATTACTTTCCAGTTGTCCAAGAGGAGAATTTGTTTCTTTGGCCTTTCCAATTGTGCATATTCCTTGGCTCATGGCTCCTTTCCTCCATCTTTAAAGGCACTAAGGCTTCATTTCTCTGACGAATTTAGGAAAATCTCCACAAATGTATATGCCCTTAATCATATCTTCAAATTCTGTTTTCTATGTAGGGTAACATAGTCATAGGCTCCAGGGGTTTGGCAGTGGAAAGCTTTGCAAGGGCCATCATTCTTTCTACTGTACGGTACTGTACTCTTCATGGGAATGTAACCTCCACAAAGTCAAGGACTTCTGTTTCTTTGCTTTGTTCACTGTTGTATCCTAAGAGCTCAGAATGCCCCCTGGCACTTAGCATGAACTCAATAAATAATTTATCAGTGAATAAGTGAATGAGTGAAAGCTTGATTGGGTTGATGAGGAGCACATATTTGAAGTGTGGGTGCTGGAACACATGCTTCTACTAGCTGTGTTTCAAGAGTAAGTCACTTAAACTACATAAATCTTAATCCTCATCTGAAAAATGAGATGATCCGGGGCTGGCACTGTGGCTCAGTTGTGTCAAGCTGACACCTGCAACTCCAGCAACCCATATGAGCTCTGCTGTGAGTCACAGCTGCTCCACTTCTGATTCAGTTCCCTGTTAATGCACCTTGGAAAGCAGCTAAAGATGGCCCAAGAGTTTGGTTCCCTTTCCCCTACATGGGAGACACGGATGAAGCTCTGTTGTGGCCGTTTTTAGAATGAACCAGCAGATGGAAGACCTCTCTCTCTCTCTCTCTCTTTCCCTCCTCACCATAACTCTGCCTTTCAAATAAATAAATAAATAATTTTAAAAACTTAACTTTAGAAAAGAGAGAAAAGAGTTGATCAGTTCGTCCATGTCGCAGAATGACTTAGAGAATCAGTAAAGATTTACAATGAAGAGGCTTGAAAATTCACAGCTAAAGACATATAAAGTATTGAGACTGTAAGAATGTATTTTTTAAGTTGGCCTTAGAGTCCTTACCTAAAATTTAAGATTCTTCTAACTCAAGATATGTGCAATTCTGGTCACAGGTTCATTTTTGCTCACATTTTCAGAAACCCCATTTAAGATGCTGAATTTGCTACATGAGAAGACACTAGAAAGGAGGCCATACCCTTCTTTTGAGCCATTTGAGGAATGTGGACCTTTCACAGGGCCATATCCCAGACTGAGACTAACATGCTTAAGTGGACCATCTGAGAAGATGGTAATATACTAGGAAAAATGGCAGTCTTTAGATCTCTGTCTAGTTCAGGCTCCCAACTGGGCAAGTCCATTAATTTCTTCAGGTCATCCTAATCCCTATAGTCTATCACTATAAACCACACATATGAAAAGATGTTGACAAACAGTATAATAGTGCAGAAGTAAGATGCTAACAGCTGTATCATGTTTATTTCCTTAGGATAGGCTTAGGACGTGATTTTTCCAACACACTGGCTTCAAATAATAAAAGTTTTTGATATTGCTTATATCAAAGTAAATATAATAACATGCCTACAAATATTTATAGAAATATATTGCTTATTTTTTAAAAAAATTCAAATTTTTAAATATTTATTGGTAGAATATTTTTGGAAAGATATGAGGTTCTCCAATTTATGTGACAAACTTTTTCAGCTGTATTAAATATTTGAAAACTCAGAGGTTGCTTAGAGTGCATATGTTTCTATTTACCAGAAGAGTGAAAATCCAAAGGCTTAAGATAGGGTCTTCTATTGTCTAGAAAATCTGTGATGCCAAAATTAGAAAACATTTCTTTTTCTCCAGGATTGATGTAATAAAACACACTAAAAGTAGGCCAAACAACAACAAAATGGTCTTAATTAGATGTAATTTGCTTCTCGAGGTCTATGACTAAATATGGATATTTGCAAACATGAAGATATTCCTTGACAATCACACTAGTCATTGTCAGCCAACAGATACATGCATTGTAGTGAAGGCTCAACTAACACAATAGTTCATGTAAACCAGTGATTCTTGAAGTGACATCTCCAGACCATCACCATCACCATCACATGGCAACATATCAGAAGTGCAAAACTTGGGGCCCGCCATAGACCTCAGGAGTAGAAACTTTGGAGAATGGGCCTGGTAATGCCTGCTTTATGGGCCCTCTAGGTGACTCTGATGCTCGATAGTGAATGCCCTTCTGTATCCTTACCTTAAAGTACTCTATCACACTTCTTCTTTGATGGTGTGTGGAAAAGCACAGTTGCTTTACTAAATGGAAGAAGTATGGGGCAGGCATTTGGAGTAGTGGTTATGACACCCACATTCCCATTTCAGAGTACCGTGGTTTCCCTCCCAGCTCCAGCTACTGACTCCAGCTACTGGCTTATGCATGCTCTCTGGGCAGGAGGTGGTGGCTCAAGTAACTGAGTTCCTAGCATCCATTTAGGAGACCTAGACTGAGTTCCTGGCTCCCAACGTTGGCCTTGCCTAGTCCTACTTAGGGGGGGCCATTTGGACTGTAACCTAGTAAATGGGAGCTTTCTCTCTATATATCTCTTCCTATCCTTCTGCTTGTCAAATAAATAAATAGTTTCTTTAAAATGGTGATAGTCTAAGTCAGCGGATCAGGACTAAGTCCTATCTAAAATTCATGTGGGAAGATTATGTGAAAACATGATAGTATTTGAGTCAGCTGAAAACATGATAGAGCTTCCTTGCAACCCAAACCTATAAGTCTATTTTACCCTTCGAAAGTTTATCCAAATGTCCCCTGCTGATCAGCTTCATATGTAATATGAGAAATGCTTTTCATATATTAATATAAATCTGGCTTATTTTATTGGAATTCTTCTCTGATACTTTAGATATATTTGCCAGAGATTGATTTTCTCTCAATAAGAATCTTGTTGAAAACACAGGAAAACAAAACTAATCAATCAAACCAAATTCTCATATGCATAATCAACCAGTATAATCAACCATATTTTTTTAATGTCCAGAGTCATAAAAATAAGAATATTTTCCCCTGTGAGTTAAGCACCAACCAAATTTATTATGGCTTAATTTCTATGACTGGAAATACCTCTTTTGCCCACATGATAATTGCTATGATAAAGTCAAAGGCAAAAATGCTGAGAGAACTCCAAAAGCGTGGCTGCTGATTCTTCCCAGAGAACCAGAGGCAGTGACCCAGAAGAGGTATCAGCTGGTTCTGGACAGGTGAGTTCCCAGGGCTCAGAACTCCTGCACAAGAGCAGTAGAACACACAGCATGCACACAAAAGGATCCCAGCAACAAAGGGCCTTGTGACATGAACATTCAGGAAATGGACTTAGTCAGTAGCTCCTGAGTTAAGGAACTAGGTTATTTGCATGCAAAGAATACAGAGCCAATGAGATTCTAGGCTGTGGATTTACGTATCACTCTCTCTATAGAAAGATGGGCTCTGGCGAATGCTTGATCCGTGAACTGAAAGTTAGAGAGAGAGAGTTGTCATCAAATGCTGGCATCTTTAACTCTACAAAAGACAAAGCAAGGGTGGTAGTAATAGAGGTCAGAACTTGAGAGATTTTGGCAGAGCTAGAATAATGATGCCCGGGGTTGAAATTGAAAACAAAGATGGATCCTTGAGTTTATTACTACGTTTTTCTTATTATTGGGTGTGATATTTATTCTACATTACTTGTTCATGCAAACTCCTGAAAACTAAATGAGGCTTTTGTGTTTAGGTTGGGCTGGGGTGTGAGGGATGGCTTTGATTCAAATGACCATTTGTCAACATGGGAAGAGCAGGTGGAAAGAGCAGAGCAGAGCAGGTGCATTCTATAACAATGTCAGCAAACCTTTAATCAGGGAGTCCTAGAGGATGTCCAAAACCTTTGGTCATCTGGGTCCTGTTCCCAGAAATTCTGATGTCATTAGTCTGGGGTCCGGCCTAAGCACTGGAGTTTTAAAATTTCCCCAGGTGTTGTTTACATGGATAAGGACTACTTTTTGATATAAGTGAAGGCTTTTTCAATTTAATAGTGTAGTATTAAACTTTATTCTGTTGATTGGCTTAATAATCTCTGGTGATACTAATGACACCAAAGTGTTATGTATTTATCCCTTAGGGATGACACAACACAAATGAGGCAATAAGTGTGAAAGGACAGAGCTGGTACTTATTTGGGCCCCATCATCAGCACCAGTGTTTCAACACTTTCCTATAGGAAATAAATACATAAATCATTGGCAAAATACAATAAAACAGAAAAATGTCTTCAATTTTACTTTTAGAAATTGACATATTTTTTATTTATTTAAAAGGCAGAAAGACAAGAGTTAAGAGACAGAGAGATTTCCATCCATTGATTTAGTCTCCCAAATGTCTACAATAGGCAGGGCAAGCCCAGTCCAAAGGCAGGAGCTAAAAACTCCATCAAAGTCTCCCTCATGGGTGGTAAAGACCTGGGTGACAGGCACACAAGTACTTGAGACATCATCTGTTTCCTCCTTGGGTGCATATTAGCAGGAAGCTGGAACTGGGAGTGGGCCTGGGACTTGCAACCCGACACTCTGATAAAGGATGTGGGAGTCACATGTGGCATTTTGACCATTTCACACAATGCCCATCCCTGCTTTTTACTCTTAACATGAAGGCTATAAAACTGTCATAAACACTGTCCAAATTTATAATAAAAATCTTCTTTTTAATGACATAAAATAGGAGGATTTTTTTTTTTCTTAAAGGCATCAAAGGGGCTATAAAACAAAGTGGAATTATCAAGACATTTTGCAGGATTTAGTTCTTCATAAAAATTAGTAGGTGGTGGGTTCTATGTTCACTGTCCCTTGCACATCAGTGATTCTCTTTAAATATTCTATAAATGTCAGACTAGCATCAGCCCATGTGTCATGCAAATATGGTAAAGAGATTTTACATTGTTTGACCTGGGTTGTCCTGAAGAAGTTGACCTCTTCCAAGCTTTAAAGGATAACCACTGAAAACTTAGCAATAGAAAAATCTGGGCAGACAAGTAACTAAAATACTCCGGAAAAATTAAAAAGTCTATGACAGAGAATGAAAAACAGGGTTTTGGGTACTTACGCACATATACTGTTAATATCACTTTAAAACTTAGGAGAAAGAAGCATTTTCAAAAGAGAATAAAAACTGGGAGAGACAATGAAACACAAAAAAGAAAAATAATAAAGGGCTAGGTGAATTACATTTTGAAATAGTAGGCATGCAAGAAAAAAGACGAGATCAAGAAAGTGGTAATTTTGTATATACACATATGGGGCCTATCAAATATATAATTATATATCTGCAATGTGGAATCACAAAGGTTTAGGCTACTTTTGAGCAGTTTTAACATGAATATTAAAACTTATCCAGAGTTCAAGTCCAATTAAGATTTCTTGTCTCTGTGTATTTACACGTTTAACTATTCCTACTTCTTCCAGATCTCTTAGAGTTCTGGTTTTGTGGCACATTTCTAGGGTCGTTATTCAACTCACTCTAACAGACTTTTTAACATGTACTTTCTTTTCTCTCTCCCTCTTAAATATCTTTTTTTCCCCCATCTACTTGCAAGGTAGTGAAAGTGAGAGAGCAAGATCAAGAGAGAAAGAGATCTTTTCATCTGTTGGTTCACTTCCCTAAATGCTCACAACAGCCAGGGCTGGGTCAGCTCAAAGCCAAGAGTCAGGAACTCCATCCAGGTCTCTCATGTGGGTGGCAGGGACCCAAACACTTGGCCATCGATTGCTGATTCCCAGAGCACATTAGCAGGAAGTTGGACAATCTGGATTCCAACCAGCACTCCGATATGGGAAGCAGGTATCTCAAACCGTGGCCAAACCCTGTGTGCTCAACATTCACTGCATTTTGTCTCTTTATTATGAGATACACTGTACATGTACTGCATGACACTGTGGAAAAACACAAATTATTTTCTTAAAGATTTTTTACTTGTTTATTTGAGAGGTAGAGTTACAGACAGAGAAAGGGAGAGGCAGAGAGAAAGGTCTTCCATCTGCTGGTTCACTCCCCAATGGCTGGAGCCGGGCCAATCCAAAGGCAGGAACCAGGAGCTTCTTCCAGGTCTCCCACTTGGATTCAGGGGCCCAAAGACTTGGGCCATTTTCTACTGCTTTCCCAGTCTATAGCATAGAGCTGGATGGGAAGAAGAGCAGCCAGGACTAGAACTGGTGCCCATATGGGATGCCAGTGCCATAGGCAGAAGCTTAACCCACTACTCCGAAGTGCCAGCCCTATACAGATAATTTTTATTTCCATATTCTTTGTGAATGGGATAAATCTAATGCTTACCATCATAAATTTGGGATATCCAATATGTATATCTGGGTTTTAAATATAATACTTCTCCATATGTCATGACAAATGTATATATGTCATATAAAAAATGTATGAGCCATTTGGTAAACTACAATAAGGCCCACCCTAAACTTAAGCAGACTTATCTGAAGTTTACAGAAGATGTACCATAGTTTACTAGGTGACCAAATATAAATGTGTATGTATGAGAAAGAGAGAGCAACAATAAAAATGTGTGTGGGTGTGTGTTTGTGAGAGTTACTTTACTGAGTGGGTTAAGACAAATGCCATAAAAGAACATGAAGATAAATACTGTGCTGGCTGGTGTAAAGCGCTTGTTAGAGAGAATGGGGATCCTGAAGACCTGCTTGAGAACAAAGCTCACAGGAAAAGAAGACGAGACATCCGGAAAACAAGTTTTGACAGTTCTGAGTACCTCCCAAACAATACACCTGTATCTACATTATGCATGAGAAGGAAGTTGCTATTTCAAGTAGAAGCCTTAGAAAAATGTTTACATGTATGTCACGAGTAGGTTTAATTATCTACCTAATAGACCAAAAATAAAAACAAGCATTAGAAGACTTTATCATTAGAAATAAACTATTCATGCTTAACATTTCTAATGGGTAATTTGAAAATTCTCTTTATTCCTCAAGACTAATTGAAATTTATGTGCCTCTGTTATTTTTTCTGAGTATATATGGTTTCTCAAAATAAAATAACCCCAGAAGTTTCATAATATAGAGAAAAGTTTAGGTAAAATTTCCAGAATGGTTCATAATTTATAAAAGCCTTTCTCAGTTTTGGATGACTATCATTTATACATGTAATTATTCAGTTAATAGGTAATCCTTCAACTTCTTGACAAGATAAAAGAAAACCTCTAGCATGCTACTTTACATATTTATTTGCAAATCCCCTGCCATAACATTACTATAATATTAAACAAAAATTGTGTGATAAAGTCCTCCTTTCTCCAAACATTCCAGAACACTTATCTTACCCTTTAACTATTATATTCACCTACTCATTTTTTAGTGTTGCTTTCACCAAACAACACAATTATAGTAAATAGACTCGTATTTTTCAATTATAGAGAAAGGATCTCTAACTCTACCTCTGATCTATGATAGGGTGCTTACATTGGGTTGGACCATCCCTGTTCTCCCATTTTTTCCCACTAATGAGACAAAATCCAAATTGAGAAATAATAGGTCTTGTAATTGCTTGTAGGCAGATTTCATTGAGTAAACAAAATTATCTTCTATGATTTTTTTTTGCAGAAAGATTATGTCTTCCTATACTTTACTTAGCACTTATAACTGGTCCCAACAGCAGTGTCCAGTCACAATGGGAATAATCAAAGACAATAAAAGTTCTCTGTCTCTAGCCTCTGCCATACAAAAGCAGCAAAGTGTGAGGACAGAGAGGCCAGGAGAGCAACCCAGAACGCTTGAGCTCTGGGTCTGCACTGCATTTACAACAGCTTATCAGAACATGTCCACTTAGACAACCACACACTTCTCAGACCCTGCACGGCCAAATGCATCACATACATGCACCCCCAACTAATTCATCTGCTGCCCTTTCTAGGCTCAGTAAATGGCCCATTTCTCGTCCAAGTTGTTCAAGGTCCTTCCTGGCTTCCACGTCTAATAAATAACCGCATCCCACTGAGTCTATTTCCTAAATAGTTCACATCTCTTCACCCCCACCTTGCTCTGGTCCAGCCATGAGAACTTGCGTGAGTTATGACAGCAGTGCCCCTGCTTATCTCCCTTCCTGCAGCTCTGAGCTTCCCCATCCAGTGTCTACAGTGCAGTCAGAACCTCCAATCTCAGAGGCTTCCCCTTTTCTTAAAATAAAGACCAGAATCCTTACAGCAGCTAGCAGGGCCCACCGTTTTCTCTTGCTGGACTTCTCAGCTTTAGTGGCTATCATTCATTCTTTAGCCCTCTGCTACTGCCATTTGCCCCCAAGTTCCATGTTCACTGATGTAATAGCATTAAGAACTCCCTCCCTTTGAACTTTACATATATGCTCTTCTCTTTGCCTGCCCTGTATTTGGCTAGTATCTTTTCAGCCTGTTGCCTTTAGTAATTCTTCCATTCTTGACCCTCTAATTCCCATACCCTCAAGTCCCATAGAGTTGCTCACATAGCATCCTGCCTCATCCTGTAATTATTGTACTCCATTGCAATTGCTTGTTTACTCATCTAGCTTTCCCGTTGGACTACTGGTTTCATAGGAGCCATGACTGTGACTTTCTTGATCTTTTGTACAACCTAGGCCCATCCTAGCGAGCAGTTCAGGGTAGATGCTCCATAAGCATTTGTTGTATGAATGAATCAGAATGGAGTTATGAGCAAAAGCCACAGAGTTCACCTTTCTGTTTTTGCCATTAGCTATCTGGTCAAAGTATTCCAGGACACAGGACACGGTAATTAGTCACCAGCTTATTACAGAGTACCTCCCGCTACACATTCACAGTCTCCCTTCCCCTCGAATTTTAATTTCTAGCTAGATTTAAATCTTTTTGCCTCTATGGCTCTCAGCCTTGATAAGAACTGTAGCAACCACCATTATATTCAAGAAGAGAATTAAATTACTAATATTGGCCTAACCATTTCTCCAAGAAAATGAAATTACTTCTCTACAGAATTAAAATACCATTTCCTTGAACTTGATGAAGAAGCCAATTTTCCTTTGTGTTTCCTGCCTCAAAAAAGAATGTATGTCTAGACAGAATATTGGTGAGGTTCTTCCATGAGAAATCTTTTTCTGCTAGAACAAACTCTAATATCCCTACAAAATTACATAAGTAATTCACAATTTCTTTGTTTACTTCTTAATTTCAAAAAGAAAAAAAAAAAACAAAGTAAAAGGAAATCTTACCCATATTTCTTAACAGAATTCTGCTAACACTATGTACATACAATGATGGATTTCCATATGTGTTACCAAATTTCTAAATAGTATCAGGTTCATTTTAAAAAAAGAACCAGTTTGTTTACCTTTGCTCTGTGATATTCTTTGCACCAGTGAGTCTTAGATCTAGCACACATCAGCATTTCCTGTGGTCTTTTCTAAGCATATTCTCCTGGGCCCATCCCCAGGCTTTTGGAATCATTAAACCTGAGATGAAACCCGAGAATCTGCACTTGTAATAAGGTCTGAAGTTACTGGGCTGGGGCCACCACATCATGAGATGTGACTTACATGAGAAGTCTTCAGAAATTCACGGATGTTTAGCTTAGCTAGTAAGACATTCATCAAGCCATATTGGAGTGCCTAAGTGTAAAACCCACTCTAAATCCTGATTCCAGGTTGCTGTTAATGCAAACCTTGGAAGGCGATGGTGATGGCCCTAATAATTGGTTTTCTGCCACCCATGTGGGAAACCTGGAATTAGTTCCCAGCTCCCAGCTTGGGCCTCCAGTTGGGACCATTGTGGGCATCTGTGGAGTGGGCCAGTGGGCTAGCTTCCTTTCCTTGTGTCTGCCTCTTAAATAAGTAATTTTTAAAAAATTAAAAAATTCATGGAAAATCTATTAGGAAAAAAATCTATGCATGGATTTCCACATTTTTTGCACCAAAATAATCTTATATTTGATCTTCTTCTCTGTGAACTTTCTGAAGAACCCTGGTCCATGCAGTGTACAACAGAGAAGCACATTTTGTCTCTCTGCCTATGCTGTTACATCATTGCATTTATACCTGTCCTAGCCTCCTCTCTTCTCCCATTTATTTGTTCACCAAAGTCTATTTCACCTCAACAAGTAAAGTATATACTCCCTGTTAAAGCTGAATAGCCTAGCATACATCATTTTCTTAAATAAAGAAGAGATCTATTTCTACAAGTCATAAAACTGAAATGGCAAATCAACCCAAAATTTTCTCTAAGAGGGTTTTGCCTTCAACAGCAAACATGTTTTGCTTCGGTTGCAATTTCTCTGTTCAGGAGCCAAGCTGGCAATTATGCTGGCACAAAGATTAAGAGCCATTTGTTTAATGTGATGATAGCGTGGCCCTCTGTCAACCCTGGAACAATGAGGGCCCACATACAAGCTCTTTTGAAGTTCTGATTCCTTCTTGCCCCTTGTTACTCATTCTGAATTCTCATGGCCACAAAAGATGGGGGAGATTTTCAGTCCTGTCACTTCCTCCCCCATTTAAAACATGCATAGCCTCAATTTATAGGGAAAATCTTAAATCACACTTCTTAAATTCTTTGCAAAACTCTTCAAGTCCACTACAAACTGGTGGCTTTGAACTACCTTTTGCTCCAAGGACTTTCCATCAACCTCTATGTTCCTCCCTTGAACTCTTGAGCCCAGAAGGAGCCAGATGGAAACATTGTCTTCGGTTTGGCTTGCTGGGGGTAGGGGAAGGATATTTTTGCCTGAAGGACTTATTTCAATCTTCTCTCAGGAAAGAAAGTAAGTCTGAGGGGGCTGATTTTATCACTTCTGGAATAAGCTGAATCAAGAAGGCATCTCAGAAGTTAATTAATGAAATGCCCTAGTAATGGCTTTTGAAGAACTGAGCACACCACGCTGCGACCACTACAAGATACTTTAAAGTTCCCACTCCTCCAGTTTGTTCTTATGGGGTGGTGACTTTGTCTTGTTTGCTGCTTTGTCCTTAGAGGTTATGCTCAGAAAATAGAAGGCACTCAATAAATAATGTATTGCCTGACCAGCTCTCACTATAAGTATTATAGGAAGTACAGAATAAAAGTTAAAGAAATGCAATATGACCCCGAAGTTCCTAACTCAGATGTTACCAAACCAGAGATTGTTTCTATAAATGAAATAAATTCATCAGAAGATGATTTTTTTTAGAATATAACCTCCTCTAAACCCCAGGCTACAGATATACCAAATCACCAGAGTTGCATTTTATGCATTTCCCAAGAATTTGTCATGGAACTTTTGTATAGGGAATACAATTACTGGCTAAATACTTCTGCAGAGTTGTGTAGGAAGGGCATGTAATTATGAGGTTGATGAAAGTAGTTACCATTTCTTTTGAACATCAATGATTTCCTAAAAGTGTCTTATTCTTATATGGCGGGTGTATCCACTTACGCTTCTTCACACTCCCTTCAGCTGAGCACCGCGAGCTCAGCCTACTGAGTAGGCTGCCCAGGATTGAAGGTCTCTGTAAGGGATTCACAAAGAATCCTGCAGGGAGGGATCTATTATAAGCACTTCAGTTGCATCTGGGTCATGCCACTCAGCACTGGATCTAGGGGTGACTGCTGACTGCTACATGATCTGCCCTTCTCCCCAGGTCACCCACTCACTGAGACACATACTTCATGGATACGAGGCCCTGTGTCAGATGTTCAAATTAGGTCATCTCACACCCCAGTGTTTTGTTGCCTCTGCTAGCTTTGGATATCCTGTAACCATAGACAGCTAAATCCAAGCTAGTCTCTCTCAGGCCCTTTGGATACTATTCTCTAATGACTCAGGAGACCGGCCTCTCCAGCCAACAAGTTCTCTCAGGTCTCTTCTCACACCCTCACACTACTTTTTCTACCAGAATCTGGTTTTTGTCACCATCCCTATTGCTGAAATCCTACTCAATCCCTTACACATACCTTAAATTCTGGGCAGGTAAGATTTTACCATTTGAAGTTCATTTTCAGAGCCAAGTGTATAATAATGACTAGTTATTCAGCATCCAACAAGCACACTGTACAGAAAGCACAGAAATTGGGATGGAGGGAAGGTGTAGAAGAGGTCATCAGCACTGAAGTATAATTTTACAGAATATAATTGGTGAATTTTCATATACAGCAAGGATCAAATTGAAGTACTGTTTTAGCACTCCCACAATAATTCTACTACTTCGTTTCTGCACCGAATTGCATTTAATGGAAAAGTTCCACAATTTTTAATATACTATATCATCTCATCATGCCAAGCAATTTCATAGTTTTAAAGTATTATAAAATGCACTCAACAAAAAGCTTTGGCATACCATGTGCTATATGTTACATGTTGACACATGTTAACAATCCTAAACAAATCTTTCTTGAAGTTCTATTGAAAACCAACCACCAGCCTGGTCAAATTTGATAAAAACAAACAAACAAACAAAAACCGGAAAGCTCACGGAAGAGCAGCACCTGTCTTGTATATGCTACAATGTGAAATTTTGCTGAATTTAGTCTGCAAATTAATTATGAAGACTAAAAGAACAAAGGCAGGCTACAATATTCCCTACTACTGGAAAACATCAAAGCCTCAGAAAAGAAAAGAAATGTCCAAACTTCTTCGAGAAACAAAAACCAACTGGGAAGGGCAGCCCAGAGAGGATTAATGCAAACAGACTGCAGGCTGCCAGCTAATTTGCAATCCATGACAAGCAGAGCCAAAAGAGAGTTATTTACGTTTGTCTTCTGGTAGAATAGGAAGGATGGGAGTGAAAGGATCTGCTGAATCAGATCGTGTTGAGGAGTGACAGAGGAGTTTTCTTCCATTAATAGCCAGCTGCATAATTGAGCTAATGCCAGCTGGGCTTTCATCAGAAAGTAATACAGAAATGAATTATTCTCTTCTCAGGTGCTGGCACGGTGAAATGAATTAATATGACCAAAAGTTGAAGGAGAAAGGATGGTTAATTATACCATCTGAGTATTGTGAGCATATTTTAGCAATCATATTTTTTTTGAGAAGGAGAGAAACAGACAAGGTTCCCATCTGTTGGTTCATTCCCCAAAATGCCTGTCAAGGCCAGAATTGGGCCAAGGCAAAGCCAAGAGCCAGAAACTCAATCATCTCCCATGTGGGTGGCCAGAACCCAATCACTTGAGTCATCATCTTCTGCCTCCCAGGGTACACATTAGTAGGAAGCTGGAATCAGGAGTAGAGCTGGGACTTGTACCCAGACATCCCAACATAGGATGTGGGCGTCGGAAACAGCAACTTAACTGCTATGAAAAATGCCCACCCCAGCAATCACTTTAAGGCTATTGGGTTCAAGCTCATTGTTAAAATGCCCAAGTGGATCCACAAAGGCTCAAATACTTGTTTGAATGAACAAGTTGTTAGAAGGGAGGAACCAAATGGAGTAAAAATGGACTCACTGAGGTCATGTTGATTTCTTACACTGATTGCTCAAATTCATATTTCTATTCAGTTCGTATGGTCAAGGGGCATGGGCATTAGGGTTTTATTAAGGGCATCCATGTAGGGGAATTCATGGGAAGTGGAAGGAAAGCAACTTCAATGACAAAGAAGAATTGAGGAGAGGTTTAGAGAGGTTAAGTGACTGCTACTTCATTCAGAAAAGACTCCCAGACCCAGCGGCTGGGACATTTCTTGATAGGTGCCGTGGCCGGTGGTCACAAGTCCATGTATCTCCTGGCTGCCTAGCCACATTCCCGTCTGTCTGGATGGAAGGGTGCCCACCCACAAGCCAGACATTTTCATTATGGGAACGTTCTTGAAGTTCCCTGTCAGGCAAACTTCACTCACCCATCACTTCATGTAAACACCTCTTCATGGGGATTTCTTAGGGAAACAAATCCACTTGAAAACATGTAACCAAAGCCATGAGGGCTGGAAAAACAGAAGCTACATAGAAATCCAAGGATGGAATATACAGATATAAAACATGTTCTCCAAAGAAGGGAAGCAGTAGCAGCTTGACCTGTGAATTCTTCCCTATCTGTTTGCTCTCCTAATTTTCAAACTGTAGCCCTGGAAATATAAACACACAAGTCTAAACATTCACAGGCCTGCGGCAACAAAATGCTACACACCAGCTTCACAACTGGGGCATGCAGACCGTAAATCCTTTGGTGATGGGAGGGGAGGTGTGGAAATGGACCGTCATCATTCAGCACCCTGCACCAAAGAAAACTGGGCAGAAGGAAGAGGCAACTGGCAGCCAGCTCCGGGATTCTCTCATTCATTGAAGAAGGAACTCAAGGATTGAATTACCCAATTGACGCTAGTTCTATCCACGCCAGAGGGCAAAAGTTTCAAGACTGCCAAAGGCCACAGTCGCTTTGAATTTAGGCAGAGTTTCTTGGTCTCTGGGGTGTAACACAGAGAAATGTTGGAAAAGAGGCCCCTCACCAAGTCTCGTAATGAGCGTTCCCATTCTGACATTGGTTTTAGAGACAATGCACCCAGGATTTGACCCTGGTTCCAACAGTGGTTGGCTGAACTAGGAGATCTTAAGCTGCTAACTGCAAGTTATCTCCACAGTGAATACTAAGGGGAGGTGAGAGGCGAGAACACTGAATTAGCAGGTGCTTTTCCAAAGGTCATATGCAGTGTTAATGTACGCTGTAAGTGGAATTCCCTCTTTAGTCAGTCATTTACTCATGTAGAGGCATACTCTTCATTCGCCAGGATGCATGACCATGTTTTTCAAGTATCAGCTTAGTTCTTTCAACAAACTGATTCTCATTTCTAGCATTCTCTGTATAATACCCAAGAGGATGGATGGAAACGAAATGTTGATTAATCAAAATTTTGCACATGTGCCCCCTGCATTGTCTTGTTTTTATACTCTTTTGTTACAGAGGAGCCAGAGCCTCTAACTGAAACCTACTGTGCAGTCAGCATGTCCCAGGGCCTATGTTGGATACGTATTGTATAACCTCATCTTTAAACCTAATAGTCTTCTGAGGCTACTATCCAACTACATAAAAAACACAAGAAGCTCAGAGACAGAGACAAGCCCCAGTTCCACCCCTGCATTTTATCAGTTTTTTAATAACTTTTCATTTGTCTGGTTACTTTTAAGGGGGTAATTTCCTTGAGGTTGGGAAGTGCATTGTATGTGTAGTTCATCCTCAGAGCCTAGAACAGTACCTGGCACCCCGGAGATGGTCAGAGAACTGTTAGCCAGTGAACAGAAATCACTGAACCAGGAAGCAGCAGCACTGAGTTTTAAATCCAGAAATGTCTGATTTCAACACTTCCCAGGAAGAAAATGTAACAGAATATCAGTGATGTTTGGCAAAAGAATGGGTGTTGAAATTTACTGTTTTATTCTGGGTACTTCACAACCAGGAGTGTCTTAAAAAATTCTTGTTGGCAGAATTCAGATATCCAAGTTAGCTTTGTCTCCCAAAGCCATACATAACTAGATACTAAAAGCCCAGATAAAAGTCAGCATCACTGGAAGAAACGTGAGTTTTATTAAACATGAATGAGCATTTACTTTGTTAAATGACAGGTTGGCTTTTCACCGGGATTACAGGAAAAATATTCCAACATCAATTTTGCTATGAAAAACTACACTGAATAAAACCCTAAGTGATCTCTGCATGGAAAAATTCTAGTTTTTCCTTATTGTACAAATTCACAATGTAAATATAATCATGTTGACATTTCCTTTCACAACATCAATCATTTAAAACATAAAAATCTTTGAAGAATGCGAATTTCTGGTAAAGTAAGTAAAAGAGCTTTAAATCCTGTAAAATAACTGTATGTGCAAAAGCTGAGCATTTTCAGGTGTTGCTCACTGATGAGATACCTACTTATAGCTTCTTTCCCAAACCCTCACTCTACTCTTCTTGAACTTGGAGCAATTCATGTGAATAGTACAAACACGTGTGAAGTGAAACATGAATGACAGAGGAAAAAAAAGTTGTGTAGTTATCTGCACTGCCCCTTGATCACAGCTTCCAACTACCAGGTCATGACAAGGCCAGTCTAGCTTCTCCAACAGTGGCACGGGCTCCAGGCCTAGGACTTTTAGGATCTCATGAAGAGGTTTGATACCTCTTTAATCAGAAGAAAAATGATTAAAATATGGCTTCGATGGTATGCATCTTTGTATCAATGCAGTTATAAAATATAATTGTTAGTATGATTTTATGAAGGAAGAGACCTCCAAGGCTAAAAGTGCACAGGTCCCATAAAAGTCAGCTCAAGTAGGACCTTGAGCTGTGCTATGTGGTCTCCATAAATTTTCCATGGCATTATTATTTGTTATTATTGTATATACTGTGTATTATTGTTATAATGTATATAATTATTATTGTATACATTGTTATTATATTATTATTAGAAGCACATTAATGTTATATGTCTTTTGTTTCTTTTTGCTCACACAAAATGCAACCCTTCCATAAAAGACAGAAAATTCTTATTAATTAGACTTGATTTAGATAGGATATCAATGACAAGTTTGATTTAATTTGGTGAAGAATGGGAAACATTTCTTAAAAATGTCTCTTCTTTCCCTATCTCACATCTCTTATCTGCCAAACAAAAATTTAGAAATAATCACAAGTTCAGGGGAACTGAAAAAGAAAGTGAACTGTATACCAGAATAAAAACACTAATTTAGAAATACTTACCCACAAAGCTTTCATTCTGTTTTATTGAGTTAGTTGATTTGATTAAGTAATTCCTGAAACTAGGGTGGGGACTTTGGTATGTGGTCAAACCAAATCATTGAGTCAGTACTGAATTAGTAACAGAAACTGAGTGATACTCAGCTCGTCTAAGGCAGGTCAAGGCTAACATCAGGAGTGCCCTTCTCCCACAGCACAGCGTAACTAACAACACTGGGTCATGCAGATATTCTGTTTTATTCCAACCAAGCCAACTTTAATTTTCTGACTACTCTGCCTGTTAGTTCTATGTTCATCAATTAATAATCTATTATTTTATTTTTACTCTAGTTCTAATTATTCTTTGAAACAGAGTACAGACAAATGATAAGGAATGGAAATCAAATAATGTCAATTTTAAAGTCTTTGTTAAGTATTTCTTGGTATGGAGTAAGGCAAGAAATAATGGCTGAAATGAAATTTTGGCATTATCTGTCAATTATATTTCTCCATGAGAACCTATCTATTTCTATAAGAAAGGGAAGTGATAATGATATAAGAAAGCAAAGTGATATTAAATACACACCACACACACACATATATATATATATACATATATGTATTTTATGTATTTTCAAATTGTAGTATTTGGAACAAAATATTTTTGGATTTCTATCACAAGTTGTCTACTTTTGAAAAAATACAAAAATAATTAGATTTTAACACCTTGTCTATACTAATAAAACATACTTAAATTCTATATTAAATAAGAAGTAGTAACAACCACAAGTAAACACCCACTTTTTTCACACTTCAAATTTAGATTTTTGTTATATTCTATCTCCTTTTCACTAATTTAGGAATAGCTCACTTAGAAGAGAAGACCTGTCACAGAAAATAGAATAAAAATTCCATTTTTTACTTTAAAATTTTAACTTATACAACTAGTCTCTAAATAAGCAGCCACATGATACTATAAGGAAATAGAATTACAGGAGATTTAGAAACGTATTCCTTATTAAAATTAGGTTGTAGAAACATGGCTTATTTTTCTTTTCTTTTTTAAAATGTTTATTTGAAAGGTGGGTGGGGTGGAGGGGTGGAGGGGTGGAGTGGAGAAATCAAGGAGAGGTTTGGCCAGGCTAAAGCCAGGAGCCCAGAACTCAATCCATGTCTCCACGTAGGTGGCAGGATCCCAACTACTTGAGCCATCATTTCTGGCTCCTGGGTACATTTTGCTGGCTGCAAAATATAGAGTGGCCAGTACTTGAACTGGGCTCTCTGATACAGGATATGGCCATCACAAGCAGCGGCTTAAGCCAGTGAATTTTAGTGTCCACTCCTGACTTACATTTCTGGTCACGCTGCATCTCTGCGTTCTTTTCACACACCCTTCCTTCTTATTCTGATAACAGAACTCAAATTTTCCTTTGGAGAATCACCTCCCATCTGATGGCACCGACCTCCACAAGTGGTCACACAGAGGTCTGGTCAGTTGTGGTTGATTCTGGGCTGGCTTTAAATCGTAGTCCACTCACTGCAAGTCAGTCTTGAGTTTTCCTTGGAAACACTGGGAGAGGTAAGCTTCTGAGTCATGACATTATGATGGATAGAAATATGCATGGTGCTGTCATAGCTTTCTCTGTCCCCGTATAGGAAAACTTTCAAAAAGAAAGAAGGCAGAGGGAGGGGGACAGAGAAAGGCAGAGACTAACCCCCTACTGAAAGGGCCTGAGATCATTTTATTTACTTATTTATTTTTAAGATTTGTCTATATATTTGAAAGGCAGAGTGACAGAGAGAAAAAGAGTGAGTTGGAGGGGAAGGAAGAGGGGGAAGAAGAGGGGATAGGGGAAGCTTGAGGGGAGAGGATGAGGGGGAGGAGAGAGGGGGGGAGAGGGAGAGGGAGAAGGGAGAAGGGAGAAGGGAGAAGGGAGAAGGGAGAAGGGAGAAGGGAGAAGGGAGAAGGGAGAAGGGAGAAGGGAGAAGGGAGAAGGGAGAAGGGAGAGGGAGAGGGAGAGGTCTTCCATCCACTGGTTCATTTCCCCAGATGACCACAGCAGCCAGGGTTGAGCCAGGCTAAAGCTAGGAGCCAGGAGCCCTGCCTTCTTCTCCCATGTTTGAGCCATGATCTACCTCCCAGGTAGACATTAGCGGGAAGCTAGGTCAGAAACAAAGGAGCCAGGACGTATGCCAGGCACCCTGATTTGAGAAGTGGGCATCTCAACTGGGGCCTTAACCCACTGTGCCACAACACCTACCCCCCTTGCAATCAATTTAAAACCAGTTGCTTGGATTTCTCAGTTTCTTGATTTTCTGTTTCTTTAAATCAGTCTAACTTTGGTTTCTATTACTTGTAACTAATGCTGAGGAAATCCTAATACATTGTTTCATTACGTGGATCTCTTTAATGTTAAGGAATACAACAGAAACCTTTACATGATACAAGGTCATGCTTGCTTACTCACTTTGCTGCCTTTGAATCTTATTCACAGAAAATCCAACTGCTTTTTGTTGTAACATTGGGCTCATTCATTCATTCATCAAACACCTGCTGCACACCAATTATGTGTCAGACACTCAAGATGTGTAGGTGAACACAACAGGAAGATGGTCTACCTTCTTCAAATTTATAATCAGGTGGGAGGACTTGATCTTTAATAAATAAATAAAGAAGTTTGTTGGATAGCTGTATGTGCTAGAGACAGCAATGCAGGAAAGAGGATACAGAATGTCTTGGCTTGATGATGTTTTATTTTATTTTATTTTTTAAATTTTTGACAGGCAGAGTGGACAGTGAGAGAGAGAGACAGAGAGAAAGGTCTTCCTTTTGCCGTTGGTTCACCCTCCAATGGCCGCTGCGGCCAGTGCGCTGCGGCCGGCGCACTGCGCTGATCCGATGGCAGGAGCCAGGTACTTATCCTGGTCTCCCATGGGGTGCAGGGCCCAAGCACTTGGGCCATCCTCCACTGCCTTCCCTGGCCACAGCAGAAAGCTGGCCTGGAAGAGGGGCAACCGGGACAGAATCCGGCACCCCGACCGGGACTAGAACCCGGTGTGCCGGGGCCGCAAGGTGGAGGATTAGCCTAGTGAGACGCGGCGCCTGCCGATGATGGGTTTTATTTTGCTATTTAAGAAGGTGATCAGGGAAGGAATCATTAAGAAAGTGATATTCCAACAAAGATCTAAGCAAACTGAGTTCCTTACTGCACATGATGTGGGACTTAGAACAGGGTAAGGCTCAGCTCAGTAGGGTTGATGGCATGTGTTTCTCACAGCAGTTTGCCTGGTTACACAAGACAAAAACTGCCATTGATGCCCCACGAGAACTTTCGGTGGCTACTCTCTGAGAGAATGAGGCAGATCTGTTTCACTGGGCAAATAGTAACCCGAGCTGGCATGGCTGTAGGTGCCAGGAATCACCATTATTTCCAGTGTGCAATCTCAGGCATAAAGGCTGTGATGTGAATTGCTGACTAATTTTATAGAGCACCTGGAGTTCCGCAGGGCAAAGGCACTGTGTCAACACTAACGTTAAACAAATAGCAGTAATTGGACAAATCCTCTGGTGGTGTAGGGCAGATAAAATATGTTCCCTCTTGGAAGTTCATGACGTCTGCTAGGCTAAGCAAGAATGAGGCAAAGAATTTCAGAGACCACTTGTGCTACCGTTGAATATGGCCTTCAGATAACCACTGAGAGATGTTGAGTATTGGACAGCAAATCAAAGCCAAGTGTACTTTTTATTTCTCTACCATAACAAGGTACTGAATAACCACTTGGGATATTTTATTTTGCCATTTTACTATTAGTCAGAAACAAAAGTAGAGTGACCTTCTCTGGATAATATAAGTAAAATAATTTTCCTCCCACTTTCTAGAGCACATACAAATCTGTATTCAGCAAAAGGACTTTTTCAAGCATTGTGTCTCTTACACTTTCTCAGTGTGGATTTTGATTAAAGAGATTGAATGCAAGATTGGTTTATTGGGTTTCAAATGGTAGCTCTCAAACACCAAATATGCATATATATACATATATGCATTTATATTTAAATTATCATTATGTATTATTGTCATATATGTATATATTTAACATATTACTGAGTTTCCTTTGTGCTTTTAAACATCTTAAAAGGAACTGATTCCTATATCACTTTTTACTGAAGCTGACTCAGAAAAGACAGTTGTATAAGAGAAAGCACAATGTATACACACTTATAAAAGAATACCAGGATTTGAATTTTGACTACAACAAGGGAAGGCTCAAGATGAACCCAGTTTTGCTTTATTAACACCAAAGTTCAATGGGAAAAAGAATTAACTATTTTCTCAAGGTTATTAACCATTATTGCTCATAGAATTATGAAATACCATTGCCAAAAGCCTTTAGAGTTAGTCTAGTATGAATGCTTTGTCTCACAGATGAAGAAACCATGTCTCCAAAGGTCGCTTCACAAGGATATAAAAACCATCCGTAATACCTTAAATACTGGTGGTATTTGTAATGTTTTCCAGATGCTTTCCTATGAATTACTATAAAAACATATTTCTTGTTTTTTTAAAATGGCTCTCGTGTATTTTATTATTTTTATTAATAAACTTTGAATATCTACAATGTTAAAATGATCCTTCAGCACCTGTCTTTTATCACATGCATCTATAGGTCCCTACAATCCCACTGCTGGGCACGTAGCTTGTTTTTTCTCCCTCTCTCTCTCCTTCCCTCCCTCCCTCCCTCCCTCCCTCCCTCCCTCCCTCCCTCCCTTCCTCCCTTCTTTCTTCCCTTCCTCCCTTTATCTCTCCATTTCCCTATCTTTTAGAAGTAGTTTAGTTTCAGTTTTCCACTATAATAAACAATGATGTTAGTAGCTACATCTTTTTACAAATCCTTAAGTACTTCCTTAGGAAACATTCTTAGAAGTGCAATTGCTGGTTCATAGAATAACTTTTTAAAGAGTTTTTGGTTATGATTACTGAATCATTTTCTACAAAGGCTTTTTTTAATTCAAACTTTGGCTTTTGTTGCTAGTGAATGAGAATATCCTTCCTGGAGTCAATATCTGTTACCTGGCTTTGGTTTTGTTCTTAATGTCAAATTTGCATTTCTTTAGATTGAGCTTTTATTCACATTACTGGCAAATTGCATTTTTTTTCCTTCAGAATTGATTGCATTGGTTTTTCTTTAAGGACATCCATTTTTTCTTACTGATTTTTAAGGGTTTGTAATAAATTAAAATGAATTTTTAGCAGAATTGGAAACAGAGTCTCTGCTTTTTCATTTGCCTTTATATCATATTTAATGTGTTTTTATTGTAGAAATATTTAATTATTTTAAAGTACAACATCTATCAGATATTTTCTTCATGTTTTCTATCTGGTGATACAGTTAGAAATACCTTCTCTGCCTTGAAATATAAATATCCACTTATACTTTATAATTTTAACTAAGTTAGTTTAAGATTGCTATTTCATAAAATAGTGTTGCAATTTTATTTTAATTTGTGTAAGGTTTAATGAAAAATATAATTGTGTATTATTTTCCCCAATGATTAGGATTTATACCATCACCATTTATTAAAAGCCATCCCTTTATTCATGGAATAAAATGCTACTTTAATCATAGTTATATAACAAAATTACTGAAGAATAAAACTAAGAGATAATATAAATTCTCCACAAAGCCCCTACTTCTCTCCCTACACATGGGTCTTATTTGAAATCCATAGTCTTTCCAGTGACCTCTATGTACTTCTCTGCCTGAACCATTGTCCTCTTCTTACTGTTCTTGTCAAGTAATTTCTGGAAGAGCAAGTTTCTCCATCCTTTCCCCCTTGTGCTTCATTTTCAAGTTTTTCTTGATTGTCTTGTATACTTATTTCTGTAGATAAACTTTTAAACTTTTCATCAGAAACCAAAAATAAATATTAACTATAACTGAATAAATATTGTAGATTAATTAGCACAAATGATTTGCCTTTAAGATGTATTGTTTTCTTTATAACAAGATAACTTCTGATTTCTTACTACATTCATCCTCCAGTACCCATAAGGACTGGTTCCTGGACCTCCTGCAGATATCCAACCTTCAGATGCCCAAGTTCCTTACACAGATGTAACAGATCCATAGCCAATGCCCTACTGAGTGGGGAAACATTTCTGGCAAGTTTTCCATGAACTTCTTGAAGGCCTCCCCCTGCCCAATCCTCAACATACACACCCTTCCAGTGCTTCCTCTAAGATCTGGAACAAGACAAGAGTGCCACCACTCTTATTCAATATAATATTAGATGTCTTAACAGGAGCAATTAGAGAAGAGGAATAAATTAAGAATATCCAAATCGGAAAGGGGGAAGTCAAAACACCCATGCTTGCAGATGAGATGATTTTATACATGGAAAAACCTAAGTGCTCCACCAAAAGGTTGTTAGAGCCAATAAACAAATATGGTAAAGTTGCAGATTATAAAAATCAACATACAAAATAAGCGACATTTTTATATAGTGATAATGAACTTGCTGAGCAAGAAATCAAGAGAGAAATCCTATACACAATAGCTACAAAAAATTAAGAATAAACTTAACTAAAGAAATTAAAGACCTTACAATGAAAATTATAAAACATGATTGAAAGAAATCATGTAAGTCACAGAAAACTGGAAAACATATTCTATGTTCATGGATTGGAAGAATATTGCTAGAATTTCCATATTATTGCCCCACCCCCAAAAAATAAAAACACCCCACAGATTCAGTTCAAATCCCATCACAATACTGATGACATTTTTTACAGAAATAGAAAAAAATCCAAAATTCAGATGAAATCACAAAAAGACTCAGTCAAAGCAATCAAACAAATAAAAAAAGTGAGACACATAACAATACTTGACCTCAAAGTATACTAAGAAGCTACAATAATTAAAATAGCATAGTATCATCATAGGTGAATGGAACAGAATAGAGAATATAGAAATTAACCTGCATACATACAATCAATTTTTGAAAAAAGTGACAAGAACATACATTGGAGAATGGATAATCTTTTCAATAAATGGCTGGCAAAATTATAAACATACATATATGTGTGTGTGCATGTGTGTGTGTGTGTGTGTGAGTGTGTATAAACTCATCAACAAATAAAAAACCAACTCAAGAAGCATCAAATGCCAAAATGAAAGAACTGAAATTATGAAATTGCTGGAAGAAAACATAAGAGAAACACGTCAAGACATTAGTGTAGTTAAAGAGTTTCGGGGTAAGACCCCAAAAGCACAGGCAACAAAAGCAAAACTAGATGAATGGGATTATATAAAACTAAGAGGCTTCTGCACAGCAAAGGAAATACTGAACAGAGAGGGACAGCTGACAGAATGAGAGAAACACAAGCTACTCATCCAACAAAAGAGCACATCCAAAATATATTAGGTACTCAAAAACATTCAACAACAAAAATGCAACCAACCTAGTCAAAAAATGGGCAAAGGATCGGAATAGACATTTCTCAAAAGAACTACAAATTCCAAAAAAATACATGAACAATGCTTACTATCATGTGCTATTAGGGAGATGCAAATCAAAACCACAATGAAATAATCATCTCACCTTGACAATGGCTATTCAGAAAGGTCAAAAGTAATGAATACTGTCAAAGATGTTTTTAAAGGGGAACCTTTTTTATTGCTGGTAGGAATGTGAATTAGTACAGCCACTATGGAAGACACTATGCAGATTCCTTTAAAAACCAGAAACAGAACTGTCTTATGATCCAGCAATCCCACTACTGGGTCTAAATCCAAAAGACATAGAATCATGTTATCAAAGGGATACATGTTCTACCCTGACTACTTCAGTACTGTTCACAGTAGTCAAGAGACGGAATTAACTAAGGTGCCCATCCACAGATGACTAGATAAAGAAAATTTCACATTACACAATGGAATATTATTTAGCCTTAAAAAGAATTAAACCCAGTCATTTGCAGCAAAATAGATGGAACTAGAGGATACTAAAACAAACCAGACACAGAAAAACAAATGCCATGTGTACTTCTCATATGTGGAAAATAATAAATGCCCACCTGAACACCGACAAGTAATTTCCGGAGACTGGGGGTGGAGACTGAATTGGATGACAGGTACCAAATCACATTTGGTTAGAAGAAATGTTCTTAGTGCTACATAGCACAGGGGGGTGACTATAGTTCACAGTAACTGGCACATGTTTTCTGGGAAATGAGAGAAGCTCTAAGGCTTTGATAATAAAGAAACATCAGTCGAAAATATTAATTACCCTGTTTCACCAGTACATACTGTATACCTGTACTGAAATGTCACACTCTACCCCATTGAAATGTACAAGTTTAGTTATTAATCAGAAATTTTTCTTGTAAAAAAGTATGGCAAACAAAAAATATCTGAAAATTATAATAGATAAAACATTCATAGAAAAATGGAATTAAAAGTTAAGTTGGTGCAAAACATTTCTGGAATGCACACACAATTGTCTCATAATACACATTCTCCATGAACTTGCAGAAAAACCATCAGGGAAAATGGTGAGTATTTATCTGTGACCCACGTACATCCTCCTATAAACTTCAAACCATTTCTAGCTTATGTCTAATACTTAATATGATATATAGGGCATGTAAATAGTAGAGTTGCTAGATTGTTTAGGAATAATAACAAAGGAAAGTAGCCTGTATATGTTTAGTAGACACAAGTCTTTCTTTTTTCTCTCAAACATTTCAAATCTGCAATAGGTTCACTGTGTAGATGTAGAATCTGTGGATTCAGGGGGACAACTGTATCTCATTCATAGGCAAAGCGTAGTATTTTTTGTGCCTAGACTATTGTGCTATTTAGAAATGTATTCTCCATTAAATTTCTATATTTTAACTATAATATACATACCATCATATGTTTTTGTGCAAACATTATAATTTTACATTGCAATCATGCTTTTATAGATATCAAATGATTTCTTTGTATATATTTTGTATTTAGTGAGATCACTGAAATTCTGTGTTATTTCTAATAACCTTTCAACTAATTCCTCTGTGACTCTACCAGGTAAATACTGAAAAAGTTACAAAGTCACCTTCCATTTTATGTTTCCAATTGTACTGACTAGAACTTCCCAAAGACACATTGCAATAAAATATTCTATTACATCATGGTGCATATACTTAAGTTGACTTTAATATAAATGACTCACACTCAAAAATATATTTGGCTATTAAGATAGATGCTATACCCTTCTGTTGCTATTTTGCTGTACCCTTTAAAAAATTAACAGATATTAAATTTTGATCAAATGTCACTTTGGCATCTATCTTTGTAAGCCCATTTCTCCTTCTTTTAATCTATCAATATGAGGGATTGTGTTAGAAAAATCTCCCATAATGAATTACATAAGTGTACATTTACAGAATCAACTTTACTTGACATGAACATGAAATTTTTAGCAAAATACAGGATTCAGTTTACCCATATTGCAGCAAGGATCTTATTTTCCTAGTGAAAAGTGAGATTGAGGAACATCTCCTCTTGCAGTGAGGTCTACTTCATACAATGCATTGTAAAGTTGGCATTCTTTTCATAAATCTGGAAAATTTTAAGTCGGACATTATATGTTCTTCAAGCATTCAGAAACACATTTTTGGAAATTCTCTGGGCCTGATCTCTTTTGTAGAAAGACATGATGGGGCCAGCACCGTGGCTCACTAGGCTAATCCTACACCTTGCGGCACCAGCACACGGGGTTCTAGTCCCGGCGGGGTGCCGGATTCTGTCCCGGTTGCCCCTCTTCCAGGCCAGCTCTCTGCTGTGGCCAGGGAGTGCAGTGGAGGATGGCCCAAGTACTTGGGCCCTGCACCCCATGGGAGACCAGGATAAGTACCTGGCTCCTGCCATCGGATCAGAGCGGTGCGCCGGCCGTGGCAGCTATTGGAGGGTGAACCAACAGCAAAGGAAGACCTTTCTCTCTGTTTCTCTCTCTGTCTACTCTGCCTGTCAAAAAAATAAAAAATAAAAAAAAAAGAAAGACATGATGGAATCAAGACCCTCCTCCTACATGCCCACAGGCCCTCCCTTTCCCCCACCCCCAGATAACTGTTCCCCCAACTGTGAGGTTTGACTGCGGTCTCCATCTCCCTCACAACAGGAAACTGGAAAGGAAATTTTAGGAGGTGAGAAACAAAGCATCTTTTCTTAAGGTTTTGCCAGCCCCCAAGAGAAACACGTGGGGGTGTCCACGCCAACAGGGCACTGAGACAGGTTTTCTTCTTATCACCAGGGAGTAACTTTCTACTTTTAGCTCTAAAAGGGTGAGCAAGGCTCCCCTTCCTCATAATTCTAGCTGTGAAGTGATTTAGTAGGTGTTTCATGAAATTCAGAAACAGTAGTAAGATTTATAACAAACGCTTCTCAACTGAGTGTCTCCATTCTCACAGCCCTGCTCAGGATACAGGACATTCTTTGGGACTAATTTCCAAAAGAACATGCAATTTTTAATATTATATAACACTTTGAGGAACATTTAAACAAATGCTTAATGAGATTTTCCAAACAGATATCTAAATTATTTTCTCTCATTAACTGAGAAAGCTTAATACAACAGAATAAGCTGTATTTAATATTTTAGGAACCAATGCAATAATCTATTATTTAATAAATAAAAGGCAAGGCAAGAATTAAAAAGTGGAACCTGGAGGGACTAAAGCTTCTAAAATAATTAAGCCTTCCCTCTATCAGACCCTCATGGGGTGCTTTGTCATTCAATGAGTTTGATAACAAACAAATGAAAGCATAGACTATAATAATAGCTATCATTTCTTAAGCTTTTGCCACATACCTGGCACAGAGCAGGCATTAAACACATAAGCCTTACTTCTCAGGATAACCCTAAGGAAGCAGAGGGAAGGAGAGCTAGCATTGCTTACCCTTGAAAATGACAGGCAATAGGAAACATGAGTTCATAGGAACCATCTCTTTACATTCTCATAGATGTCCTGCAGACCAGCTATGAGACTCCGCATTTTGCAGAAGGGGAAACTGAGTGCTACATCTGAAGCCACTGAACTAGCAAGCGACGATTAATAAGGCAAAGTCCAAGTTCTTCACATTGACCCACATTCAACATGTCTGACTCAACTTGTTTCTGTTGCTCATGACATGTCAAACAGTGTTCTCAAACTTTCATGCTTCCCCTCCCCCTTAAATCTTCACAACAACCAGATACAATGAGTACCACAGTTGCTCCCTCTCCTTCGATCTTATAGGGGAGGGAATTGAGGCCTAAAGAGGCTGACGTGCAGAGGATCATGACAAGTGACATGGCCAAAGAAGGCACCCAGAATATCTAATTATGAGCTCTTATTTATTTGATAGTTACAGAGACAGAAATAGGCAGACAGATAGATAGGGAACTACCTTCCATGGATTCATTCTCGAAATGCCCACATTGGCTGGGGGCTAAGTTGGGTCCAGAGCCAGGATCCAAGAATTCAATCCAGGTCTCCTATGTGAGTAGCAGGGACCCAATTGCACAAGCCAACACCTGCTGCCTCCCAGGGTCTGCATGGGCAGGAAGCTGGAATTAGGATCGGAAGCCAGGAATTGAACCAAGGCACTCTAATATGGAACAGAGACATCTGAACCAGCACCTTAAACCACTAGGGCAAATGCCTGGCCCCTGATTCTAAGCAGTTAATCACCATACTTTTAGAAATGCCTACCAAGATAGATGGTTGAATTTGGGGGATGACATCTATAGGCAAGTCTACAGAGGGAAGGCTATGATTTCTAATTCTGTGCCTAGCAATTTTCCTTCTAGGTCATCTATTCTAAATCTCCACCAGGGAAGCAACAAGGAAACACAATCAAAACCACGACTGGGAGGTTAACCATGAAACAACTATCGGCATCTATGTCTGAAGCAGGTCGCCCTTCACCCAGACATCAGTCAGACTGACAACGAAGCTTGGATGTGTCCATGCTCAACATGGTGATTTAGAGTGACACAGGAAAACCAAGGCAAAGCACAAATAATCATCTGAATAAATTGGTTTCCATTCTAAACTTATGAAGGGGTGGAGGCAAAAGAAGATAAAACCTATAAGGCAAGGGTAAATATATTTATTTTGTAAAAGCGCAGGGAAGAGGAAAAGGAAGCGTCAATTGTTTTTTGAGGGTCTGTCCTCCTCCTCAGCCCTCATCTCTAACTTGTTGGGGAATGCAGATGATGGATCCTCTGGGAACTCTGTGTTTATCTGTCTCCATTCAATTCTCTGCAACCTCAGATGAAAGGAGTCCCTTGCACCACTGACATTTTCCAATGCCAAGGTGGGCATGCAAGTTAATCTATGTCTCTTTTTAAGGTTTATTATTATTTATTTGAGAGGCAGACTTATAGGGAGGGTGGCTTCCATCTGCTGGTTCATTCCACAAATGGCCACAGTGGCCAGAGCTGAGTCAATCTGCAGCCAAGAGCCAGGAACTTCCTCGGGATCTCCCATGTGAGTACAAGGTCCCAAACATTTGGTTCATCTTCCACTGATTTCTCAGGCACATTAGCAGGGATCTGGATCAGAAATGGAGCAGCTGGGAACCAAACCAATGCCCATATGGGATGCCAGCACCATAGGCAGAGGCTTAACCTACTACGTTAAAGCGCCAGCCCCAATCCCTGTCTCTTGATCTATTTCTATTTCAACTCTCATTATTCTCATAAAAAGACATCCTTATGCAGCACTTTGACCATTTCCAGCCAGTGTTTTTAGCTAGAGTTTCATCATACTGTGGCAATCTGTACTCTGTGCGACCTTGGCCACCTCAATTTATTGGCTGGAGAAGGTAGAAGGATCACCCTTCCGGTGAATATACAGCTCAGGTTCCTGAATTTTTCTAAATGTATCCAAATACCTCATCTACTTTCTGACTGCTTTGCAGAGTTTATGTACCCTGTCCTTGATCAACATTGTAAAAATGGACTGTCCACATAATGAAAATTCCCATCATGACAAAAGGATGCTATTTCTTCACTTCTCTGATTATACCAAATTCTTTTAAAGGGCCAGGAGTATCTCATCACTCTACTACTGGTTTGTACACCTGTACCCCTGGGCTAGAGTGCCTCTGACATATCTGGCTGAATTATATACAATGTTCTGATTTTGACTTTTTATTCAAAATTTCCATGTTTTCATTTAGCACACAGTAGGTATCTATTGCACCAAGTGAGTCTCATTTAACAAGCATAACAGCCCTGCCAGGGACACATATCTGTAACCAAATCTGAGACTGGAGAGGACTGAGGGGTAGGGAGGGTAAACACATGGCCAAATCCTGGCCTTGGCAATACTGCTTTGCTGGAAAGCAGCATTAAAGACTTTGGCTATGACATGGTCAAAGAAATAGTATCCCACCAAAGGTCATAGTCCAGACTTTCTTGATTTCTTGCTAAGTCTGCCTACTATGTAACTATGACATAGATTTGGGGCCTCCTTTAAAGAGGACACATAATAACCTTTATTACTGGACTGCCCACTTTCTCTTCATCCAACTTTATCTTTTGGAATTTCTGAATTTATATGGAAAAAAAAACCCTATTGCTTTTGTAGTTGGGGTAAGGTACTGATAATTTTTTAATAAATATGCAGAGCCTGAGTTAACAAAGGAAGGAATGACATGGAATGAAGGGAGAGAGGAAGGTAAACACATAAAATGACTTAACATTTATATTTTTAAACAGTTCAAAAGTCTGTTTTCCAATGGGGAAAGAAACCTTAAGGAAACATCATTTTCAGAAATCCTTCATATAAAGCTTTGTCAAATAACAAAAGCAATGAGAGTGGGAAGCTGCAATAAATGGACTTTTTACAGGCAGAGAAGTCTTTAATGTTCCTCCCCACCACATCACAACATTCCACAAGAGTAAACATATACCACAAAGACTCAGCAGAAGTCTAGTCCTAAAACATGAACTATTCCCCAAATAAACTCTGTATGATGGTGATTTATACTCTTAATCCAGAAGGCCAGTTACTTCATTCTAAGCCATGTTGTGATGACTACTGCAAGCACCACACATTCTAATGTTGCACTGATCTGCAATTATATTAGCCTTCCTCAGCCTTCCACTGGTTGACACTTGTTTCAGTAATCACACATGATGAGTTTTACTTCCTGACCATGTTTGCATCTTGAGGTCTAGAATTTTGATATGCCAGCACTGCCATCTTTGTTGATAAGGTAGGTGTTTAAAGCCATGGAGACGCTGAGCAGGGCTGAAGACGGTGGCCAAACCTCTTCATTTTTTCAGATGTCTGAAATGCAATGGTGGACCGCAGAAAGTCCTTTGCAAATAATCTTGTCAGTAGGTTTATGTCTATTACTGTATGTCCTGTGAATTAGCATAAGCATTTCACACCCACCATTGTGGGTGGTGTACCCTTCTTTTAGTTGGTGATAGCCTCAGAGAACAAGGCATTTTATTTAATTAAAGAATGAGCTAAAATAGCAATGTGGAAATATAGAAAATAAACACTGAAGCCACACAATGTTAAACACAGATAGCATTTCTATATTTGCAAATGAAGTCAGCTAAAGGGAGAAAAGTATAAGATGAGAAAGCGACAGATGCCTCAGGGAACATGAGAACTTCTGGAAGGGAAGAGTGCAGCCTCACTAGGGTTAGACTTTCCCAGATGGAAGAGTGCTGAGGCTGGGTGAGCCATCAGCAACACCCCTCCTCTTCACAAAGCGATGTACACTTAATACGGAATCCTATTGATGGCTCGAGAGGGCACATACCTGGTTGTTGAAAAACTGTGAGCTTTGGTAACACTACTAAACAATGAATGCTTATACAGATTTCCTGTAAACCCTTTTCTCCCATTTTCCTTCCTACAAATCATTGAGCATTTATCATGAGTATAAGAGAGTAGTCTTCAATGGGTTCATGGAGAATGCATGGTATGAAAAAAAATGCCTCAATTTCAAATTTTTGATGCCAGAATAGTATCACTACTCCTTTAATTCCACTTTCCATAAGGCTTTAAAAGTCCTCTTCTATACTAAGGGCTGTGCTAGGCTCTGGCGATACAACAGGAAACAAAACTGATCAAACTCCTTTTCCTAGAGAGTTCATCTTTTAGTTGCAAGTACTAGAATATCAAATACAATAAGTAGGTAAATTGTAAGGTATTGCCAAAGGTGAAAAGCATTCTAGAAAAAAAAACTGTACAGGGCAGTTTTTGAAGGAGGTGGTTAGGGATAGAGTCTACCATTCTCAATCTGATGCTTATCACACGCCACACCCAGTGACTCTTGGGGATAGGAGTGAAGAGAGTAAGCCAGGCAGATAAATGAGGGAAAACACACCATTTCCTCATTTGGACATAAACATGTTGGGGAAGAAAGGACTTCATACACTAGGACTCTGTGATGATGACAGAGAATATAAACAAGAAGTTAAGGCCAACAATTTGGAGAAAAGTGACATTTGATGTTGAAACAAATATAGAAAAGTAGGGCATCAGAAAATACAGTTTAAACTAGAAGCCTTAACATCTTTACATCTGGTATCTTTACTCCACGCCCTTCTCCAGGTACCAGGAGTTCAAGTGCAATTTCTCTGGCACAAATGTCTCTGCAGCAAACCCAGAGACACTCTTGTCTGCTGGCTGGGATAGTCAGGTAGGGTGATGACTGGTTGGTGATGACTGAGATTGGTAAAACCAATCTCAGCTCAGGAGTAGCAAACCAAACACATGGATTTCACAGAGATTCAAGTGACGTGAAAGAAGAAAATCAAGGACCAGTGAGGCATGTCTGTGTCCAGGGTAAAGCTCAGAACTGCAAGCTAGTCCATTTTCTTAAACCCAAATGCAAATTTGACCAATGGCAATCGATGTGAAGGAAAAGAATGAACCCAAATGTCCATATTGAAAACAGATCATGGCCCTGTGCTATGTGGTCACCAGGAAACTTCTGAATCTCAATTATTTCATTTATTTTACTTTTAAAATATTTTATTAGAAAGTCATAGAAACTGTGGGGAGCAGCTCGGACTAGACTAAGTTACTGGAATTAAGACTTATTCTATGCATCTGCTCTCCTCTGTGGGGAGCAGCTCGGACTAGACTGTTACTGGAATTAAGACTTATTCTATGCATCTGCTCTCCTACAATATGGCGCTGGGAGAGGAGAAAACAGCTTCTACCCAGCTGCCTCCAGTTCAACCAATAAACTGTAGGACTTGCTCCTGATTGGAGGAGAGCAGCGTACTCGGCGTGTGGGTAGCCGAGTTAGGATTGGCGGAGGAGGACTATAAAGGAGGAGAGAGACGGCATGCACCGGGAACATCTATGGGGAACATCTAAGGGAACCCGTGCAGCCCCCGAAGAAAGCCGGCCGGCGGTGTGCCGCTCCCCTGCGGAAGTGGGGAATGCGGCCAGGGGGAACTGCCCTTCCACGGAGGTGGAAGGGATAGTAGCCAACCCGGGAGGAACCAGCAGCAAACCCGGGGAGGGCCGAGCAGACGAAAGAACAGCGCAGGGTCCTGTGTCGTTCCTCCACGAAGAGGGGGAGCGACAGAAACAGAAAGGGAGAGAGAGACAGACATACAGTGGAAGCAGGGGAGGGATAGAAAGAGAGGAGAGAGCAGAGAAGGAGAGAGGGGGAGAGAGAGGGAGAGGGGGGGAGAGGACGGGGAGAGGACGGGGAGAGGAGGAAAGGAGGAAAGGGGGAGAGGGGGAGAGGGGGAGAAAGAGAAAACCTTCCATCCTCTGGTTGACTCCCTTAATAGCTGCAACAGCCACATCTGGGACAAGCCAAAGACAGGAGTCAAGAACTCCATGCTGGGTGGAAGGGGCCCAAGTACTTATGCCTTCTACAACCTTCCCAGGCACATTTGCAGGAAGCTGGATGAAAGGTGGAGTAGCCAGTGTTTGAACCAGACCTCTGATACAGGATGCTGGTGTTGCAAGTGGCCAATTAACCAACTGGGCTACAATGCCTGCCCCAATTACTTCATTCAGGAAATCAATCAATTAACAATAATATATGCAAAAGTCTACCATGGTGTGCATCCACCTTTCATAGGCTATTTAATGGCTTAACAGTTTTTAAGGAAAGTGTTCATTGCAGAAAGTTTCTGAATAGGAGTCTATGCACCTTATCCTAATTTCCATCATCTCTTTTTTTTAAAGAAGACCTGAAGATAATTCCTAAATCACAGGAACCATGTATGATTCCCAGTAATTCTGTGTTTCATTACAAGGTTGTTCAACAGATGATTTCATTTTTTTAGATGACCTTTGTTTAAGGAAATTAATAGAAAAAAATCAGATGTTTGTTTTGGAGTGGTTTCACACTATTAACTTCCAAGTGCCCAAGCCCCAGTGGCCCTCTCTGGACAAGAGCCGCAGATAAGAGTGTGAATGACGCTGGTTGTTCTAGGCGGAGCTGCCCGGTAGGAAAACATTTCACCTCGAACATCAAAGGTCACCTGCAGCTGATAGCCCGTGAGCATGTTCCCACAACACTGGATATTTGAGTATTACACTTTCAAGACTTTCTGATGAGGAAAGCTACAAACACGAAACATTTCCTTAGGACAAGGCTGGAGATTTTGAGAAATTGCTCACCACACTCCAGAGGAGTTTTCGTTGGTTGTTCACTGCAGTGATGTCATCAAGGAGCCCTCACATCCTTTAAGGGCTAAGTCCACTCACAAAATTTCCATTTCTCTATCCAACACACATGGGAACAATTTACATGGAAATGAAGGAGCACAGCACCTTTCTAACTACGAGTGACTTGACACATACATAGTACAAGGAATCGCTACAAGTTTAAGTCTTTAATAGGTTCAAGGTGAAAGGGATGACACATTATCAAAAGGTTTCCAAAGAACAAGGACAGCTTTGTTTTGCAGACAATGCTGCTTAAATGTTTGGTTTAGGTTAGGGCATCAGAGGCCCTTGGCAGTGGATACTTTGAAGAAATGTAAATTTTAATGAACGCATGAAAAATCAGCCCATGATGTGGTTTCTGAATGATTTTTAAACATTGTCTAGTGTGAAAGTCCAAGTGGAGTGGGGATCAGAAATCTTTTCCTGGTGAAAAACAAAAGTGTGAGTTTCACTTAGACATTTATTGTGTACCTACTTCTCAACAGATCCATTCTGGGTCCTACAGCACGTACAAAGATGTAAGAAAAACATACTGAAGAAAATGACAACCAGGGAGAATACTGCAGGGAAAGTGCTTTCATTCATGCACACATGCATTCATTAAGTAATTAGTAAGCTGTGTTCTGGGTTAGATATCCTTTAAATGATATCAGTGTAAGTGAGATCTGATTCTTATTCCCTAGCAGTTTTCAAATTTAGTAGGGAGGAAGACAGTCAGAAGCATAGTCCATCAAGAATTAGATGAAAGTTTGCACCGGATGCTGATGAACCTCAGAGTATGAGCCAGAGCAGCAGTCCAGTCCTCAGGTCTGGGGTCTGGAGGAGGGGATGCCAGCTGGAGACTCACCAGGGAAGGCAGCAGGTGAGAGTAGTTAGCTAAGGCTAATCCTAGCCCAGGAAGCAGACCCAACGGAGATAGGCAAAAGCAAGCAGGAGACAAGAAACAAGTTCACTGTTCACAGGGAGAGTCGTATGGGATGTGGCAGAGAGGAATCTAGAGAGAGTGGCAGGTTCTAACAGTCAAAGGTCCTGCTAAATAGTTTTTCTTATCTTCAGAGCTCTTTTTTTTTTTTTTTTTTTTTTTTTTTTTTTAAACTTTTATTTAATGCATATAAATTTCCAAAGTACGACTTATGGATTACAATGGCTTTCCCCCCATACCGTCCCTCCCACCCACAACCCTCCCCTTTCCCACTCCCTCTCCCCTTCCATTCACATCAAGATTCATTTTCGATTATCTTAATATACAGAAGATCAGCTTAGTATACATTAAGTATGGATTTCAACAGTTTGCTCCCACACAGAAACATAAAGTGAAAAATAATAGATGATTTTTTTAAATGATGATGAAATCAGAGCAGACCTATTGTCATGTTTAATCCCAGTGAGAGTCAAGTTGGGAATTGATAATTTCTTTCTTTCTTTTTTTTTTTTTTTTTTTTTTTACAGAGGATCAGTTTAGTATGCATTAAGTAAGGATTTCAACAGTTTGCACCCCCATAGAAACACAAAGTGAAATATATTGTTTGAGTACTCGTTATAGCATTAAATCTCAATGTACAGCACATTAAGGACAGAGATCCTACATGAGGAGTAAGTGCACAGTGACTCCTGTTGTTGACTTTACCAATTGACACTCCTGTCTATGGCATCAGTAATCTCCCTATGCTCCAGTCATGAGTTTCCAAGGCTATGGAAGCCCTCTGAGTTCTCCAACTCTTATCTTGTTTAGACAAGGTCATAGTCAAAGTGGAGGTTCTCTCCTCCCTTCAGAGAAAGGTACCTCCTTCTTTGATGGCCTGTTCTTTCCACTGGGATCTCACTCGCAGAGATCTTTTGCCAGAGTGTCTTGGCTTTCCATGCCTGAAATACTCTCATGAGCTTTTCAGCCAGCTCCGAATGCCTTTAGGGCTGATTCTGAGGCCAGAGTGCTATTTAGGACATCTGCCATTCTATGAGTCTGCTGAGTATCTCACTTCCCATGTTGGATCACTCTCCCCTTTATTTACTCCATCAGTTAGCGTTAGCAGGTACTAGACTTGTCTATGTGCTCCCTTTGACTCCCAGTCCCTTCACCATGACCAACTGTGAACTGAAACTGATCACCTGGAACAGTGAGATGGCATTGGTACATGCCACCTCGATGGGATTGAATTGGAATCCCCTGGTATGCTTCCAACTCCACCACTTGGGGCAAGTCAGCCTGAGCATGTCCCAAATTATACATCTCTTCTCTCTCCCATTCCCACCACCATGTTCAACAGGGATCACATTTCAGTTAATTTTCAACACTTAAGAATAACTGTGCATCAATTACAGATCTAAACCAGTCATATTAAGTAGAACAGATAAAAAAACTACAAAGAGGGATAATGTATTTAGTTGTTCATTAACAGTCAGGGCTATGCTGATCAAGCCACCATTTCCCATAGTGTCCACCTCACTCCAACAGGTTTCCCTCTTGGTGTTCAGTCAGTCGTCACCGATCAGGGAGAACATATGGTATTTGTCCCTTTGGGACTGGCTTATTTCACTCAGCATGATGTGTTCCAGATTCCTCCATTTTGTTGCAAATGACTGGATTTCGTTGTTTCTTACTGCGGTATAGTATTCTAAAGAGTACATATCCCATAATTTCTTTATCCAGTCTACCGTTGATGGGCATTTAGGTTGGTTCCAGGTCTTAGCTATTGTGAATTGAGCTGCAATAAACATTAGGGTGCAGACCTCTTTTTTGTTTGCCAATTTAAATTCCTTTGGGTAAATTCCAAGGAGTGCGATGGCTGGGTCGAACGGTAGGGTTATCTTCAGGTTTCTGAGGAATCTCCAGACTGACTTCCATTGTGGCTTGACCAGTTTGCATTCCCACCAACAGTGGGTTAGTGTCCCTTTTTCCCCACATCCTCGCCAGCATCTGTTGTTGGTAGATTTCTGCATGTGAGCCATTCTAACCGGGGTGAAGTGAAACCTCATTGTGGTTTTGATTTGCATTTCCCTGATTGCCAATGACCTTGAACATTTTTTCATGTGCCTGTTGGCCATTTGGATTTCCTCTTTTGAAAAATGTCTATTGAGGTCCTTGGCCCATCTCTTAAGTGGGTTGTTGGTTTTGTTTTTGTGGAGTTTCTTGATCTCTTTGTAGATTCTGGTTATTAACCCTTTGTCTGTTGCATAGTTTGCAAATATTTTTTCCCATTCTGTCGGTTGTCTCTTCACTCTCCTGACTGTTTCTTTTGCAGTACAGAAACTTCTCAATTTGATGCAATCCCAATAGTTGATTTTGGCTTTGACTGCCTGTGCCTCCCGGGTCTTTTCCAGAAATTCTTTGCCTGTGCCAATATCTTGAAGGGTTTCTCCAATGTTCTCTAGTAACTTGATGGTGTCAGGTCGTAGATTTAGGTCTTTAATCCATGTGGAGTGGATTTTTGTGTAAGGTGTAAGGTAGGGGTCTTGCTTCATGATTCTGCACGTGGAAATCCAATTTTCCCAGCACCATTTATTGAATAGACTGTCCTTGCTCCAGGAATTAGTTTTAGATCCTTGATCAAATATAAGTTGGCTGTAGATGTTTGGGTTGATTTCTGGTGTTTCAATTCTGTTCCATTGGTCTATCCATCTGTTTCTGTACCAGTACCATGTTGTTTTAATTACAACTGCCCTGTAGTATGTCCTGAAATCTGGTATTGTGATGCCTCCGGCTTTGTTTTTGTTGTACAAGATTGCTTTAGCTATTCGAGGTCTCTTGTGCCTCCATATAAATTTCAGCACCATTTTTTCCAGATCTGAGAAGAAGGTCTTCGGTATCTTGATTGGCATTGCATTGAATCTGTAAATTGCTTTTGGGAGAATGGACATTTTGATGATATTGATTCTTCCAATCCATGAGCATGGAAGATTTTTCCATTTCTTGGTATCCTCTTCTATTTCTTTCTTTAAGGTTTTGTAATTTTCATCGTAGAGATCTTTAACGTCTTTGGTTAAGTTTATTCCAAGGTATTTGATTGTTTTTGTAGCTATTGTGAATGGGATTGATCTTAGAAGTTCTTCCTCAGCCATGGCATTGTCTGTGTATACAAAGGCTGTTGATTTTTGTGCATTGATTTTATACCCTGCTACTTTGCCAAACTCTTCTATGAGTTCCAATAGTCTCTTAGTAGAGTTCTTTGGGTCCCCTAAATACAGAATCATGTCATCTGCAAAGAGGGATAGTTTGAGTTCTTCCTTCCCAATTTGTATCCCTTTAATTTCTTTTTCTTGCCTAATAGCTCTGGCTAGAACCTCCAGAACTATATTGAATAGCAGTGGTGAGAGTGGGCATCCCTGTCTGGTACCAGATCTCAGTGGAAATGCTTCCAACTTTTCCCCATTCAATAGGATGTTGGCTGTGGGTTTTTCATAGATTGCTTTGATTGTATTGAGGAATGTTCCTTCCAAACCCAGTTTGCTTAGAGTTTTCATCATGAACGGGTGTTGTATTTTATCAAATGCTTTCTCGGCATCTATTGAGAGAATCATATGGTTTTTCTTCTGCAGTCTGTTAATGTGGTGTATCACATTGATTGTCTTGCGCACATTAAACCATCCCTGCATACCAGGGATAAATCCCACTTGGTCTGGGTGGATGATCTTTCTGATGTGTTGTTGCATTCTATTGGCGAGAATTTTATTGAGGATTTTTGCATCTATGTTCATCAGGGATATTGGTCTGTAATTCTCTTTCAGTGCTGCATCTTTTTCCGGCTTAGGAATTAAGGTGATGCTGGCTTCATAGAAAGAATTTGGGAGGACTCCCTCTTCTTCGATTGTTCTGAATAGTTTGAGAAGAATTGGAGTTAGTTCTTCTTTAAACGTCTGGTAGAATTCAGCAGTGAATCCATCTGGTCCTGGGCTTTTCTTTGTTGGGAGGGCCTTTATTACTGTTTCAATTTCTGTCTCAGTTATGGGTCTGTTTAGGTTTTCGATGTCTTCCTGGTTCAATTTAGGTAGTTTGCATGTGTCCAGGAATCTATCCATTTCTGATAGGTTTCCCTGTTTGCTGGCATACAAGTCCTTGTAGTAATTTCTGATGATTCTTTTTATTTCTGTGGTGTCTGTTGTTACATTTCCTTTTTCATCTCTGATTTTATTGATTTGGGTCTTTTCTCTTCTTTTTTTAGTTAGTTGGGCCAATGGGGTGTCAATTTTGTTTATTTTTTCAAAAAACCAGCTCTTCGTTTGGCTGATTTTTTGTAATGTTTTTCTTGATTCAATCCTGTTGATTTCTTCTCTGATTTTAATTATTTCTCTTCTCCTACTAGATTTGGGTCTGATTTGCTGTAGGTTTTCTAGATCCTTGAGGTGAATTGAAAGCTCATCTATTTGGTGTCTTTCCAATTTCTTGATGTAGGCACCTATTGATATAAACTTTCCTCTTAACACTGCTTTTGCTGTGTCCCATAAGTTTTGGTATGTTGTGCTGTTATCCTCATTTACTTCCAGAAAGTTTTTGATTTCTCTTTTGATTTCTTCTATGACCCATTGTTCATTCAGGAGCATGTTGTTCAATCTCCATGTGTTTGCGTATGCTCTAGGGATTCCTGAGTTGGTAATTTCCAACTTCATTCCTTTATGGTCTGAGAAGCTGCATGGTATGATTCTAATTCTTTTGAATTTGCTGAGGCTTGCTTTATGGCCTAGTATGTGGTCAATCCTAGAGAAGCTTCCATGTACTGCTGAGAAGAATGTAAAATCTTTAGCTGTAGGATTGAAAGTTCTGTATATATCTGTTAGATCCATTTGGGCTATAGTGTCGTTTAAATCTACTGTATCCTTGTTGATCTTCTGACTGGATGATCTGTCTATTTCTGAGAGTGGAGTATTGAAGTCCCCCAGTACTACTGTATTGGGGTCTAAGTCTCCCTTTAAGTCCGTTAATAAATCTTTTAGATAAACTGGTGCCCTGTAGTTAGGTGCATATACATTGATAATTGTTATATCTTCCTGTTGAATTGATCCCTTAATCATGATATAGTGTCCCTCTTTGTCTCTCTTAACAGTTTTTGTGGTAAAGTTTATGTTGTCCGATATTAAGATGGCTACGCCCGCTCTTTTTTCATTTCTGTTGGCATGGTATATCTTTTTCCAGCCTTTCACTTTCAGTCTGTATGGATCTTTGTTGGAAAGATGTGTTTCTTGTAAGCAGCAAATAGATGGGTTTTGTTCCTTAACCCAATCAGCCAATTGGTGTCTTTTAACTGGACAGTTCAGGCCATTCACGTTCAAAGTGACTAATGATAAGTGGTAACTTTGCCCTGCCATTTGCCAAAGATAAGTTCTAATATATGCTTTGAATTCCCTGTGATCTTTTGCTGTGAGGTTTCCTTCCTTGGTTTCCTTCCTTTACCTTCTTTCATATTGATGACCGTGTTTCTGTGTTTCTGTGTGTAACACAACTTTGAGCATCTTTTGCAGGGCTGGACGAGTGGCAACAAATTCTTTCAATTTCTGTTTGCAATGAAAAGTCTTTATTTCACCTTCATTCACAAATGATAGCTTTGCAGGATATAATATTCTGGGCTGGCAGTTGTTCCCTCTTAGTACCTGGGCTATATCTCGCCATTCCCTCCTAGCTTTTAGAGTTTCTGATGAGAAGTCAGCTGTGAGTCTGATTGGAGATCCTCTGAGAGTAATCTGACGTTTCTCTCTTGCACATTTTAGGATCTTTTCTTTATGTTTCACTGTGGTGAGTTTAATTACAACGTGTCGTGGTGAGGATCTCTTTTGGTCGTGTTTATTAGGGGTTCTGTGGGCTTCCTGTACTAGGATTTCTCTGTCCTTCTCCAAACCTGGGAAATTTTCTGCTAATATCTCACTAAAGAGGCCTTCTAATCCTTTCTCCCTCTCCATGCCTTCAGGAACTCCTAGAACCCGAATGTTGGGTTTTTTAATAGTATCCTGAAGATTCCCGACAATATGTTTCAGATTTCTAATTTCCTCTTCTTTTCTTTGGTCTGACTGTATCCTTTCCTGTTCTCTGTCTTCTAAGTCCGATATTCTCTCTTCTGCTTCACCCATTCTGTTTGTAAGGCTCTCTATTGTGTTTTTCATTTGATCTATTGAATTCTTCACTTCAGTCACTATCACAGTTTCCTGTTGTACTAGTTGTTTCGTTTCATTTTGATTCCTCCTTAATATTTCATTTTCACGAGAGAGATTTTCTATCTTGTCCAGTAAGGATTTGTGTAGTTCCAGAATTTGTTTTTGAGAACTTCTTAATGTTCTTATCAATTTTTTGAGATCTGCTTCTTGCATTTCTTCTATCTCATCATCTTCATAATCTTGAATTGGGGTGTCTTTTTCATTTGAGGCCGTCATGGTGACTTCCTTGTTTTTATTACCTCGGTTTTTGCGTTTGTTATTTGGCATATTGGAGATATTTGGTTTCTTCACTGTGGTGCTTTTTCTTGTTATACTATGACTCTAGATTAAGTGGACTATCTGTTTTTGATGGAGCCTTAGGGCTTGAGATGGGTGTGGCCTGAGAGCTCTGTTTGGTGTGCCAAAGGTGACACTCCCAGGTTAGGCGTGGTAAATCTCTCTCTCTCTCTCTCTTTTTTTTTTTTTTTTTTTTTTTGATTCAAAAGGGAAGTAATTCCGCACAGCTGAACTCTTCCGGAACGCGTGACTCACAGCGGACCTGCGTGGAGAGCGTGGGAGCCCACAGTTCGGGACATCAGCGGCAGACTCAACACACCAGCGCTGGAACACGAGGTGAGCCGAACCTCAATAGCCCGAGACACCGGCAGGCAAGCGGAGAGAGGAGACTAGAGGGAACGACCCCCGGCGGGGGAAGTTCACAAAGCTAACCGGAAGAGAGAGAGAGAGAGAAAAAAGGGTGACTAGTACGGACACGGGTTTCTCTCTCTCCGCTCACCTCTCAAGGGCGAGCAAGACAAAGAGCAGGCGCCATCTTGGACATACGTCATAAGCAGAGCGACCTCAGGTCTGCACCGGCCCTGAGCCTAGCAGAAAAACCTGACTCTGGGCGGGGCGAATTAACAGGAGATTAGGAGCTAGTAAATTTGTGGTGCTACTGAACTGAGACTGTGAAAAAAGAGACGGTGGGGGAGAGAACTCACGGAATTCACGTGAGCACTCTCCAGAGACGCTACAATTCCGTAACTTTGGCAACCCAGTGGGAGGCTGAAGGAGAATTTGAGCCCACTCTGAGGGCCGAACAGATTCCCTGTGTGGTCCTTGGGAAAGAGCTTCGGATCTCTGGCTCCTGTGGGTATATCATTTGCCTGCTAACTACCTCCAACTTCGTTCAGCTGTGCGGAATTACTTATCTTCAGAGCTCTTGGAAGCCACTGAAAGGCTGCAAGGAAAAAAAATGTGAGAACAGGACGGTGTAAGATAATGCTGTGATCGTCACTTCTACATTCCAGCAGACATTAACTGTTCACCACCAATCTCCAGCTTTCTTCTTCTGACCTCAGAGGAAACTTGCATTTCCTTGCTTTTCATTGTTTGGAAAAACAAGATAGAATTCATTTTTCTGGGTGGAAACATTTAATTGCTTTTGCTTGCATCTCTAGCCTTTTCTTCTCCTGTGGAGACTGGGGATACCTGTGGTCTATGTGCAGGAGATACTCAGAGCACACACATGGAGACTGCTGACCCAGAGGACGTCCCAGATCCACAGTGGGATTTTGTCTGTTATTGCAGTATAACTTTGCCTACCTGGACTAATACTAATTACTTATACAAGTAATGGGGATATTGTTTTCTTTTAAAGATTTTTGTTTATTTCTTTGAAAGGCAGATTTATAGAGAGAGGGAGAGAGAAAAAGAGAGATACAGAAATCTTTCATCTGCTGGTTCACTCCCCAAATGGCCACAGTGGCCAGGGCGAGGCCAGGCCAAAGCCAGGAGCCTGCAGCTTCATTCAGGTCTCTTATGTGGGTATGGGAGCCAAGCATTTGGATCATCTTCTGCTCTTTTCCCAGGCATATTGGCAGGGAGCTAGACTGGAAGTGGAGCAGCCAGACTTAAAAACTGGCACCCAAATGGGATGCCGGCGCTGTAGGCAATTGCTTAACCAACTATATACCACAATGCTGGCCCCAGCAGGTGTATTTGAGAATGAAGAAGCTACTAGCTCTGATTTTTAATTTGCTCAACTAAACCAGTATGGATGTGCTCCTTCTTAGGACTATTCACCTACCAAAAGTCAGTTTCTTGTCTTGGTAAAGGAAATCACCTCTTTCAGAATCTGCAAGTAGTAATTCACATAACTTAGGCTAGTTTACACACTTGTCATGAATTTTTGGTTTTGGAAATTGAAAAATGCAAAGGAAGTAGTGCATTGATCAAATGGTACAGTGCTATGTTAAATTAAAGGAATGACTAGGCTAATCTTAAAAGTAAATACTGTCCATATCTGTAGGCATTTTATCCACTGTACTCTGTGATCGCAGCTTGCTTACTGCCTTTCTCCCAGCACCAATTTTCTTTGTCTCACTTGCCAGCAAATGTTGAGAAATGTTAGAGAACGTAGAGGAAGCCCCAATCCTCTTTCTCTCAGATGCATCCAAGCATCTCTATGTAAAATGGGGAAGGGGCATTCACTGATTTGGCCATTCTTTGGAAGTGATTCTAAACCTTCTCTACCAGCAGGAATTTCATATAGTATCACAAAAAGGAAGCTGCTTATTCTCACACTTATAAAGTCAACTCACTTACTGGATTGAAAATGTTCCATGGATGAATTCTGGGGGAAGGAATATCCCAAGTCCATGTCTTATACAAATGATGCATTTTCATAAAAGATAGTAATGAAGGAAACACTTCCTGAAACAAACAGCTGTAAATTTGCCTGTGAAATCAGAATGCATCAGCCAGCCCTTTGAGAGCTGGCCATGATGGTCCCTTGGGTAAGGAACACAACCCTTTCAAATCGCATGAAAATTAGAAGACAAATGAAGATGTTGCAAATGGAAATCCATTTCTAAATAAACTTCAGTGATATAAATCATCAGAATAATAGAGTTTAAAAGCTATTTTTCTTTTAGTCACAACTATTTCAAATATGTGCACTGTAAATTAGAATATATTTATTGGGTTTAGTTTGGATCCTGCTTTAGAAAAACTCTTTGGAGTTTAATTTTTTTTAGAAATGCAACACTACTTCAAATATTTATTTTACTTCAAATATTTATTTATTTGAAAGACAGAGTGACAGAGAGAGAAAGAGAGAGAGAGAGAGAGAAAGTCTTTCATCTGCTGGTTCAGTTCTTAAGTGGCCGCAACAGTCAGGGCTAAGCCAGGCTGAAGCCAGCAATCAGGGATTCCACCCTGGTCTCCTACATGGGTGGAAAGGAATCAAACGCATGAGCCATCACCTGCTGACTCTTAGGCACATTAGCAGGGAGCTGCATTGGAAGCAGCGTAACCAGGACTTGAACCAGCACTCTGACATGACATGCAGCTATCCCAAGGCATAGCGTAATCCATTGTGCCACAACACCAGCCCCCACAAAAGTACTCTGAACAAAGCAAAACCTTAACATGAAACTGATGTTAGTGGCCAAGGAAAACAATGTATTTTCTGTGTACTTTTCCTCACTTCTCCCATGGTAACTGTATCTCAGTTAAGTTAAAGTCTCAGGATAATAGGGTATGCTGTTGTGAGGGATTTTACACCTGGCTTCACCATCTGGTAAGAGCAGAGATAGTAACTAGCCCAGACATTCTTTCTCATTTCTGTTCCAGAGGTCTTTAGCTATTGATAATATTCAAGTGCACCTGATTTGGCTGCCAAATGTGGAGAAAGGAGCTGTCAGTTTCCAGATACTAAACGGTGTTGCCACAGGGCTCCCAGCTGGCTTTGCCCCTCTGGGCATTGCCAGGTCACTGAGACAGTGGCTGCTAAGGTAGCAACAGGTGTCTGAGCAGATGATCTCAGCAGGTCTGAGAAGAGAAGGGTTACCACGCAAAATCCTGAGTGGCGTACCCAGAGGAATTCCAGCCTCAAAGAAATCCGACTGGCAAAGGGAGTCACAACATTTCAGTTACCCAGGGTTGGAGCAGCAGGACTCACTGATAGAAAGAGAAGCAAATAAAAGCCCATGCTAGTTTACATAAGTCTCAAGCAAGAATGCAATTCCCTGCAGGCATCATAGCTGTAGCCCATGAAAAGACATCCTGAAATAGTCCTTCGGCTGAGACTTAGGGACATTATCTGAGTGCAAAGGACCCCTAAGGGCCATGAAGGAATTATAACAAGTGATTTCACTGTGTGGTCATTATAAACCAGACACTGTTCGTAAGTGCTTTGGGGGCATTAACTCATTTAATCTTCACAACACTGATCTGAGGTGAGCATTAGTATTTGCCCTGTTGCACAGATGTAGAAATGGAGGCATAGGACAATGAAGAAAGTAGCTCAAATTGCAACAGCTAATACAGAACAGAACTAGAATACATATCCAGCAGGCCAACCCCCATCACCCATTCTTTTTATTTTTTAAAAAAATTTTTAAAACAGTCATTTCTTTTCATCTACTTTAAAGGGAAAGACAAAGAAAGAGACATGATATCTTCCATCTACTTGCTCACTCACCCGGTGCCCACAAACAGCCAGGGATGGGCCAGGCCAAAGGCAGGACACAGGAACTCTACCCTGGTCTTCCACTTGGGTGGTGGGGACCCAAGCACTTAGGCCATCATCCACCACCTCCAAGGATGCATTCGCAGGAAGCTGGATCAGAAGCAGAGGACTCAGCATTCCTATATAACATGCGGTGTCTTAAATGGCAGCTTAACTCGCTGTGCCCGAGTGCCTACCTCCCCTTCTCCATTCCGTTTACCATCATGCTCTTCACTGTCCCTCTGAGAGAGGGAGGGAGTCACAAAGCAGGATATTCCTGGTCTCTGCTTCCAAACGCAGACACAAGTTACGTACGTTGAGTAGACAGTGAACGTGAAGGAGAACACAGAAAATGATAGATGTCAGCTGATCACCAAGAAATGTGTCGTTCTGAAAGAGGGCCACTGCAAAATTGGTTGGAAAAAGTAGGAAAAAATGGGAAGCAGGTCTTGCTGCTAGTTGTGAACAAATAGGGACAATGTGGTTTGGAGGATGGACGTGAATACAAGGGCTCTTCAGAGTTCATGAGACATGTGTATTACAAAAAACTATGCAGGGATTTCAATTTTCTTTTGAACTAAAACAAACATCTTCTATTTCTTCCTTTCCATGAGCTTTTTGAAGTCCATTTATACAAACTAGCTTTAGGGGGCCTGGGTTCCAACCCCAGCTCTGCCACATAACAAGTCATATGAGTTTAGATAAACTACTTAGTTCTCTGTGTTTGACTTACCCTATTTGCAGAGATACTTAAACCTATTTCAAGGCTACTTATAAAGACTGGATACAGATAACCATGTACAGATCTTTGCATAAAGTCTGGTGCAGGTAAATATTCCATATTTTTCCTATTACTCAGCTTTTCCAGCTGTGAAGCAGGTTTCATAGGAGGAGAATGGCAGGTGCAGTGATTTGTATGAGCCAGAAGTACAACTTCCGTCAGCTCAGTCCAAGCTGACTGCACAGGGTAAGAGGCTGACACAGGCTTGGAAATGAGAGAGAAATTCTTTTGGATGGCCACTAAGAGGTCTCAAAGCCATGAAGAGTTGCCATGTGGGTTCGTCAGCCAACCAGGATTATGCATTTTATGCAAGCCCAAAAGTGTGGGGGAAAAAATGAGACACCTGAATAAGGGAAACCCATTGTCTACATCAGACAGCGTAGCCTTGAAGACATGCCTACCGGGTCCAGCTCTGCTCACTGAACCAGCATAGACAACTCTGAATGATTTCCTGGAAGAGTGGAAAAGAAGGACGCATTCATTAATAAAAGAAATGCCCGAGTGGGTGCCAGGCTCTGCACTGGGTGTTGGGATTCCCAAGGCTTGAGGTTGAGATGATCAGGAACCCCAGGAAACTCGCGAGGCACACAGAGAAGGATGCAGTGTGCATGATCCTATTGGGAAGCAATGTTTGAAACACAAGATACAAAGTGATGCACAGGCTGCAGGCGACGCACAGAGACTTGGGATGCAACACAGGGATGGAGGGGCAGGCTTCCAACCAGAGACGGGCCTTCAGATGAGTTTTGAAGGAGGAGATGTGTCTCACCAGGCAGATGGGCTGGGGGCATGGGCAAGGCTGGCAAATGAAGCAGGACGACATATTTGAGGAGTTACCAAACACCTCCCACACGCAGAGCGTGGTAGAAGAGCGGCACGTGAGCTTTGTGACATCATGTGCTAAAGATGCTGGAAGAATGTGGAGGAGAGAGAGGAGCTCAGCTTTACTGCTTGGGGAGGTCCCTGTGGAAGCAGAGGGAATGAGAAGGGGGTAGATGGGGAGAATGGAGGCCTCACAGTGTTTAGTTATTGCCTGGAGCCCAGGTGACAAATAATTACAGTGTTGCTAAGGAGTGAAATGGTGGATGGTATAAGTCTAACAGGGAAAAGTGCAGCAACTCTCTCTCCTTAGCTCCCCAGAGAAGTGACAAAGTGACAGGCAGGTAAAGGCTTTCGACAGATGTTTGTGATGATGAAGACAGCCTCAGGATGCCCAAGTGCAGCTGTTCCTCTCTGTTGCTTCTTCTCTCCTATTCTCTGCTATGTTGGCTACCTCCACCCTCCTTGGCTCAGAACTGAGAAATGGACTTGGGCTGCCATGAACATTGGGGAGACAGCTGAGGCAGCAGAGGACAATGAAGAGAGAGGAGGAGAGGAAAACAAAATGAGACAGGTAGTGCTTTGGCTAATGTCTCCAGGAAAATGAAATATTAAAAAAAAACCTTTATAAATAAGTCCAAACACGTGCAGCAGAGATGTGGGTGGATTAACAACTAAATGCCCTCTTTAGCCAGAATGATCTTTTCTAATCAGATTGAGAAATGAAGTGTTAGAGGCTTAGGTGGGATTTTTCCGTTTGAAAGGCAATCAGATTTTGACTTTTGGAAGAGCATAGATGGGAAGCCTTGAAAACACAGTGGTTGCGCGTCACTTTCAGGACAATGTAAGCAGCATCCACATGGCCACCAAGGCTGGGAGGGGCTAGTCCTGTACACCAGCGCCCATGCTTGGCCTCATCTCCCTGCTCTGCTCCTGCCTCCATCCTGTTTCTTTGGTCTCCCTTTATATTAACCACTTATTCATTCACCACATAAAATTCTCTTTCATCTTTCTCCTTCTGGTAATTCTTATCGATTCTTAAAATCACAGCTTAAATAATCCTTCCCCAGGGAACCATTCCCAATCTCCCTGACCATGTCAAATACCTCCTCATAGGTTTATTGGATCCTGAGTGCCTCTCTTTCATAGCAGCTAATTACAGTTTTGGATGTGAGTCTGTGTGTGGTGTGTGTGTGTGTGGGAGAGAGAGAGAGAGAGAAAGAGAGAGAGAGAGAGAACATTTGAATAATGTTTGTACCATAAACTCCACATGGGAAAGAACCATACCTGTTTTTGGCACAGCATTTCACCTTCTCTAGTAGATAGAAACAAGCATGCGTGGCTGTGGTGGAATGATGTCAGGGGAGGCATACAGTTGAGGGAGCCATAGCCAAAAAAGATTTCAAAGATCAACTTAACCTATTGACCATTTTGCCTATCCTAAGTATTACGTTCACACTACAATTCTACAATTCTTTCTGGACAAAGTGGGAAATATGCCCTTGGTTTTGTTTAGTTTCCTAAAATTGTTTTTTTTTTTTTTTAAATTTAAGGTATACAAGTTTCATGTATTTCATGCCTACAGATTTAGGAACATAGTGATAATTTCCACCCTATCCTCCCTCCCTTCCAGCCATGCCCCAACCCTTCTTCTTCCTCTCTCTCCCATTTCCACTATTAATTTTTACAATGATCTACTTTCAGTTTACTTAATTATCATAGAATTAAGCCTACACTAAGAGTTCAACAAATAGTATGAAGCAAAAAACACTGTTCCTCAATAGAAGAGACAAGGGCTATAAAATCTTAATTTGGAAATCAAAAGTCTTAATCTATAAACCAAGGTACTGTAGGGTTGTATACTTTTGTAAGAGCACCAGGGGAAATGAATGTGTCTTTGACTTCTATAATTTTTATATTGCAGGTTTGCTAGATTAGCTTTCAACTTAGCACAAAACATTGCGATGCAGATTAGAAGCATAGTAACTATTTCATGCAAAATCTTTTTTTTATTTATTTTTTGACAGGCAGAGTGGAGAGAGAGAGAGAGAGACAGAGAAGAAAGGTCTTCCTTTGCTGTTGGTTCAACCTCCAATGGCCACCATGGCCGGCGCACAGCGGCAGGTGCACCGTGCTGATCCTATGGCAGGAGCTAGGTGCTTCTCCTGGTCTCCCATGGGGTGCAGGGCCCAACCACTTGGGCCATCCTCCACTGCCTTCCTGGGCCACAGCAGAGAGCTGGCTTGGAAGAGGGGCAACCGGGACAGAATCCGGCGCCCCGACCGGGACTAGAGCCCGGTGTGCCGGTGCCTCAAGGCGGAGGATTAGCCTAGTGAGCCGTGGCGCCGGCCTTCATGCAAAATCTTAACATTCCTTTCCTGGAATGGCTCTTTACTGAAAATCTATTCTTCAGTAACTTTCTAACCACCCAGCAATGTCAAAAAGTTACTTTAATGTCTGAAGGCATATATCTTCTTTCTGATATCTATGCTTCTTGATAAATATGAGTATGGCCAATGTCCAACTACTAACAGTAGATCCTACAAATTACCCTCTCCTTAAGCTACCAATGAGAAATAGTCAACCCTCAGTTCACTGGTATTTCTCCAAAAACGCAGCTATTTATAGGAAAGGAAGATAAAATATGTCAAATTAGTCAGTTTTTGTATTATAGATATAATTGTGATATGGAGCATATGCTGGTTAGCATAGAAGGCAAAAGCAATAGATAAATTATGGGAAAACTTAAAAATTTCCATTATCCATGTCCCAAGTTATTAAGAACAATATGCAAAAAAAAAAAAAAAAAAAAAAAAGAAAGAAAGAAAAAAGAAAAAAAAGCTGGCGCCGCGGGTCACTAGGCTAATCCTCCACCTTGCGGCGCTGGCACACTGGGTTCTAGTCCCGGTTGGGGCGCCGGATTCTGTCCTGGTTGCCCCTCTTCCAGTCCAGCTCTCTGCTGTGGCCAGGGAGTACAGTGGAGGATGGCCCAAGTCCTTGGGCCCTGCACCCCATGGGAGACCAGGAGAAGCACCTAGCTCCTGCCTTCGGATCAGCGCGGTGTGCCGGCTGCAGCGCGCTGGCCGCGGCGGCCATTGGAGGGAGAACCAACGGCAAAGGAAGACCTTTCTCTCTCTGTCTCTCTCTCTCACTATCCACTCTGCCTGTCAAAATAAAAAAAAAAGTGATGGCTGTTAAATACAAGAGTGGGAATAAGAGAGGGAAGAGATGTGCAATCCGGGACATGCTCAAGCTGACTTACCTCAAACGGTAGATTTAGAAACATACCAGGGGATTCCAATTCAATCCCATCAAGGTGGCATGTACCAATGCCATCTCACTAGTCCCAGTGATCAATCTCTGTTCACAATTGATCATAATGATAGGACTAAGAGCCAAAGGGAGCACATAAACAAGACTAGTGTCTGCAAATACTAGCTGATAGAATAAAAAAGGGAGAGAACGATCCAACATGGGAAGTGAGATACACAGCGGACCCATAGAATGGCAGATGTCCTAAATAGCACTCTGGCCTCAGAATCAGCCCTTAAGGCATGTGGATCCAGCTGAAAAGCCCATGAGAGTATTTCAGGCATGGAAAGCCAAGACACTCTGGGGAAAAAAAAGAAAAAAACCTAAATGAAAGATCTCCGCTAGTGAGATCCCAGTGGAAAGAACGGGTCATCAAAGAAGGAGGTGCCTTTCTCTGAAGGGAGGAGAGAACTTCCACTTTGACCATGGCCTTGTCTAAATATGATCAGAGTTGGTGAACTCAGGGGGCTTCCATAGCCTTGGCAGCTCATGACAAGAGCCTAGGGTGATTACTGAGGCCATAAACAAGAGTGTCAATTTGTTAAGTCAACAACAGGAGTCACTGTGCACTTACTCCTCATGTAGGATCTCTGTCCTTAGTGTGCTGTACATTGTGATTTAATGCTATAACTAGTACTCAAACAGTATTTTTCACTTTGTGTTTCTATGTGGGTGCAAACTGTTGAAATCTTTACTTAATATATGCTAAACTGATCTTCTGTATATAAAAAGAATTGAAAATGAATCTTGATGTGAATGGAAGGGGAGAGGGAGTGGGAAAGGGGAGGGTTGCAGGTGGGAGGGATGTTATGGGGGGGAAGCCATTGTAATCCATAAGCTGTACTTTGGAAACTTATATTCATTAAATAAAAGTTTAAAAAAATTAAAAAAGAAAAAAAAGAAGAAAAAAGAACAATATGTAAAAAATTACTATATCAATTTTCATATATAGAAAAATATCTGGGACCCAAATATGTTTTCATGTCCTAAAAGTTTACAGAATAAATACATTTTTAGAAAAATACACTGAATTTTTATAAGGTTTTGAGAATAGCCCAGCCTTTATTTATATATTTCAGCTTTACTCAGGATAAGTGAAACAACTTTACTGAACAAATTAGGTAAGCAATGGTGGGTGGTAGGAGCCCGATTTCTCACTTTTGAAATGGAAATTTACACATAAGCAAGTGGAAGAATCTACAGTGATTTGTGTGGTAATAGATACGGTTGGGAACATTATGGGCTCATGCTTTATCTATCTACCTATCTATCCATCCATCCATCCATCCATACAACCTTCCATCAAGATGGTTATAACATATATAGAGATATGTGTATGTGCACAAATTGCTATATATTTATGCATATATATATACATACATACATATATATATATACTTCCTTACTCTGTCAGATGAGAGAGACCAGAAGAAATGACAGCACAACAGCAATGAACATATCTATCACTTTAATCTTTGTTTTTAATATTCTCATTTGAAAGCAACCAGGACTCTTTGGAGAATTGGCAAAATCTAGGATGGTGAAGGAACTATATGTTGATAAGCCTTGAGCATCTTCTATTGCCAGAAAGTAAGAAACTACCGCAAAAACAAATCAAATGAAACACCAAAATAAAAAACAACAATACAATTTATGGGGCTATGTCAAAGAACACCCGACCCAACAGAAAGAATGCCAAATCTGAAACACTTTGCAAAATTCTATAAATAAAGTAGTGTAATCAAGGTGTTAAACAAAAAGCCATGAGTCCATACTGATTTACAGAAATGACTAGATAATTAAATACATAAAAGAAGAGAATAGGAAAAATTTCCATGGAGAAGAATTCCAAATATTCTCTGTAGATACTCTTAAGGAGAAGCACAACTTCCTCTTTCTTAAGTGTGTATTGTTCATAGTGACTTCCTTCCAGAGAGCAAAATACAAAAACAGGGAAAAGAATATATTTGCAGTGCAAAAACCTGATCCAAAGCCCTCAGGCATATGATCAAGGCTGACAACTTTGGCAATAGGTCATGCTGAAAGTGTGATGAAAAATGGCACATAGCCCTCTTAGGTTTTGCTTCCCCAAACAAGATAATGTCAACTAATCAGAAAAACAATCAGAAATTTCCAACTAAGAGACATTCTAAAAATACCTGACCAGTTCACCTGCAAACAGGGAAAATCTCATAGCCAAAAGAAGCCTAAGGAAATATAACTAAATACATGGGGAAACCTGGCAGGTGTCCTGGAATATAAAAGGGACAGTAGGTAAAACGAAGCATATCTGAATAACTGTGGACTTTAGTTAATGATAATGTGTCAGTATTGGTTCATTAATTATATCACAAAAGCGTCTTCTTGTAAAGTGTCAATAAGATTAACTTGGTAGGTGGGGTGTTTATAAACGCCTTGTACTATCCTTGTAATTTTTCTATAAATCTGTAACCATTTAAAGATGGAAAAAAAAGCTTATTTTAAAACAGCCTCCAAAGATCCAGAAACCTAATTTTAACTGATATAATAGTAAAGTCAAATCTTACTGATAAAAACCAATATTTCATTCCCTAAAGTAAACAAACAAAAACAACCCCCCCCCCAGTATTTTTTTCATGAACTCTGTTATTATTTTCTTCCTCTCATGTCTTTAGAAAATAGATTATGCTACAAATCACCAATTAAAGTCAGGTTAAATATCTGGGAAATGTTAAACATATGACACTTACAGGAAGGTCAGCTAAAAGGCAAGAATTACATGAGATATGCATTTTCTATAGGAGAAGATAAAGAAAGGAATCAAGAAAGGCTTAGTGTTCTAGGATGCAAAGACTAAGGAAGAAACAGAATGGTTTAAACCAACCAGAGAAAAGATAAAATTTCAGTAAACTGATCAGATGTTATCATGCACTCCTGAGTTCTGATTCTTGCAAACAGCACATACAGTACTTGTCCACCCCAACTTTCCCGTCTGAACCCATGCATGCCATGTAACACGAAATACTTGTTCTGCCTGTTAGAACCGCCAAACTCATTCTGGTGCTTAATCTGTCTTCCTGCAGGTGCACCCACTGGTTCTATTTTAGATTAGCAGTCAAAAAAAACTGGCCTCTTCTGAGTACCAGTCCTTCAATTAGGACATCATTTTCTCTCTTGAACAATCAGAGTCCTTCACCCACTTTATATGTGACAAGGCGTGTGCGTGCTTCTTCCCTCGTTACTCTGCTCTGAGTCCTCTTCAGTTTGTCTGCAGCCCAGAAGTAAGCACAATAATACTCTAGCTGAGGTCTGAATGATGACAGGTCAAGTGCACTCATTACCTCTTTATTTTGGGTCATTCTAGTTCTATTAATGCAGCACAAGATGTTATGTGAAATCTCCAAAATAGGTTCCATATTTTACCTTCAAAACCAAATGGCAAATACAAATACTGCATCATCTGTGATTACTATGAAAGAGGTGATTAGTGTTTTGTTGTGAACATCATATTAGGCTTCCTGGGGGCTTCAAGTACTCATGTATTACAGCCCTCCCGTGATGACACAGCCAGAGGTGCCCTCCAGAAGGGCACACATTCTAGCCTTCCCTCTTTCTTAAAAACAAAAACCAAAAAACCCACAAAATCCCCTTCACATTCTTTGTATATTTTTTTAGCTACACAGCTATAAAATCAGAACTGAACATAATTATGGGAAGAGAGCACTCTTTTAGTATTTTATCTCCTGGCATTTTCTGGGTATCTCCAAGGTACGTATTCCTTCCATCTTTCTCTCTGCTTGGCTCTGTCTTTCAAACACATAAAAATAAATAAATTTTAAGTGCATGGGGGGACATGCAATTGGTGCAGCAGTTAAGGCATTGCTTTGGGCAATCATATTCCATAAAGAGTGCCTGAGTTTGAATCCTGGTTCCACTGCTGACTCCATCTTCCTGCTAATGGGTACCCTGGGAGAAAGCAGTCATGTTCAAGGACTTGGGTCTCTGCTTACCATATGGGAGGCTCAATCTGAGTTCTGGGCTCCTGGTTTCAATGTGGCCCAGCCCTGGCTGTTGTGGGCATTTGAGGAGTGAAGCAGTGCACGGGAGATCTCTATCTGTCTCTGTCTCTGTCTTCCATACAACTAAATATTTAAAATCTGTATGCTCATAAAAAATATCACTGCCTATCCAATAAATAAGGGTGCTATATAAATTAATAATTCAAGTAGCCTTTAAAATTCAGATGTTAAAGAATATATTTTTCTACTCTCTATAAAGCTATATAAAATTTCATTTGGAATTGTGAAAAAACTCTTAGAACAAAATGAGTTAATGCAGATGTGATTTCCTTGAAATGGTATTAAAGCCCTATTATTCATCCACCTATTTCAGCTGTATCAATTCTACTGGCCAAGGTACAGATATTTCTAACATTAATATTTTCAGAAGTAAACAACACTAATAAATATGCAAAAGAAGTAATAAATCTCTAGGAAGCAAAAATCAGGTAATGAATGCTAGCAAAATTCCTATCTGATTTAAGCTAACTCAGTGATATTATTGGTATCTTTGAGAAAGATGAATAGCATTAATCTTCAGAAGTACGACTTAGATTAAACAATACAATTAACAGCTAGAATTTGTAGATCAGAGTCAGAAGAGAGGAAAAACCTATTAATCAAGTAGACATGCTAACAAAATAATATATTAGTCAAGATTACACTGGACTTAATAGTAAATGAAAACAGAAAAACACTAAAATATCTAATCTTTAGTTCCTTATAAGAGAAACGATGCTGTATGTTTTATGGACTAATTCATACACAGGCCAAGAAATAAGCAATCATTTATATTCTTCTCATGCATCACAACTCATGGATGAAAAACAATTTTGCTCTTTAATGAAATATTTGGGTTTGAGGTTATTTAAAGGTAACATAGAAATGAAGACTTCTTTTCATTCTAGACATTAAGGTTCCTAAACAAATTGTTTTACAGATGGAGAGCACATTTGCCAAAGGCACTGGAACCTGAGTTTAAGAACAGATGCAAGGCTGCTGTACTGGTTGCATCCCAAATGCTGGACTCAGCAGTTCTGGAGCACTTAGCAGTGATGAATTGGCATGAAAAATTAGGTACTGAAAAGCCATTTCCTTGGAAATAAAACCCCCCTTTTTTTGAAATTATATCTTTTGCTCATCTTGATTGACACTCAGAAGCCAAGGCTATAGAAGGAGCAGGAAAAGTATGCAATTCAGATTACGCAGGGAAAGCACTCATGATGAGGTTGAATGAATGGCTTCTGGGAGAGGCAGGGAGAGTGGCCATAATATTCCAAATTCTTTGACGTGCTATTGCTTCCCGAGGAGTAGATTTTTTCAAGGTAAAGCTGTTGGATTACAGATGGACTCATCTGTCCATCTCTTACTCATAGCCATGTCAGACACTTTACTAGCCTAGTATTTGAATCAGTCTTAGTGCTCATATGAAGCAGCAATCCACTTGGCTGGGAAAGAGAAAAGACAGGGAAATGGAAAAATACCCTGAGCCTTCATGCCCTGTATTCAGAACTGCATTCTCTTTCTTTTTATGTAATTGTTGTTGTTATTTGTTATTGGGGGTTTTCCTTGTGTGTTTTGTTTTGTTTCAGTGCCAAAAGAGTTACTTTAGAGAGAAACTAGATAACACACTGTCACACATTCCTGAAAGGGCAACCTATTTGATCTGGTCTCAGAAACACAGGATTTCATAAGTTCCAGACGCTTTGGCATTTGTCTACAGCCTCTTTCCTGAGTGCCTGCCATTTCTCAGTTATTCCAATGGCTCCCATTTTCCTTATCAATTTATTTGTGCCTGAAACATTCAATAACACACACTTGTAAGATTCAGGTTTCCAGAAATGTCATGCAAGGTTGTAGCACCTTTTACTTTCTGTGAGCATAACAAATGCAGCAGGGCCTGGGATTCTAAGACCTAGCACTTTAACATCCTATGAGAAGACACAACTACGTGAAAATGATACACTTTGAACTTCAAAACACTAACTTGGCAAGACATCCCTTGTTAATTTTTTCCTAAGGAAGACAATTTTTATCCATACTGTCCTTTTATGAACACCACAGTATCTTTGATAATATTCAGATTTTAATGAAATCTGGTACATGACCTTTCTTTGATTTTGAACTAACAATATTATTTACAATTTTCAAAGGGCTTTCCAATATGCAATGAGCTTCAAAGAAACTTTTAGGGAAGTAAAAAGACAGGAGGGGATCCAAACTGTATCAAACATCTTAAGTATAGAAAATGCTATGAGTTTTAGGTATCTCATTCTTCTTGAAGTACAGCCACAGTCATAGTCATAGTATCATAAGTAGGTATGTTTCCCTGATGCACTGAGTTGTTTAAATCTAATTACTTTGGGAGGTTGATATTCAAGCTTCCTGGTTTACACTGGCTCCTAGGATACTTATTTAGAATTTTATATTCCACCTGGCACACTCTTGAACTTTGTGTTCTACTTAACTCTTAGAAGCTGAAGGGCTCTCTGCCTCCCTTGAGATCTAAGCAGAACTGACTTGAACTCTCCAATTTCATGGCCAGCAAAAGTCCCAAAGCTTCCCTTCAGATTTCTGCTAATTTTCTGGGGGCAGGGAATCACTGACCTCTCTTGCCAAAGCATCACAGCTTCTTTTCAATTCTCACACCACGGATACCACTAAAATCACTTACTTCAAACCCTCCTGAGGCTGGAAGTAAGACAAACATGCATTAATGGCCCTTTTTGCCTTGTTGCTGATGGAGGAGGGATCTGTTAATGGCGTGAGTGCCTAGTTCTCAGCCTTCCCTGAGCTGCTTTTCCTCTCCTAATCTCTCTTCTTCATTTCCGCTCCTCTAATTGGCCCTGGAGCACCAACCCTCTATTATACCCAGCAGTGATTACTCTCAAAGCACCTGAGCACCTGCCCACAGCCAAATCCTCAAGGGACTCTACTCCTAGCCCAAGGTCACCTTAGAGTATTTCTTTCAGCATAGGTGTTCTCTTCCCCAAGAAGTTTCTGCTGCCAGTTGCTGAGATAATGCGATTTTCCTCACCACTATATACACTAATATGTAGGAGGGAACAGCACATCATATTCTTTCACCTTTGCCTCCTGCCTCTCACTTTAAGGTATGAGATATATCTTTGTTGGCTGGCATTGTTGGACAAGACAGGGCTTAAACAAATAACCTACTATCTCAATGACTCCTTACAACCCATCTGGTGATTTGTATGATATTTTTCTTTTGTGAATGAGGAAAATGATGCACTGCAAAGTCAGGTATTCTGCTCAAGGTCAGCCAGTCCACACTGGAGCTGAGTGGGAACTTAGTGCCGGATGGCTCAACAGCAAGGACTCCTTCCCTTCCACAGAAACACCTGCTTAGCAACTTGGGTTTGAGACCCTCAAATGCTTTGTCAGAATGCACATGCCCCCTTCTCTTTCTTTCCTCTTATCCACCGAGCCCTGGATTCTCATACTTCTTACTGAGATCGAGGGATAAGGCCTGAATGTTTTTCTGCTCAAACTCATGCAAATATTTCTGGTATATGAGGCAACCAGCTTCCTTAATGACAGTTCCTCCAACCCTTATCATCTTTACCCAGTTCTAGACCCTTAAAACATTGGATTTAATTTTCCAGGTTGTATTCTGACTAGAAAATATATAACATATAAAATAGTTCTTGATTCTCTTTTGGCAGTAAAGGAAGAACTTTATTTGACTATGAAAAGGAAATTCAAGTTTTCAAATATCATCTTAACTCCTAGACATGGCTGATATTCTAAATGAACTCTGAAACATGACATATAATACCCATTTCAAAGGCCCAACTGAGAAATTATTTTCCCTATAAAATTTCCATATGAATATTTTCCCGAGTGGTCCCTCAATATCTGCATCTGAAAACAACTGAAAGAGATAGAAAAATGAGAAACTGAAGAAGAGCAATAATGCTAAAAGATTGAGAAGAAAAGAATTACTTCAGAACCCAAAGAATCCAGCAGATCCTCTTGCCTGAGCATCTACTTCTTGCAAGGAACTGTGCGAGGCACTTGACAAACATTCTCCCATTCTATTCTTACGGCTATGTGATGAGGTAGGACTATGAGCCGTACTCTCCAGGTGAGGAGGAGATGAAATGAAGCTGTACAGTTGCCCAAGGTCATCATAGTTCATAAGTCAAGATGTCGGACCCCTAAGCCCATGGATCACTGCCTCTCAGTATCTCATGGGCTTACTCTGAATGTGGTCCAGATTGTGTAAAAGAGCAGAGGTGTATGAGATGTGGATGTTTTTGCATAGCCCTGGCACATGTGTCAAGAACTCACTAGGCAGCAGCTAATAGACAGTCAAACACTAAATTGAATAGTCTCTCTGTGTGAATGGGACTTCAGAGAAGTGAGCTGAGACCAAGGAAAGTTTCCTGGAAGAGATGAAATTTTGCCAGGGTTGGGAACACATGGAGGGCATGAAGGATGGGCAAGGTTTGGGTAGGCAGAGCAGAGGGCAGAAGCATCCCAGGCAAGGAAACAGGATGAGACTAGAAATAGTGAAAAGCCTGACATAATGAAGAAAGAGGCATCTGGTTGGGGAATTCTGAGAATTAAAGAAAGGAATAAAGAAAGAGTGAGCAACAATTACAAAGAAATTACAAAGAAACAAGTACAGAGAAATACCAATATGTTAAATCATTCATTTAAAGAGCAGGCATTTGGCCTAGTCATGAAGACACAGGCTGGGACACCTGTATCACACGTCAGAGTACCTGGGTTCAAGTTCTGGATCTACTACTTATTATACCAACTTTCTGCTAATTTGTACCTTGGGAGGCAGCAGGTAACAGCTCAGATACTTGGGTCCCTGCCACCCATGTCAGAAACCTGGACTGAGTTCACAATCCCTGGCTTTGGCCCAGTCCCAGCCCTGGGTGTTGTGGGCACTTGGGAGGCGAACCAGCAGAAGGGAGTGTTCTTGCTCTCTCTGCCTCTCAAATTAAATAAATAAAATTTAGGGAAAGAAAAAAAAATTCATTCAGTCGAAAAAGATCTTTGGATATCTAGTACAATGGGTCATGGAAACGTAAACAAGCAAACAGAATACAGAAGGCCCCAGAGAATGCTGGCCACAGTCATGTAGCAATACCTGTTAGGGCTACCCATATCCTCTCAGCAACTACATACCAATGGCATCCTAGTAGAAGTACACACAACAGGCCACCTAAGGCTTTGCTTGCATGCAAATCAGGGTGGAGATGCTAGAAATTAACTCTTAGGAGTGGCTGTTAGTCACTTAAGACTGGGACTTGGAAGATAAATACTCCAACACTCTCATCCCTCATGTGGGAAAACTCTGAGGCAACTTGTATACCATCCCTTAGAGCTTCCCTATAGGAGAGAGTTCCAGCCACCTACTTCTGTAACCTGACCACCCATGGGCCCTATATTGGCTTTCTTCTCTTCACTGTATCACTTCTCCACTTCCTCTGAGGTCGCCTCCCAAATAAACTATTTGCATTCAAATCCTTCTCTCACTGTCTGCTTGGGAGGGAACCCAACCTGACTCCAACCCACAAGAGCTGTAGGAACTAAGAACAGCACTGCACCTGCAAGCCAGGTGCTGCTCTACACACTTTGCATATGTCACATTTCATCATCACACTAGCCAATAAGGCAAAACTCTAATAATCCCCCATGATGTCAAGGCACTAGGAGCTTAAACAACTTTCCCAGGGCCATACTGGTAAAACGTATGGAAACAGGCAATCTGGACCCAGGAGCTGTGCTCTTAGTTGCTATGTTACCTGCCTTTCTACACATGGAAACAAATCACTGGAGAAACCCAAGCTGTGCTACAGGAAGTTTAAGAAACTCTAGAAGAACTGAAGTAATGTTTACTTGGAGTTCAGTGAAGGCCCAGTAAACTAAGTGCTAGTAGGGTAGCAGGTATTTGCCATGGCCAAGACAACAGGTGGAAGTGCATCCCAACACAAGGTCCACCAGCAAGTAGGGCAGGGTGTTCAGATCCCATGGGGCCTCATCAAAAAGGTGTGGAGGACATCACGAATGAGAGTTGTCAATCAGGTGAGCTCCAGCTTTCCCAGCCCTTTGTGTAGCACTCACACAAAGTTCTAATTAGCAGCTGCAATGTTTACTTTATATGCTGGCCTACGGGCTAAGCTTTGATTTGAAGGAAGCGTTCTGTGACTTAAAAGCGTATGTTTGCACTGACAACACCAAATGCTGACAAAGATGTGGAGTAACAGGAACCCTCACTCACTGCTGATGGAAAGGCAAAATGGTAGAGCCAGTTTGTCAGTTTCTTACCAAACCAAACACAACTTTCCTATGTTATCTAGCCATCATATTCCTTGATATTTAAATAAATCAAAGATGTATGTCTTCACAAATACCTGCACATGGAAATCCATAGCAGTCTTATTTGTAATTACCAAAACTTGAAACAAAACACCTTTCAGTATGTGAATGTATAAGTGAGCTATTACATTCAGAGAATGGAATATTACTCAGCACTAGAAAAATGAGCTAGCAAACAATGAAAAGGCATGGGACTAACTTAAATACATACTACTAAGAAACAAAGCCAATATGAAAAGTTTACATACTGCTAGATTCCAACTTAGAACATCATGGTAAAGGAAAATCTATGGAGATAGAAAAATGTCAATGGGGGAGCCGAAAGGGAGAGATGAAGTGGAGCACAGAAGACTTTTAAGGCTCTGAAATGATTTGAAATCATATTATAATGGTGGACATGTGACATTATGTGAGGGTACTTCATAATGGTAGTGGGAAAATAGAATGAAAACGTTGAGCTTCAGCTGGTGCAAAAATTTTGGAAATCCATACATGGATTTTTATAATGCACATTTTCATGAACTTTTTGAAGGCCACTCATATAAGTGGATTTCAGTTTTTTACTTTACACCAAAATAAAATTATCTTTAAATTTATTTTCCACAAACTTTTGGAAGTCCCTTTGTCCAAAGTCATAGACGATCCCACCACGTGTGACCCTTAATGTAAACTGTGGATCTGGGAGACTATGATGTGTCATATAGCTTCGTCAGCTTAAACAAGTGCACTCATCTGGTGGGGGGCATTGAAACTGGAGGGCGCTATGTATGTGCTAGGCAGGGAGTATATGAAAGGAAACAGATTTTTAATTCAATTTCAACAAGCTTTTGGAAGAACCTCTGTGTGTCTTATGTATATATCTGCATCCATACATACATGTGTGGATATAGATATATATCTACTACTATATATAGTACCTTTTACACAGTTTTGCTATAAACCTAAACCTTCTCTGAAGATAAAGACAGACTGATTGGCTATCTGTCTCTCTCATCAATCTATGTCTATATCTATTTCTTTTGTTTTTAAAGATTTATTTTATTTATTTGAAAGTCAGAGCTACACAGAGAGAGGAGAGGCAGAGGGAGAGGCCTTCCATCTGCTGGTTCACTCCCCAATTGGCTGCGATAGCTGGAGCTGTGCCCATTTGAGGCCAGGGGCCAGGAGCTTCCTCTGGGTCTCCCATACAGGTGCAGGGGTCCAAGGACTTGGGTCATCTTCTACTGCTTTCCCAGGCCATAGCAGAGAGCTGGATTGGAAATGGAGCAGCTGGGTCTTGAACCGGCGCCCATATGGGATGCTGGTGCTTCAGGTCAGGGCGTTAACCCATTGCGCCACAGCGCCAGCCCCGTCTATATCTATTTCTATATCTATATCCACACATGTATGTATGGATGCAAATATATACATATACACAAAGAGGTTCCTCAAAAGCTTGTTGAAATGGAATTAAAAATCTGTTTCCTTTGTTTGGCATGCAAAAATTTGAAATCCAGTCCTAGTTTTCATAAAACATATTTTCTACAAACTTTTTGACTTTTTATATGATTGTAGCCACTATGCCAACGATTAAATATACTTAAGAACACCAAAACATAAGATATGTATGCTAGAATGATGATAGAAATAACATAAATATTAATAACACTTAATACTTGTATTATCATATTAGAAAGGCAAAGACCAGATGAGGCAAGTTCTTATGCTATATTGTATGCTACATGAAGCCAAAATATTTTCTTTGCAAATGAAGAGCTATTACAGAGATGATTTTTCAGAGTTTACTTTGATGATGTAAGATATATGCAAAGAGCAGAGAAGACCCACACATGCAGGCTGTGTCTGAGGACCATATTATGTTCTGTAACGAAAAGTCATTAAAATGACCCTAAATCTTAAAAATGCAGACACGGACATAACTGTGTATCAGAACCAGTAGAATGAGGGCAGAGTTAATTCATAGACTTTTGTCTGGCCAAAAAGATAACACATGCACATCTTCAAGGCAGGAAAGGTCTCTACATAAACGTAAATGTACAGTTTATTAGTTTTGAAGAAATAATATTTAAGATAAGGTGACTTAGAGCAACAGCATTTGGAGTTTGCAGAGAAACACAATTCAGCAGAAGGGATGCTTCTGAAAGCTCACTTAAACTCTCCCAGGTGTCAGAAATCAGGTTGTATGAGAAATGTTTATGCTCAAGATGACAATACTTATAGAAGTATTACCCATCCAAAAATATGGACCATCTCCTCCAAACTTGAAATTAATCTTGAATGCATTAGATTCTAGGGACACAATTTTGGAACAGTAATTTTCTCTCTGAAGTAATTATTGAGAATTTGCTATCTGTCAGCCACTGTGCTAGGAACCAAGAATCTGGTGAACAACCTGGGTAAGACAACCTGTAAAAAAAAAATCCATTCTGCAAGGTTTAACATGACAGGGCACAGTGGTTTCATCAGGGCAGATGATTCTTGTTGAGGCTTGAGAAAAGAGGAAGAACACATTCTTCCAAATTCACACTTAACCCAAGGTGTTGACTCAAGTAGGTACTGAAAAGTTCCATGATTGTGATACAGAAAAGGCAGTTTAGTCCTCGCTGTCATCTACAGCTAAGGGGCAAGGCCTAGGTTGGAAAGGACCTGCAAGTGAGCACCCAGAATACTTCAGGCAACCTGGCGGACCACTCATTCACAGCCTCATTTCCTACTCTGTACAACAGCAATAGCTACCATTGATTGGTGACTTGCAGAACGGCAGGTGCTCTTCTAAGCACTTGTCTGCTTTTCCTATTTGCTCTTCACCGCCACCCTAAGAAGTTGACCTATTTCTTGTCCCTATTTTACAAGTGGGAAAACCAAATCCCAGGGAGATCAGATCCCTTACCTGGGGCTATATCCTTAGTAACAATCCATTGTTGTGGGTTTGGGGAGGATTACATGAGATAATGCCTAATAGAAAGTCCACAGTTGGCATTAATAAATTCTCAAATGTGACAGCCAGTATTACCATCTTTATTACTTTCATGCTATAACACCCCTAGCCTCCTCTCAAAACATGGTGCAATAACATTAAAGGCAAAATGTCAAAGACTTATATTTATGATTTCCTACGCATCTAATTTCTGTTGCTCATCCTTCATCTGTACTATTTGTTCATTAAGGAAAAATGTATAAAGTACTTATTAAGCACAACACCTTTATGGATGTTGGGGTATAAAGTAGAACAAAATAGTGACAGTGGCTAGTCTCATGAATAGAGTAGAATGTGATTCTTACTACGCAGTCACACAATGAGCCTGGTCACCGAACCTTCCTTGATACAAATGTAAATGGTGTGAAAGTCTTGTAGAATGTAGTCAATGTTTCAAATGGCAACATCATGACCCATCTCCTTCAGAAACAAAATCTGGAATGGGTCACTTTCTAATAAAATGGGGGGGCCAGTGTTGAGGTACAGTGGGTTAAGCTGCGAGCTGCAACACCAATATCCCATATCAGAACACTGGTTTAATTACAGCTCCTCAACCTCCCATCCAGTTTATTGCTGACATGCCTGGGAAAGCAGGAGATGATGGCCCAAGTACTTGGTCCCCAGCCATCCATGCGGAAGTCCAGGATGGATTTCCAGGCTACTGGCTTTAGGTAGTACCAGTCCTAGGCAATGCAGCCATTTGGGGGAGTGAACCAGCTGATGGAAGATTAAACTTGGTCCCTCCCTCTGTCACCTTACCATCCTAATAGCAAATAAATCAATATTTAAAATAAATAAATGGGAGTTTTTAACAAATATTTTCTTCTTTTGGAACTCAGATGTCATATCTTTTTGATTATTAAAATGATTTTTTATTTGAAGGAGAGAGAGGGAGAGGGAGACAAACAGATAGAGACTGATTTCTCATTCATTGGTACACTCCCCAGATGTGCTCACAGCAGCTTGGACTAGGCCAAGGCAAAGCCAGGAGCTGGGAATTCAATCTGTGTCTCCAAGTTGGGGTGGCAGGGACTCAACCACTTGAACCAACACTGCTGCCTCTCAGGGAATACATTAGCAGGAAGCTGGAACTGGGAGCTGAACCAGGACTCAAGCCCAGGTACTCTGATATGGGATGCAGGCATCCCAAGAGGTCATAACTACAGTGCCAAAGGTCTTTCCCCTGTGCCCTGCTCTGTGACTTGCAAGAGGCATCTCCTGCTGCTCCGAGCAACACTGTGGTTGCCTCAATTTGCCCACCACCAGTTTGCTAGCTTTCTTTTCTTCTCTAGAACATTATTATGCCAATTATTTGTTTCAAACCTACTCAACCACTGAGAACAACATAAAGGAAAGCTCCAATACCCTTACCAAGAGTTGGGAAAACCTGAGGGATGTGCAAATGGTGTGGGGAGATGTTCTCAATTACTTTATGGAAAGATGGCAGCACTGATGGGCATAAAGCTTTCACCTTTCCCCTAATAAAGGCTGCTATTTCAAGGTGCAGTTTGTGGAGAAGGAATTAAACATAATACCCATGGCTAAGAAGCTAACAATTTCCCACAGAAGTCAAATATGTAAGGAAAGCATCAGAGCTCAATCCTGGAGAAAGCTGTTGATAAATTTATTGTTTCTCTTCTGCTACTTTTAATGTAAGGACACAACGCCCAGGCAAGACAGAAATGAGTACATCAATTAGGTAAGATACAGGATCATAGCAATCAACTTTCCTATCTTCAGATATAGAAAAGCAAAACCTAGAAACTCAAGGATGAGGAAGAATGACGTTCCTTTATTAATGCCTAGGACTGCTTATACCTTATTTAGAGTTGTAGCATGGCTACAGAAATGCCCCAAAGAAAGCCTTGCAGAAAGTCATGGTGACGACGGAACACCAAGAATGTTAACGGGGAAGCTCTGTTGATCCTGAAGAAAGTGCTGAAAATTAGAAGACATGAGAGGAATTCATAATATTTGCTAAATTCATGGTACTCACTCAGGTTTACAATTACGGCCTATAAAATCAGGAGACTTTTTAGTAATACCCCTTGATTTACAGCTTACATTTGTCATTTTGCCCTTTGAGTTGTCTCGGAGATATAAAATAATTTAAATTTATAAATATTTAAACTAGGTTATGCCAGTTCTGGTTAAAGTCACATTTTGCTTTGTGATTTCCTAAGTTTCTCCGTGACCGGTGACACTTTCAAGTATACTTCACAAGAGTTTTGAAAAAAATCTTTGTAAAAGCAGGTTACATATATAGGGACATTCTACCAGGGACCATAGAAAGGCTTCTATTAAAAAGTGAGCAACGCTGAATCATTCTACTCCTCCTCCCACTGTGATTTTTCTTCATTTGAAGATAACGTTCAAAGCAAGCATCTCAGAGCTTCTGTTTGTCACCCAAGAGTTATTTCCAGACAGCATAGGAAATCTCACATTTCCAAAATCAGGTCAGAAACTGGAATTGCAACCTAATTAATGTGTTCATAAAGCAGTCTGCACCACAACCAAATGGAAAACAACCACAATGAAATCAACTCTACATTCTTTGGAATCCTCAAAAAACCCAATCAATAGGAGACATTCCAATCACAAAGAATTCCTAATTTGGTAATGGAAAGCCATAGCATTTCACATCTGTACTCCTTCTCCTGACATAATACTTTGCAGAAATAATTCGAAAAGCAACGGGAAACATCCTTTATTGACTTAGATGTATTCACTCGGCATCACTGACCTTTTTCGTTTTTAATTTGCTTAACGCTCTCTGGCTTCCCGTCCTCGGTAGCCTCTCCAGTTCCCCACAGTGGATTTTCCTCACCCTTACTAAGCTCCTGCACCTGCTCCTCCCTGAGCCTCCTTCTGAGATGTGATCTTGAACTGTACTTCTCAGAGAAAACACAGGGCATGAGACCAAAGCTCCCTGCCATTCGCCTTCCACCTACCTAATCTCCACATGATCTGCGGCCCATCCTGCCAGCCAGCCTCTGGCCTGTCTCAGAGGGAGGGGTGCCCTTGGCAGGAGTTTCAGCTTTGCCTCAAGGCCCTCCCTTCAGACATGCTCCCCCCCACCCCATACTGGGCAGGCATTCTCCACTGGCTACTGGATTTTCCTCCCATCCTCTCCCTCCTGACCTACCCTCTGTTTTCCTCCTCCTCCTGTTCTTGTCCAAACTTTTCAAAGAAGTAGTTTGCACTTTTCTCTGCTTTTATAGCCTTTTGAAATACAACTTATCTACGCACATTCTCTTAATCCACTCTGCAAATTGTTTCCAATAACCGTTAGTTCTCAAATCCATCAGATACATTTTAGAGCCTCATTGTTAGGCTTTTTTAAGGTATTAGGATCAAGCTGATGAAGCTGCTTCTTCCTGTGAATGTCTACCATACCTGCACAGATCTGTATTCACATGGCACTGTGATCATTTATTGCCATGACTGTTGTCCTCACTAGGCCATAAGTATCTCCAAGGCAGGACTTACCAGACTTATGTGGGCAGCCCTGAGCCACAGGGAATCAGTCTGTCCCACCTGCTCCAATACATCTGACTAAGAATGATGTTTTTTCAGCAACCAGACACTGGGTTATTTTATTATTAAAATCTTTTCTTGGTTGGCATTTAATCAGATCTCAGATAATGTTACTATTCTTTACCTGTGTAAAGGCCTATATTTAGCCAGGAATCTGGAAGAAGGCAATAATGATGGCAGCAAAGCCAACACTTTTTTTTTTTGTCATCAGCAAAGCCCTCTGTAAAAACATTTCATCTGACTGTGAGGTAGAGCCTCTACCAAAGCAAGGCCGGGGTGGTCCAACTTGGACCAAATCCAGCGGAACCCTGCAGCGATGGTGAATGCAGTGGAACCCAGGAATGCTTCACTCAAGTGAGGGCCAGAGAAAGGGGGTGCATTTTTCTTGCACAGAGGCTCTGTCCATCCAACAAACACTGTAATTTGCATTCTAATTCATCTGCTCAACTGTGGCACCTTTCCTAATCTATCTGCCCAGAGAAATACCTTCTACTAATTCACAAAATTGGCCCTGCGGGCATGAGTGGCCTTGGGAACATGGTTCATTGCAAACTTCTCATAAAATTCCTCATTCTGAGAAAAAGGTGCTGGTGCGGCCTAAGTCATACTCTTACAACGAACAGAATGTTTCTCAAAGAAAGATCAGTCACATTCAGTAGGCATCCTACTTACCCCACTTGCTAAATGACAGGGAGAATCTGATTATTTTCTCTGGTCTACTACTAATCTGTTTTCCAGAAGGCCATGGAAAGAGTGCTGAAGGATGTGGCACGAGAACAGGATAGACTCAAAGGACACTGAGCTTTATAATTAGGCCAGACCTGGTTTTCAGTGGGCCAGCTTCTCTAAGTAACAGATACAGGACCTTGAGAAATTCAATCCTTTTGAGTATGAATTTCATCATCTACCAGCAGGCATTCAAGTATGTCCCTCCTCAGAAAGTAATTTTTGTCATTAAATGATAGAATTTATGTGAAAACATGTAGCATGGATAGGAAAGTTCAGTCAATGTTGTTATTCTCTGCCATGAATTATGGGATAGCTATATTTGTTACCTACATTTTCAGAACCACCCAATATATTTTAGCATGTCATTGGGAGTAACATGAGTAATAATAGTAAGTTATTATAATCACTCATGTGCAATGAGATTTTCTTTAATAGAATAGTCTTTAACATGAAGTGCGTGCATATCTGGTGCAATCACTTTCAACAGTAGTGAAAAATTCAGACAACTTTGACAAGATTACATACAAAATGAATGCCAGAATTAGAAACCTGGAGTCATTTGTTTTCCAGCCAATAATTCAGAATACAAGTGATCTATCCTTGAAACCAAATACACACACACATACTCATTCACTCATTCATACTTACTGACCTCGAATTTTTATGTAACATGACCTCTAGTTAAAATATATTATCTTGGGCTTATTTATGGGCTCATACTTCTCAAACACCATCCAACAGTCCATCAAGTGATAAGCGGTTAACTTACAGCTTGGAGACATTTGGAGAGTATTGTTAAAAAGAAAGGATAATGCTAAACTAGACAGAATATTAATGAGCATTCACTTTTGTGGGATGTAATTGAAAAAAGGGGAAGAGGTGTGAGGGGTCAGGAACTTTCAATCTGTGCCAAGTTTTTAAGTTCCTTTGGGTTCTTTTTCCACTCCAGAATTCTGAACCTTTTTGCCTATATCCTTACTTGCATAATTTTCTGTAACCCAAATACCTTGGCATTAGTGAAAGTAACTCAATAATAGTCAACTGAAAGAAGCGTACAACAAGGAATGGAAAGTGAAGAATTTACCAGAAGCTAAACATCCCAAATTCTTGGCTAATAATTTTCAGATGATGGAGAATATTTTCCTCCTTTTGTAGCAATTTGCTAAGACCTCCCTGGCTTGGGCCACCCACTTAGCCTACTAAGGATATAACCTATCAGCAGTTTCAAGTGCACAAACTATTTACTATACCAGAAAGACCTTTGGGATTCAAAGTGATTTCATTTCGGTAAGTTGTGCCACACTGATATTATTAAAGGCAACTTTCCTGCTCAAGCATACAGTTTTAATTAAAGTTTTCTTAAAAAAAAATATGACACAGAAAAATAAATGTTTTGAGCGTGGATTTAACCTAATGGTTAGGACACTGGTTGGGATGCCATTTTTGCAGTGCCTTGGTTATACCCAGCTCTGGCTCCTAACTCTACCTTCATGTCATTGGGTTCTTGCCAACCACATGGGAACCCTGTATTACATATCCATGCCCTGCTTCAGCCCAGCCCAAACACAATGTTTGTGGGTATTAAGGGAGTGATACAGAAGATGGGAGCGTGCACATTATCTCTCTGTTTCCTAAATAAATTTTAAAAATACAAAACATGCTTAGTTTGATTTCTGTTTTTAAAATGATTACTTTGAAATGTTCATTTTAATAATTGTTATGATTTATTTGAAAGGCAGAGAGAGAAAGAGAAAGAGAAAGAGAAAGAGAAAGAGAAAGAGAAAGAGAGAGAGAGAGAGAGAGAGAGAGAGAGAGAGAATCTTCTATTTGTTGGTTCACTACCCAAATGCCTGCAAAAGTAGAGGTTGGCAGAAGCCAAAGCCAGTAGCCTGAAACCTCAACCAGGTCTCCACAAGGGTCACAGGGACTTAAGTACAGGAGGCACCATCTTCTGCCCTCCAGGTGGCATCGACAGAATGCTAGACTGGAGGTGGAGATAGAACTCAATTACAGGCAGTCTGATGTGGGATGCAAATAGCCCAAGCAATGATTCAACCCACTGTGCCACAATGCTTGGCCCTATTTTCATTTTTAAATTCCAAGATATTACTACTAAAAATTAAGAACACAGAGGCAATAAAGGACAATAAAATAGAAAGCCAACAGAAAACTTCAATGTTTAATACAACTGATATTTCATCTAATGGAAAATGTTTACTGCATTATACGAAATCTGAATGCCCAGCTTAAACAATGGCTGACTTTACTACTGCACCCCAGGCATCAGTGAGCAAGATGAGTTTGTATAATTGTGAGCTCTATCTAAACTTTATTGGTCATAACTGTTTACAAATAAAATCTATTAGACTCTAACATGAATTCAGATTCAAGCTGAGATTCGAGTATTGGATTTAGAATTTCTGGGCTGTCGTATGCAGAGAAAGAGCAGAGAGGGAATGAAGGTCAACTGAGGACTGCACACGCAATCTCATTTGAAGACCATCAGACAGTGGAAGAATTTTAGGATGATTAAAATGAGCATAGCTCCATTATCATGCATGAAATGCACTATGTTCTCTTTTTCAACGCATACACAGTTATCAACCTCAACATTTTCCCCACTCATTGAAATTCCAATAAAACAAGTGATATTAGTATACTGGCAAAAACATAAACTCTAGAAAACTGACTTCTGGGTTGAAGTCTGTGGTTTCACTAGATAAAGAAAAAGAAAACTTAGAAGTAAGACTCCAAGGGGCTGAATCACAAGGATTTTCTGTGTAGTGCAAAGCAGGCCATCTTGTTTTCTCTGAATATTTATCCATTGGAACATATATCTACAAGAATGAAAACAAACACAATTATTGAATTACTGATATATTGGCAAATAGCCTGCTTCATTCCACAAACAGCTAAGATCATAAGGAACAAAAAGAGTTCGTTTATGAGTTGGATCCTTACTCAAAGAGGACCAACCAACCACGACTTGTTAGAATGAACTTTATAGAAACTGCTACGTAGAAAAGGAGAACTCAACATAAGAAGGTAAGGGTGCAGAAGAAAGAAATAGAAGCCTCAACATTGAGTCGAGTCATAATTACCTCTTTTTGCTTGTTGATTAGACTCAACATTTAGCATCACAAAGTTTGATAAAAGCATTCAGACATCTGGCATATAAAAATTTAAATCCTAAGACCAAATAAGTAATTGAGTGATGACCATCCATCATCACCAGTTCCTGACCTTCCTCTAGTTTTCTCAGAGAGGAACTCTGAGTACACTGCAGAGCCTCCCCATCAGGGGGCTGCTGCCACTTCTATCCCCCACAGTCCTCTCATTTAGTCATTTGAGTCTTTCATACAAAAGCAAAAGGTGCTCAAATAAAATGTGCTCCTAAATTTTATAATTTGATTTTATTCAACATGGCCCTGATGTTTCTAGTATGCTGTTATAGCACTTCTACAAATCAAATTAGGGGCTATTGCTATGGCGTACCTGGTAAAGCCACTGCCTGCAGTGCCAGCATTCCATATGGGCACTGGTTCGAGTCCCAGCTGTTCCACTTCCTATCCAGCTCTCTTCTGTGGCCTGGGAAAGCAGTGGGAGATGGCCCAAGTCCTTGGGCCCCTGCACCCACGTGGGAGACCTGGAAGAACCTGCTGATTCCTGACTCCTTCTGTTGCGGCCATGTGGGGAGCAAACCAGCAGATGCAAGACCTCTCTCTCTCTGCCTCTGCTTCTCTGTAACTCTGCCTTTCAAATAAATAAATAAATCTTTAAAAAAAAAACAAGTAAATTATACAAAGTTGTTACTTATTTTTTATTTTTATTTATTTTTTGACAGGCAGAGTGGACAGTGAGAGAAAGAGACAGAGAGAAAGGTCTTCCTTTGCCGTTGGTTCACCCTCCAAAGGCCGCCGTGGCTGGCGCGCTGCGGCCGGCGCACCGCGCTGATCCGAAGGCAGGAGCCAGGTACTTATCCTGGTCTCCCATGGGGTGCAGGGCCCAAGTACTAGGGCCATCCTCCACTTTACTCCCTGGCCACAGCAGAGAGCTGGCCTGGAAGAGGGGCAACCAGACAGAATCCGGTGCCCCGACTGGGACTAGAACCTGGTGTGCTGGCGCTACAAGGCGGAGGATTAGCCTAGTGAGCTGCGGCGCCGGCCCTTATTTTTTAAATAAGGCAAAAAGCTACAACTATATGTTAGTCCCATTACCTTACATCATTCTTGTTAGACCCTTGCCTGTGATTCCTTTCCATAACACGTCTACAGAGTCCTCTTAATTACTCCTGCATGGAATTCAAATCCCTAGAAAGCTGGCTTGCATTTCCCTGCTTCCAACCATGTGGGTCCTATTCCTAAACTTCCAGGCTACCACTCTCTTGTCACAGCTAGCCACAATAAAAAATAAGAGCTAACTAGTCCTTATTTACCTGGTGAGGAAAATCCTTATCTTTGTTTAGTTTGGCAGTAAAAAAAAATAAATAAATAAAGCCCAAAGTATAATGGAAAGCAGCCTTTGCAATAAAACCCTCCAGCAAATATTTATAGTGCATCTTCAAACAAGAAAAACACATTCTTCATACTTTTCTCTTAGCACTTAAGGGGTAGTGTTCTATTAAATCATGTGACGGGACCACTTATTAACTATAACTTGTAAACAATGAACAACGAGTTTGTAAGGCTGGTGTGTAACTATCAGCATAGCAGCCAGTCCAAGTGGGGATTTGGTGCTCAGGTTTCTACGGAATCATTGCTTCTGATAAACTTTTCAAGACCATGCGAGACCTCCTTGATGTTCCCTTCCTCTCCTTCTTGCTTTCAAAAAGCCAAACAGAACGTGCACCTCTATGTTCTGACTATCCAGAGTTTAGAAGCTTCAAAGAGATGAGAGCTGGGACCCTTGCAAACAATGCACACATCTACTTTAAAATGTTCACTGATGATGTTATTCCCTGGCCTTGGTCTGTTGCCAACTTTTGATCTGTCCTTTCATGAGAAAAAGAAGCAGCATTTGAGTGGGAAGAAAGAGGGGAGTTTTGGGGGATGAAATGAAGAACAATGTGGCAAACCCTTTCTTCTCAACAAAGTAACTCATATATACAGAATGTGATCTGGTTGAAACTCTTACAGCAGGATAAAGGAAGAGAGTTTTACTGTCAACAAATACTTGTACTATTGCAAAGTGAGGTTACAAAGAAGGGAAAACCAACAACAGCTGAAGAAGTTGAGAACCAAGAACAACACTATCTGGGCCACGTGGAAAAAAACCCACTACCTTCTTCCTTTAAGTCCAACATCTTATTCAGGAATTCTCCTAGGGGCTCAGGAAGAATACTCCACGTTGGTTCAATTGGCCAGAACAACACATTGGTACAGCATGCAGTGAAGTGAATGAAGGGTTACCAACCCCCAGGAACAAATGAACACCAGTAGGACCCTCAACTTTTCTATACAGCTTTCAAACATACGTATTACAGACCTAGAGGAGCATGAATAAGCAAATTTGCATTCCTCTCAAAACTACAGAACTGAACAGCTCATTTCTTTCCAGCCTAAAGAAAGGAGGGGGCAGTTATTGCAACTAAATAAAAGGTGGTTACAATGTTAGGCAATCAAAGCGTACCTGCAGCCTCCCAATTACAACATAAACAAATGGACTCAAATGATAGGACTCAGGTAGAACAAAAATCTCTTGCTTTATAGCAAGGTGCATTTTATAGAAAGGAGAATGGCAAATTTTTCTCCTAAAAATCTTTAGAAGTATAGCATTCACCTTTAAGGAAGGTATAAGGAATAGAAGAAAAACCATTGACGAATGTCTAGTAGGTGCCAGGGGCTGTTTTCAGTACCTTTGGATCTCAGGAGTAGGGACCACTGATGTGAATGTTTCTGTAAGAAGCGGGAGGACCTTACGGCTGATGTCTGACCCTCACCAACAGGAGAGGTAAGACAATGGCACCCAAGCTCCCAGTGAAACGTTGGGAGCTCTGGTGATGGCTGTTGGAACTGGGCCACTGAGCTTTGCAGGCACGTCACCCTGACCCCTTCGCAAGCATGTTGGAGACTGGGGACAGTGGCTGTGGCCAACAAATAAGGGAGATACGCCACAGTGCTGATTCTGGATGAAGCTGGGCTGATAGAAAATGAGCAGCTGCCTAGAATGACAGAATGTTCCCCACCCTCCCCTGCAAGGGAGTTTAGCCGAAAGCCGAAGCATTCCTATGAAACCAGCAGGTGATTCTCGTGGTGCCGTAACAGATTAGGAAGCTTGAAGATGAGACGCTGTCATAAAAGCAGCTGGGAAATCCTCAGAAAACTCTGCCTGGTTATCTATTACTTATCCTGAGTTCAGCCAAACATTTAATTGGGAAATATACTTTGAAAAATGAGATACATTACAGTATTCAAAGCAATCCAGGTGAATAGACACAAAGCCTTAAAAATGCCTTTTTAATGTATCTCATGAAGTTTTTGCTACGAGAGATTCAATCTAGTCATCCCTAAATGTATAGCACAAAACAGAAAACTTTAAAATAATGACACCTTTGCCCTAATGGTGACCTCAATGATTAGTTCCCATACACATTTAATCATAAACTCCAATGAGAAATGGAACATGACATCACCTGTCCAGGGATCTGAATACATTGCACTCAGCCATAATACATGACCAAATACTAAGACACCAAGCAAGTTCTATGGAAGTCTGAGCACTTCATGATTCATGTGTTAGAATTCTATTGTTTCATTCTGGTAGAAACACTTCTTGAACAGCTAAAATAGTCTTAAATGTAAGGCACTAATACATCTTAGCATTATTTTAAAATTGAGTCAAACAATCTAGATGTCCCTTATCCCTCCCCCTTTTTTTTTGAAACTCAAATTAATATTAGATGTCAGAAATTTCATATCTGTTCTTCCCCAGGGAATTTTCACATATAAGAAAACAAAACAGCCCCCAAAATTCCCAAACTCCCTTTTTTGCTTTATGTATGAAAGAGTTGCCATTCTCAAAGTTTTTTTTTTTTTCCTCTTTCTTTTCTCTCTCTTTCAAATGTTAGCAACTACAAACGCCCTGATGTCCCCATCCTTGATTTCTTATTTGGGATGCTTTATATTAACAAGTAAATTTTTATTGCATAACCATTACTTTTTCAGACATTTGGTTTTCCACATGTTTTACTTTTTCTTCTTACCTGATACCAATATTCTTGTTCAAGACAAATTCTCACCTGGTACCTGTCAGGGGCTTTCATAATTTGGAGTTTCATAAACTGAAAGGGGTCTTGCTTACTCACCATATCCAGGAATGCCTTCTAAAGGGGAAATTATTCACGTGCATCATGTTCGCAGCTCTTCTGTCATTAATATTTTCCTCGTGTCCTGTGTTACATGTAGTGATTCTCACAGATGAATTCCAGCACTCTGGTTTGAGCAGCTCTCATGGACAATTATTGCAACAAGTATTAAAATCCAAAAAAATCCCCCCTAAAAAAAACACCAAAAAACAAACAGCAACAACAAAGCCCTTCCAGGATTTGAAGAGAGGAACATCACAGCGCCCTGCAGGTGTGGGTCTGTCCATTTAGGGTCCACTAATTAGTCAACGCACTAAAAAAACCAGTCCAGCTGCTAATCCTAAATGGTGGCAAAATATTGTCCCGGTAACATCCAACTGCTGTGAGTGTAAATTAACACATCCTCGCAGGAAGCACTCTGTAGTGTGGAAAGGAAGGAGTCAAAAGACAGTTTCTTGTTATCCTTGTTAAAGAAGTGTTAGAAGGGAAATGGAAAACTTCAGGCTGCTTTGCCATGCTGTCCTTTAGAAATGAATATTGCTTTTTCTTCTTTCTTAGGCACATATTCATATGTGGTCACTTCCACGCAGTGCTACTGTCTGAGATGCGTCGGACAAAGACCCGGGCGCAGGGGCTACAAACCATGTATATCAAAGCCAACTTCTTCCCCAAATCTCTGAAGGACTGGTTTCAACTGCAGAAGTAGGAAAGCAGCGCGTAATTTCTGCCCTGCAGGACAGGGTTACCATTAGCTACCATCATGACTTTAGAAGGTACTGGCGTGATGAGATTCCTTCCAGCTGCCTAACCCCAGAATAAAGCTGCCTGCTCTAAGTCAAATGACTAAGCTATTGATCCTTTCGCTGCAGAATCCCCTTTAATTTGTTGTTATCAAGACCATGTGCGGGCTTTGTATATTTTGCCTTGGAAAGAAAATGAATTTCACAGCTGCAAGTCAGACGTTGTCTAAGAATTTCTTCCCCCGCCGTTGTCTTTCTGTTCTCGTCTCTCTCGCTCCCTCTGCCTTTATCTCTCTCTCTCGCTCCCTCTGCCTCTCTCTCTCTTTCTTTCCCTCCCTCCTATTTTCACCCGCAAATGCAGTGCCCCAATAGGTGTCATTTACTCTGATACTCTGACATCTTTTGAAAGATTCTCATGCCCAAGCTATACAGACCTTGCATGCTTTTAAAACACAATGGCAACAGGCTCCTGCTGGAGGCCCCCAGCGCCGAATCCCCAGCAGACCCTTTGGAATCGCCGCAGCCGCCTTGTCTGCCCTGGGCTGCACCGCCCCAGCTCTGAGCAGCTCAGGACACTTGCAGGCTCCGTGGTACTGTACATTAACTCTGCAGCAGCCCTACCGGCTGCAGGGACTGCTGCCTGACAGGGGATGTGCTGGCGTCAAGGGGGCCCTCTAGGTGGGTTCCCAGACACTGCAGAGCCGCGCACTCCTTGCTAGCCTCTAAGGAAGACCAAGCCAAAGGGGTTAAAGGGAAAGCTCGCCCGCAAGAGCAGGTTTCTTTCAGTAAGTAATTACCAGGCAAGAAAAGCTAAATGGCAAAACCTGTAAATAACACAACGGGGAAACGACACCTGGCACTCCCAGATACTATTACAGAGCTAGATTTTTTTTTAACCCAATGAAAAGAAAGAAGAAGAAAGAGGTCCACGGAGAATTTGCAAATGACAGGGCTTCATCCGAACGTTTCCTTTAAAAAAAAAATTGCTACACACAAACACACACCTCTAAATGGGTGGGAAAGCTTTGCTTATTAGATGATTTGTAATCATTCAGCTACAGATGACCATGCGATGGTTCTGGACAGGAAACCCTGTGAAAGCCAGGTCTGCAGAAGTCAGTTATTCTTCAATTGCGCATGCCATAAAGCTGCTTGTTTGATTAGGGGGGTGTGAAGATTGGAACGCAGAGATAAATAGTTCAAAGCCTACAGCTGATATTTGACATGTCCTAAAGTATGTCCCTTTGTTGCAAAGGATCTGTTCAATAATCCCCTGAATGCACCCCATCACTGTTGATGCCATTTTGGAGCAAGAATAAAATAGTAAACTCTTGTAATAGTAGCTTGGCGCTTAAATGGTGTTTCTTTCAGATCAGCAAGAGAATGGCCTTTATAGGAGCAGTGTACTCAACGTTAATGAATCACTTTTAACTCAGGTATTCAAAAAAGCCTGCTATGCAATTGCTTCATATTAAATGGAATACTAGCAACACTTAATACATGATGCTATTATCTTCAGCTAGGATTTCCCCAGTGAGGTGCTGTCATCACAGAAAACATCACCCAGGACTGGGGCATTTCCTACAAGTTCAAAAGCAGGTATCAAGAAATCTATTCAGTTTTGAACACTGCCATGATTTGGAGGATTTTCATTTTGCTCAAGTGATGATCCTAGGAGAAGTCTTTCTGGGAGCAGGAGGAGCTGAGTGATTCTTTTCAAAACAGTTTGAACTCTAGATTCTGAAAGATGATGCTTCAACACAAAAGGAACTTGAGAGTATCTGTCGGGATTTCCTGTAGCAAAGGCAGTGTTTATGAGGTCCTACTGACCTCCTTTTCCTAAAGGGACTAAACCTCTTCCATAAAGTCATTTATGATCTGAAAACATCACCCTGAATTTTTTTTAGCAATCGTTGATTTTTTGAATCAAGCATCGCATAGTTCCTCACGATTTGCTATTATATTAGCTATCTATGTATAAGTGCTCAAGAGCTAAGAACACATACACTGTCACAAGTCCAATTTACGGAAGTATCTCATTAAAACCTCACATCAACATTATAAGGTAAGAGCTTATTAGCTGTGTTCTAGAGACTAAAAAACTGAAGCACTCAGATGGTAAGCCACTTGCTAGAGGTCACATATTGTGGAGCCAGGATTTCAATGAAGAACATCTGACTCCAGAGTCTATGCATTGCCACTGTATTCTAGTGCATCTGTAAGAATAATGCTGCCCCATGACTGGTGTGCTGGCTAAAGAACTGTTTTCACATGTATCATTTTAGACTCACAGGAGCATCCTGAGGAGAATAAGACATCTATTATGCCAATTTTGGAGATGAATTTCCAAAAGGATAGTATTTGTTCATCATCAAACATTGTCATTACCAGAAGATCTAAGAGAATTCAGATTATTTGGTTCTGTATGGTTAGCGCTCGTAGATAACAATGACGATGGTAGACTGTAAATAATTTCAAAATGAACATTTAGCCTTTATACCATATGGGAGAGCCAGGGCTCTACGGAAGATAGTAAATAAACAGATTAAAAAGTTATACAGAGGGGCAGCCAATCAGTTTAGTGATTAAAAAGCTGGTTAAGATGCCTGTGGCCCATATCACTATCCCAGTGTTCCACATCTGCCCTAGCTCCTGACTTCCGCTTCCGGCTAACAAAGATATCAGGAGGCAGTGGTGATGGTTCAAGTGTCTGGACTCCTGCTCCCACATGGAAGATAGGGATTGAGTTTCCCAGCTCTGTTTGCAGGCTTTTGGGGAGTAAACCAGTGGATGAGAGTTCACTCTCTCTCAAATACATACTTTTTAAAAAACTGATGAAGAAATATATTTTCTCCTATGATAAATATCAATGGGTCTGGCATTGCAGTGTAGTGGGTTAAGCTAGAACTTGCAATGCCAACATCCCATATCTGAACACTGGTTCAAGTCCTGGCTGCACCACTTCATATCCAATTTCGTACTAATGCACCTGGGAAAGCAATAGAAGATGGCTCAAGTTCTTGGGCTTGGCCACACATGTGGGAGACCCTGATGGAGTTCCTGGCTCCTGGCTTCAGCCTGGCCATTTGAGGCTATTTGGGGAGTGAACCAGTAGATGGAAGATCTCTTTCTTCCTCTCTCTCTCTCTCTTTGCCTTTCAAATAAATACATCTTTAAAAAACACAATAAAATATATGTCATTTATTGCTATCAACTAAAATTAACTCTGGTCATATGACAAAATGTTACATATGTGTGATATAATAGCAAAAATGTCTGAATCTTTCTCAACTTCCATACAATTCAAGAACTGATACTTGTAGATATGTTTCCATCTATTGGCAATGATATAAGCTATGCATTTTATAAATAAAAAACACAAATGATTTAGCCATTAGTCACTAAAAAGGGTTTTTAAAATTAAAATGTATTTAAACTAAGAAAATTTTCAACTGAATATTTTTAAAATGAACTTTCCTTGACTTTTCGTTTTTATTTTTAAACATGCAACTTTCTAGAATAAAAGTATAACCAATAAGAATAGTCCATAGCCTTGGAAACTCATGACCGGAGCATAGGGAGACTACTGATGCCATAGACAGGAGTGTCAATTGGTAAAGTCAACAACAGGAGTCACTGTGCACTTACTCCTCATGTAGGATCTCTGTCCTTAATGTGCTGTGTATTGAGATTTAATGCTATAACGAGTACTCAAACAATATATTTCACTTTGTTTTTTTATGGGGGTGCAAACTGTTGAAATCTTTACCTAATGTATACTAAACTGATCCTCTGTAAAAAAAAAAAAAAAAAAAAAAGAAATTGTCAACTCCCAACTTGACTCTCACTGGGATTAAACATGACAATAGGTCTGATCTGATTTCATCATCATTTAAAAAAAATCATCTATTATTTTTCACTTTTTGTTTTTGTGTGAGCAAACTGTTGAAATCCTTACTTAATGTATACTAAGCTGATCTTCTGTATATTAAGATAATCGAAAATGAATCTTGATGTGAATGGAAGGGGAGAGGGAGTGGGAAAGGGGAGGGTAGTGGGTGGGAGGGACGGTATGTGGGGGAAGCCATTGTAATCCATAAATCGTACTTTGGAAATTTATATTCATTAAATAAAAGTTAAAAAAAAGAATAAAAGGAAACTTAGCTAAGGAGATGTCGTAAATAGTAGAAAAACAAATTTCTGCTTGAAGGATAACAAAGAAAAATATTATTTATTTCATTGTTCAGAGAACCAAAAATACATATTATTAAACAGCCTTAAATTGAGTATTTTTATAGAGTGAAGGCAACAGAAATGAGAGGATAGATCAGCTTAAAAAACAGCAGTAGGTCGCTTCTAGCATTTTTACTCCATATTTACCTGGGAATTTACCTAAACCAAAAGAAATTAGCATCTGAAACAGTTATCTGTACCCTGATGTTCATTTCAGCTCAATTCACAATAGCTGAGAGATGGAATCAACCCAGATGCCCATCAACTGAAGACTGGATAAAGAAATTGTGGTATATAGACACTATGGAGTACTACTCAGCTGTAAAAGTTAAAAAAAAAAAGAAAAGAAATTCTGTCTTTTACAACAAAATGAATGCAACTGGAAAACCATTACATTTAGTTAAATAAGCAGATATCATATGGTTTCCATGATCAGGGTAACTAATAGAGTACCTGAAATGTAATGTACTGGAGTGAAATTGACATTTTGAGATTCAATGATTGTTTCCAGCCTTTGGCTTTTCTGTGGAGGAACAGTGGTTTTTTCTTCATGCTCTTTGTTGAACTCTTTACTTAGTGTAGGATTAACCTTACCCTCATTAAGTAAACTGAAAGTAGATATCTGTAAAAATTAAGAATGGGGATGAGAGAGGGAGGAGGAGGAAGGGTTGGAGCATGGGTGGGAGGGAGGGTAGGGTGGCAAGTATCACTATGTTACTAAATCTGTATATATGAGATACATGAAACTTGTATAACTTAAAATTAAAAAAAGAGGATCTCCAGAGTTACAACCATTAATTTTTTTCTTTTTTTCTTGACAGGCAGAGTGGACAGTGAGAGAGAGAGACAGAGAGAAAGGTCTTCCTTTGCCGTTGGTTCACCCTCCAATGGCCGCCGCGGCCGGCACACCGCGCTGATCCGAAGGCAGGAGCCAGGTGCTTCTCCTGGTCTCCCATGGGGTGCAGGGCCCAAGCACCTGGGCCATCCTCCACTGCACTCCCTGGCCACAGCAGAGAGCTGGCCTGGAAGAGGGGCAACTGGGACAGAATCCGGCGCCCCGACCGGGACTAGAACCCGGTGTGCTGGCGCCGCTAGGCGGAGGATTAGCCTAGTGAGCCGCGGCGCCGGCCCCTATTCTGTTCTAATGAAAGATGTTCATCCTCTTGGGGAACTTCTAAGAACTACCTGCAGCAGCCACAAAGATGACTTTTAAGACCAGTCCGAGTCTCACTGTTTCAATCAATAAAGGAATGCTAATTCCAAGCAGAGTAGCACAGATTCCACAACCTTGCTGGGGTCTCCTCAGCTCTGCCCACATGAGCTCATTTTGCTTTATCCTTTTCAAAAAATGTAATTCCACAGCAGCATAATAATCATTGCTCCATCAGGAATGCAGTTACATTCACCACCCTCATATGAAACTGATGCAAAAGAAAGAAACCAAGACACAGAATGTTGATTTATTGATAGTGTCAACTGCAAACCCAGAGCAAACCAAAATTCTCATTGAAAAGAGTGCTTAACTTCCTCAAAGTCAGAGCAAAGTACACTACCTAGCCAGTCTCCCCAGATCCTATTCTAATAAAGTTGTTTTCCATCACAACTAGGGGTTTATGCTCATAAGAGCTCTCTGGTTTTCAAACCAAGTTCTTGGGGAAGTTCACTTACAGAAAGGCACTTCAATTTCAGATATTAAGGTTTGTCTTTCTGTCACCATTGCACCTCGGTATAATCAATAGCTAACATCTGGCTGGCAGTGTGGTGCAGCGAGTTAAAGTCCCCGTCTGCAGTGCCATCATCCCATATGGGTGCTAGTTCGAGTCCCGGCTGCTACACTTCTGATCCAACTCTCTGCTATGGCCTGGGAAAACAGTGGAAGATGGCCCAAGTGCTTGGGCCTCTGCACCTGTTAGGGAGACTTAGAGGAAGCTCCTGGTTCCTGGCTTCAGATCGGCCCTGCTCCAGCAGTTGAAGCTATTTGGGGAGTGAACCAGCAGATGGAAGACCTCTCTCTCTACCTCTGCCTCTGCCTTTCTGTAACTCTACCTTTCAAATAAATAAATGTCTTGAAAGAAAATAGCTAATATCAATGTTTGCCTCTTAAGTAACAAAGATGAAAGCAAATGAAAACCACTCTGTTTTTAGACATGAAATGTCACAGACCTAAAAGATGATCTTGGATTATCTTATTTGAATATGAACCATCAGTTTGGATGTTTTAGGAAAGTTTCAATTATTTCAAGAGACTGGATAACTTTTGTCCTTTAATTGTCAAAAAAATAAAAAAGAGAGAAGCAGTTCCTCCATTCTACACAGTGTGTTTAAATAAGCATATTTACACACACAAATACTTCTATATACTTTTGGTAGCACATTCTATCTGTATGTTATTAGTACAAATACATAATACCCAAAGAAATGGAAGCTGCCATCCCTTGGAAATCCTCAGAAATGTGACTTGTCTAAAGCCACAAAACCAATTGTTTATATTTTTCTAAAAAAAAAAAAAGAGAGAGAGAAAGAAATTTGCATGTTCTTATCACACTGGCGCTTATGTTTGGATAAATATACATATATTAGTTCTCTGTACAGCATGCATCACTGACCCATAAAGAGGTGAGAGTGGCATTCCAATATGTAGAATGAGACCAAAGATGACTGCACATCCCCCAGTCATCCCCACCACCCAATAGGAGAAGAATATTCAAGAGCAAATCCTTCCTCAGAAAACCAGTCCCTCTGGGGGGGAACAGTGTCTTTCTCTGTATATTTATAACACCCAAAACATTGTCGGCACCCAGTAAACGTCAACTAATAAGCACGCTCATAGTGTGCTTCTGGCAAGTTCTGGTAACCTCGGAAGGCATGCTGTTCAGCACATTTGTAACTGAAATAAGAGAAACCCTTCATGAAGCCATGGATTCAACTGCTAAGAATAAGAGGACTGTGCCACATTTCAGCAAGTTGCTATTACCCTCAATTTCTACATATTCGAAAACCAGTCATACAATCTCTAACTGAAAAGTGAAAAGGAAATCCATTAAACATCTATTTGGATCACCTAAAATAAACAGATGCTTTGTTGGGAATTTTCATGATTCAATTAATGTTAAAAATAATTTTGGATCATATATCCCAAGCACAGACTTCTAATCTTAAATGAGAAATAAATATATTTACAGAAAATAATTCTTGTATCATAAAACACAATGCATTTTGTAATTGGACTACTTAGGAAGCTTAGTAAATTCCACTTGTAATATGTTTGGAAGTAGCAGAGTTAGACTACCTAATGCTAGAGTACAAAGAAGGCACTTATTATTTATATTGAAAAAATGAATGTGGGGACAGAAACCCACAGCAAGTTTGAAGAGGAAAAAGTCAAATTTGCACTCTGTCTTGGTGTCTTAGTACGGAAGCCCTAATTACAGGTTTGTCTTTTTGTGTAATTTTGACCCACTCAGTAAACTTCTTTTAGATACAATTTTCTTATCTGTAATATGGAAATAAATAGATTATTATAATCTTCAGCTTAATGGAGTAAATTACAGAAACCTACTTTGTAATGTGAAAAAGTTCTTTAAGTGTGTGTGTTGTCCCAGTATCCTTTTAAAATATACTCATTAAAAATATACCAAAACTATAAATATTTTGTTTGGTTTATAATTTACTTAAATGAAAACGGAAAATATTAAAATTCCTTGTGAAATTTCTATATTAAATTTCCCCAATGACTTTGTATCATATTTGTTCAGAAATTCAAAGAAGTAAAAATATATGATAAGATAAAGTCCAGCTTCAAAATTTATCCATGTTCTAGAGTATATCATATTTCTCAAAATGATTGGGGAACATATTTGAAATAGTGTTGAGTCTAAAAAAAAAAAAAGAAAAAAGAAACAAGCTAAACTCAGCTGTGTGGTTGACATTGTGGCTAAATGCGTTAAACAGTTGCTTGTCACACCAGCATTCCATAATTGAGCACAGGTTCAAGTTCAGCTACTCCACTCCCAATTCAGGTTCCTATTAATGCACCTGGGAAGGCAGCAGAAGATGGCCCAAATACTTGGGCTCCTGCCATGCATGTGGGAAACCCAGATGGAGTTCCTGGCTCCTGGGTTTGGCCTGGCCCAGCCCAGGTGGTTGAAGTCATTTAGCAAGTGAACCAGCACATGAGAGATCTCAGTCTATCTCCTTCTCTATCAGTTTATCTTTCAAAAATAAATAATTTTGTAAAAAAAAAACCTCATTGTTATAAAATAGTATCTTGAGTATGAATACATCAATTTAAGCATGAATTTGTAAATGTATAAAGTTATGCCAATGCAAAGAATAAGAACCACGAGGATACACACAAAATGACTGGTATACCAGTTACCTTTGAGAAAGGGGAGTAAAAGTGGACAGCGTTCACAAAAAGTTTCTGCCTTTAATTTTACAAAATGCTCAACTGAGCAATCTTTTAAATAAGAATATGCCTATGTGCCACTTGCATCTCTGAAACAGCCATGTGGAGAAAAATATATTTTGTATTTATTAAGGAAAATAGCCATCTACAGTGAGTATCCACAAATTGGAATATCAAACCCACATTTCGTATATTTGCCAGAGATAGACAAGTATAATATACTTGAAGAATCTAACTTCAAATCTTTAGGTAACTTCAAAATATATATTCAAGAATTCAAGCATTCTGCTAATATTATTAGCAAAATCAATAGTGAGTCTTAAAAACAGAAATAAACTGGTGATTTTTCTTTTTCCCATACCCTTACAAACACTGCAGAAGCAGTAGTCACTCAGAATTAGAACAATAGATAAGGTATGGCTACTTGAAAAATAATACCTAATCAAACACCCTGGTAATTATTTCATTACATTTATTTTACTTCAGTTTAAAGGTCTGAGTATCTACAAACACGTAAATTTCAGTTTGACCTCCAGTTCCCCCTTTCATGCAGACAGAAGTCTGGGGACATATGTGGGGACATACACAGCCTTTCCACAATGGTACCCAGAGTGGATGAGGCCAAGAGTGATGTCATTTTACGCAGCACCAGGAGAACTTTCACAGGAGTGGGAACTGTCCTTTCTTCCATCAACCCTGATTAAATGGATCCAGATGGATTTCCCCTCACTGACAACTTAATTGGTTGATATAGATTGGTAATTTAATTTTAACCATTGATGACAGTTTTTTCTGTCACTCATTCTCCTTACTAAAAAATAACATAATCCGGTTTCCAGTTCCACAAGGAAGGAATTTGGTAGCTCTAGCCACTCTTTCCTAACAAAAAGTACAAGGTAAAATAAACTGCAAAATGAACAACCTTTCTTAGATGCATAGGAGAAGTGAGGCCACTGAACTGAGGATCACAACATACCCAATCAGGAGTCTTGGTGGGAATCCGCGCTAGAGCAAGAAAGCCTCGACTGTAACTGAAGAGGTGCTGGAGGCTAGGTATGAAAATCGAGAAAATTCCAAGAGAAGGAAGGAAAATGAGCAACTCCAGCCAGTTGTAGCCTTCCACATAGGAGGAGAAGGGACATAGCCAAAGCTGGCCCACTCTAGTGTTCCCTGGGAGAGAAGGGGACAATTCAACTCCAGTCTATACTAGCCACCCTGTCCCACCTCAGCAGGAAGAAGAAAAAAAATCCAAGAACCAGTTGTGAGTGTCACAGCAGAGGCATAGACATTATAGAAAACTCTCCTTCCCCCACATCTTACCACCACATTACTTTGGGCCTGCTTACAGCAGTTTCTTTTACCCAGTCTATTTCTAGATATTAAGAAAAAAGTACAAGGCATACTAAAAAGTAAAAACTCATGATGTGATGACAACAGAGCAAGCATTGGAACAACAGCGGCAATGTTAGACTGATCTGTTAGACATTAAACTGGTATACACAGTCTTTTACAAATTTGTACAAATCCATGGAATGTATAAGACCAAGAGTGAACCCTAATGTGAAGAATGGATGATTCTGATCTGTCAGTATAAGTTCATCAGTTTTAATAAATATTCCACTCTGGTGTGAAATACTGATGGTGGGACAGCCATGCCTTGGGGTGGGGGAGGAGATACATGGGATCTGTCCTCTCAATTTTGCTGTGAATTTAAAAATTTTCTTAAAATGTAGGCTTTTTTTTTTTTAAAAAAAGTAGCATGACAGTTGTTAATTTATACCCATATGTCCAAAATATGCACAATTTCAATGTTGTGGATGTTAAACTTTCTTTAAAATTTTTTAAAATTTATTTAACAGGCAGAGAGAGACAATGAGCTCCCATTTACTGATTCACTCCTCAAATGCCCACAACAGAAGGGGCTGGGCCAGACCAAAGGCAGAAACCACAAACTCAACCCAGGTCTCCAATAGAATGACAGAAACCCAACTACATAGGCCATCACTCGCTGCCTTTATGTATGTGACTTAGCAGAAACTAGAATGAGGTTACTGAACCTAGGCACTCTGCTACAGGGATGTGGGCATCTAATCTGTTGTTTTAACCAATAGACCAAAAGTCCAACTCCTAAAATTTGTTATCAGAAATGTCAAGGGATTCCATTTCTTTTAGTTTACTACCGTTTGACTCAAAAAGCAAACTCATAATCTTCTGAGAAATGCTTATTTTGACACATATTTTGACAGTCTATGAAATTCACACCTTACTAAACAGCTTCTTTTTCAACAGATACAATAGCGTTGAAAGGTTCTGTTTGAAAATGAAAATTTCCTTTTATTTATAAAACCATGCAAGTTCATCTTGGGAAATAAAAAAGAGAAAAAGAAAACCACAAAGAATCAAGTTATTCATAATCCATTCCTCAAAAACAAGTCAGTATATGTCCTTCTAGTCTTTTGTTTTCCCCTCTTAGAAAGAGTAAATTCACCACTCATTTTTATATTATTGTAATAATATTTAACTTACCTCTGGATTTGATGAAAAGTACTGCCCAAGAGAAATAATACACTTTTATTTACCATATGATACATGCTAAAGAAATTAATCAAATCTTTCCATTCTCATATTTATTAGGTAAGCAGTTCATTTTTATGTCATGCACAGGGTTATTCCTCTCCTTGAAACAACTGTGATGCTTTCTTCCTGGTGGATACTATCAAGAGGATATTCTTCTGCATTTCTGTTTCAAACTTCTTGATTTTGATTTATCATTGATATTTCTGACATATTTCTTCAAAAACTTTAAGATGGTTACATATCTGCTAGAGTAGATAGAGTAGTAATCAGTAGACTGATTACTCCAGGCTTTTGCTGTTGTTACTGTAACAACATATGAGCAGCCTACATCATAAAAAAGGGACAGGGATGTGTTCTGGCTCACGGTTCAGGAGGCGCAAGGTCTGGGGGCCATATCTGGTGGTGGCCTTCTTGCTGGCCCACAACATCATTTGCCAAGACACAGCGAGGTACTATATGCATTTGTGCATCTGATCTGTCTCTCTCGTAAATAACCACCAGATTCAGTCAGGGCACCCACACTAATGGCTTTATATGATCTAATCACTTCATAAAACCCCACCTCAAAGATCATAACTGGATTTTTTCTACCCTCATGATACTTCAAATTGTGGATTAATTTTTAACCTAGGAAACTGTGGGGAACTCTCCAGCCATATCCTAACCATAGTAGTAGATACATCTTCTAGTCCAGGTAAAAGTAAGAAATTATTTTTATCTGCATTTAGGATGGAATAGAATGGGTGGTCTACCATTTTATTTTCAATGCAATTTACTGCTTCTTTTAATCTTCTGACAGTGAATCACCTTAAGTCCCATTTTCAGTATTTTCCAAATTCTGGTTCCTTTTGGGGAGTGTGTTTTCATAGTCACTTTAATGTAAAATTGAAAGAGGCAGAAACAAAGGCTCAATTCAAATGCCATTAATTATATTCTAAGGGTCTCAACCACAACTTCCAACATACTCTCATGTTCATGACAAATGAACAGAACTAAGTAAAAGCCAGTATGTTATTTGCCTACATATATATTATACATATTCATAGTATGTGTATTACCTATATACAGACACATATACATATGCTGTTGTTTCAACATCTTGTATTTATTGTATGGAAACATTTTTGCCACTCCATTATATTTTTTTGTTATCTTTGAAACTAATGGTTAAAGATTATCATTAGAATGTAACTTTCACAGAGGCGGTGGGACTCTTGATCTGTTTTGTCCCTAGTATATCCCTCAGTGCCTACAATAGTGTCAGGTGCATAATGAATGCCCAATAAACTATTTGTAGAGTAAATTATCACAAATAAGCCAGTGAGCCAGCCACTATGCCAAACATGATTATTTATGTCTGCCTACAGGTCCTTCTAAAGAGTTTGTCTTCACTCTGTACAATGCTTCTGACATCTGATTTAGATAGGTTTAAAACCATGACCTACTGCCACCTGATTAATTCACTGGGCAGCAAATATTAATATTCTCTCTTAAGAATGTGAAGAGACCTAACCAAAAAACTGAGACTCTACTGAGTTTGAGGTGGGGCTGAACCCAAATGTTATATGGAATCAGAGGCTGAATATGCTGTTTTGGGTCAAGTGTGAACCCATATTGTAAGGAGAGCGTGATCATTACAAACAGAAGACAGGAAAGAGTAGAAACACAGAGCAAAACTGAAAGAAATGGCTCTGTCCAGGAGAGTAACTGCATTTTTTCCAGTTTTCCAAACCCAGTAAGGTCCAGCTGCACTTGTTTCTGTGAATGTCCACATCTTTATGGTAATTAAATTCCCTCCTTCTTTTCACTGCACTCAAAATCTTGATGAGTCACCATGTAGGAAGCTGTATTTTAATATTCATAAAGTCTTTCCTTCCCTCCAAATATAAAGCAATTTAAAATTAATGTGATATTGTAATATTGAACAGCCACAATGAATTAACTTGTCACTGAAGTATATATACATTGAGTGGAATTAACAATTAACATATCTACATCTACATGCAGATGTTGGAGAGACAACGTTCTTTCTCTCTGACATCTATTACAGTTCCAGTCAAAATATTAACTTCTATATTTCTCAAATTCCTTTCACAGCTGTCTTCACTGAATGTCAGTTTGTTTCAGACAAGGAAGGGTGAATGAGGAGAAAGTGAAGGAGAGAGAGAGAGAGATAGGGTGGGACAGAGAGGGAGGGATTCAGGAAGAGGGGAAATACTATGGTTTTAATTAGCCTTGTAAGGTGAGAGGATGCTGTACTCCAGAGGCAGAATTCCCTTTTAGGAAGAATAAAGGGACATTCACCTGATTTTTTTCAAAATCATTTACAGTCTTAAAAATATTAAAATGAGGCCGGTGCCGTGGCTCAATAGGCTAATTCTCCGCCTTGCGGCGCCGGCACACCGGGTTCTAGTCCCAGTTGGGGCGCCGGATTCTGTCCCGGTTGCCCCTCTTCCAGGCCAGCTCTCTGCTGTGGCCAGGGAGTGCAGAGGAGGATGGCCCAAGTGCTTGGGCCCTGCACCCCATGGGAGACCAGGATAAGTACCTGGCTCCTGCCATTGGATCAGTGCGGTGCGCCGGCCGCAGCGCGCCGGCCACAGCAGCCATTGGAGGGTGAACCAACAGCAAAAGGAAGACCTTTCTCTCTGTCTCTCTCACTGTCCACTCTGTCTGTCAAAAATTAAAAAAAATAAAAAAAAATTAAAATGAATTAAAACTGGAACCTGGTATTTTAGAAAAATTAATACTTTCAAAGTCTTTATATTTAGTAAAGCATTACTTGCATTTGAGTGCAGAATAAATTTAGGGCTAATTAGTAAATTCCAGTTGACCTGTTTGGACCGCTCCCCTCTCCCTCACCAAGTGTTTTATGCCCTCCGCTCTGCTGTTTTTCATGTTCTGACTTCAAAGTAAATCCATAAAACTGAGTACTTGACGCTATCAGCTAGCCTGCCCCTCTCAGTAATTGGCATATTCCACCCCCAAAACCATCACTATGGGTTACACAAATTACTTAGTAGATATCAAAAGGCAAAACGTAAGCAATGTATGTCCAAAACTGGTGGGATGGAAAAAGACAAATATGAAATCAAATTGTCTAGCTACGTGTTTTAGAGTCTCCCCTCTGGGAAGCGTTGGATGAGCCAAAGAGAATGCAGAATATAAAATGAGGTACTCCGTTGTTTCTGGTTCTAGATTTGAAAAATGGAGCAAGACACAAAAGAAGGAAATTTCTCCACTAAAGAAAGTAGTATCACTGATTGCATAGCTAATTTACTTCTAGGATTTCTCTTTTCTCACTTCCCCTTTTCCTTTAGATTAGTAACCAATCGAGAATTGGAGTGCAAATAAAAAGCAAGAAAGAGGCAGGTGAACATCCTGTTTTTATTTCAGGAAACTTGAACAAGCTTCATAAATTTTTCTAAGTCTCTCCTCATTTTTAAAAGAACGACTCTTGTACAGGAAGCAAGGACAAAGCAGACGAAAGAGAAGCTCGCCTCGCTCCGTGTCTCCTGTGATTACTCCCTGATTAGAAGCACAGGCCATTTGAGATGAGGCTGCCATGGTGTGGGTGGGTGGGCAGAAGAAAGGTCAGGAACCTTGCAACTCTGAATCGCTGCAAGACCTTCTTTTCTTAGACAGTAACTGTAGGAAGCAGGTGACAGTGCTGCACTCCCAGTCCAAGGGAGTCAAAGGGTGGAGAGGGTGAGGAAAGACAAAAGGAGTAAAGGACTGGACTGGGACAAGAAAGGCCACCATTAACAGTATCTTCCCCATTTCCCTCAATGAGTGACTGCGTTCTATACCTTTCATGCACATCTATGCTGGTATCTCTGCTGGAGCACAGTTGTAATCATCAAACGATCATTTTGGGAGGTGTAAGTAGTTTTCCTATCAACTATGAAGGTCCTTCAAAATGCTTATGGAAAAATGGAAGCAAGAGATAAGATGATTTTGGTGTCAAAGGGTTTTAAACCCATGCATTTTCCATGAATCTTTTCAAGACCTCTCATATACATGGATTTCAAAAGCTTTTTGACCAAAATAAGCTTACCTTTTGATTCCAGCTTCCATAAACTTTTCTGAAGTACTCCTCTATTTGGAGAAGACTGAAAAAACACACAAGTAAAGATATGCATGGGATGTGGTGGTGTCAAGATATTTTTTGAAGTTTTTGTATAGGAGTATCCCTATTGTAATGTATTTGGTGAAAACTAGGGCCTGTAATTAAAATGCATTTTAGTTTTCCCTTTAAGTATTATTTATTGAGAACAATTTGTGACATTTTGGGTACTGTTAGGCAATAGACAGCTTTACATTCTCTTTGCATCGTCCGCTCAGATTCGATTCAGAAATTAGAATGTCCCTTTTTTTTTAAAGATTTATTTATTTGAAAGTCAGAGCTATACACACACACACACACACACAGAGAGAGAGAGAGAGAGAGAGAGAGAGAGAGAGGTTTCCCATCTGCTGGTTCACTCCCCAGTTGGCCGCAACAGCCAGAGCTGCGCCGATCCGAAGCCAGGAGCCAGGAGCTTCCTCTGGGTCTCCCACATGGGCTCAGGGGCCCAAAGACTTGGACCATCTTCCACTGCTTTCCCAGGTCACAGCAGAGAGCTGGATCGGAAGTGGAGCAGCCAGGTCACAAACCCGCGCCCATATGAGATGCCGGCGCCTCAGGCCAGGGCATTAACCCATTGCGCCACAGCGCTGGCCCCCAGAATGTCCCTTCTAGATTTGAAACACAAACTCCAAACTTTGTCCCCTTCCAGCTGGGCCCACTGCACAGTTGGTGCTTGCAGCTGGGGGAGTGAGTGCAGTCCCCCCGCTGGCTATGCAGGCAGGCACTAGCTGCCTTGGGGTTGGAGAGCAGGGAAGAGGGCATGAAGGGAAGGAGAGGATTTTTGTTGTTTTGTTTTGTTTTCATTTTGAGTTGGCACTGTCATACGATGGCACCTCACATTGGGAACTTGGCAGATGTTGAAAGCTGCCTTCTTGTCTCATGGGCACTTTTGTGGGTTCAGCAGCAGAGCCTGCCGGGCACCCTGGCTGCAATGTCTGACGCTGGCAGAGCCTTGGTTTCCAAGTGCTGCTGGTTCATCGGCCCCCAAGCGAGCTCTTGGTTTTCTAGAGATTCAATCACTACAAGTTCTTGCTGTTGGAGTCCAAGCGCCTTTCCCAGTGGTCTTCTTGGGATGGATAGAAAATGGCTCAAGGCCACATCTCGCTCTAGTGTGCAGTGTGAATCTAGCCCACAGGACAAAACACTACCATGAAAACCTCTTTCTCTGGGTGTGACATAAATGACTGTAGCCCCCTCAGAACGAGGTAGCGTAGGACTCACAGGATTACCCAGTTATCTCTCTTAAAAAAGCATTTTCCTTAATTCTTGCACAGGCTAGAAAGGGTTCATTTTCTGTCTCTGGTGCTGTGGCTATCCAGCCATCTTGTGCTAATGAGAAAAGTCAGTCTGAGTGAAATGTGCTAACTATGACGGCAACGCAGAAGTGGGTGATGTGTCCGAGTCTCTTACTAACCGACTTTGGAACAGCTCACCTTGAAGCGTGACATTCTAAGGCAGTAAATTATCCCAATTTGTTTACATTAAGCCATAGAGTTGGGAACTCCAAACTTGCAGACAAAGTCATCTTAACTGCCAAGTTTCACTGTGAAATATTTATTATGATCTACCACACAAGGGCACATCCCAGTAGGTAATCAAATTAGACAGCAGAGGGAAGCCTATATTTGGTCACCATTTTTCACTTTTTATGAGCTGGTGGGTGAGCTAATCTGCCACAAAAAGCACTTTAAAATTAGACGTTTGATTTTCAAAACTGCAATTATTGAAATCAAACAACAGCTGTAATGACACCTGGGAAAACAAATGTAAATAAAAACACACAAAAGCTACGTCTCATCTGGGAATCCCTCATGTACCAGGAGGCTTGGACTTCCCTTGGCATTCATGGAGATACCAAAGAGGTTTCTACTATCAATGACATCATCACTATCTGGAGCAATTATCACACTCCATCTCAGAAAATCAGGAGATAATGTAGGGCCACTGCTGTGGCATAGCAGGATAAGCCTCCACCTGCAGCGCAGGCATCCCATAGGGGCGCTGGTTCGTGTCCGGCTGCTCCTCCTCTTGTCCAGCTTTCTGCTAATGTGCCTGGGAATGCAGTGGAGGATAGTCCAAGGAATTGGGCCCCTGCACCCTCATGGGAGATCTGGAAGAAGCTCCTGGCTTTGGCTCGGTCCTGCTCCAGCCGTTGCTGCCACTTGGAGAGTAACCCAGCAGATGGAAGACCTCTCTCTCTGTCTCTCCATCTCTCTGTCTGTAACTCTGCCCCTTAAATAATAAATAAATCTTTATTTTTAAAGGAGGAGATAATGTGTGTTCCAATAATCCTTTGGAAATCAAATTGTACCTTATGCTGAATGCCATTTCGAGGACCAAGCAAGGAAGGACCTGTTTCACTGCTCCATGCTAGGATGTGGGAGTTATTATATTAAAATCACTTTCAGAGAAACACTAGGTGACTAATTCATGACAATCATCTATTTGCAGACTCACAGGTTCATACGAACAGCAAAATAATGAGCTAATTTGTAAAGAAGCAGATGGAATTTCCTGAAAGCCAGTGGCTTAAGCTATCAAACTCTTTTATACTCCAAGAAGACATTTCTAGGAATCTTGCTACCCACATGTTTGCTTCAGGGTAAATAGGCCAAGTATAAGGAATCATCTTCCCTTGAAGGCAGGCCTCTGGTATTGGACTATGCCACTGGGGACCTTCTGTAGTGAGCAGTGGCTCTGTTTGTTTTCCTCCTTTGTCTGAATGGCATGCCATAATGAAGGATCATTAATCTTAACTGTTCTCCAGTCCACAGCACTGCAGTCACCTTCTTTTGATGTTGTTTTGTCAATAGTTTGCAAACAGTAAAGTGAACTCACATTTATTCTTGGACTGTGCCTTTGTGGCTACCCTGTGTGCGTATGTTCCTGCACGCTGGAACGGGCACAATACCTCTGTACTTTTTATGACTGCCTTTCCTGTTTGGTCTCCCTTTCCCCAAACTGGTCCAGGGATGACTTTATTCTTCTCATTAATAACCTCAATCCCTTCCCCTTCTGTCCCCAGACAAAGTTTGAGGTCTATAAATGTAAACCCATTTTTAGCTTTTCTATAATATCTTCTCAGAGCCCCAAGTGTAAACAAGCTAATATGTGCTCTAGATTACAAGAATTTTTCTCAAGAATGCATGATTTGGTGGAAGGAGTGCAGGTTTTTAGACTTATTAAACAGATTTGAGGTTTCTTATTGCCACTTCTTTTATTTTGAGATCATTTCCCAATTTCCACTGAATCTTAATTTTTTTTTCATCTGGAAAACAATCACTAACACACACACACACACACACACTCCTTAGATTTGTTTGGGATTAGGTTATAAATCATAGATCAATCACACAGCTCATGTAAGAAATCAGCTTACACGTGCTGTCCTTAACCTCTTCAAATGTTTGCCATCTCACCTGCTGACTGCAAGGTGGCAGTGTATTAAGGAAGGAAGACAACAGGACTGCAGAAATATGAAGGCCAATAATGTGAACTTCCCCAGCAATTACTAATGCAAGGTGCGTTTACAGGGTCAGATGTAAACATATCTATGGTGTGGCTTCTCTATCACTTGCCTTAACAGCAGTCTGCAAATTACTTAGAATAAGAAAAAAAAAATCCAAAAGAAGAGTAACAAATGGATGCAAATAAGCAATGTAGGAGAATTGCAAACCGCCAATAGCCAGTGGACAAGATGTGCAAGCCCACCGGTATCCAAAGAAACAGCTAAACTACAATGAGGTATTTTGCCTATTACACGGATTAAAAAAGTCTTTTTTTAAACAACTAAAAATATCCAATGACAGTGTGGGGGTAGGAAACAAGTACACCCATATACAGAAAAAAACATGGGCTGGGAAACTTCCTTATAGTACAATGTAGCTGACTTTTAGAAATGTAAAACACACACAAGTTGATAAGACATTCCATTTTCAAGAGTTAATCTCTCAAAAATTACTGCTCAAGTTCAAATACACACATAAACACACACCTTTCTTTGAACTGCCAGTAACTTCTGAGCCCTCAAACATAAAACAGGGTGGAAGGTGCTGAAAAATGCATATTGGAAAGCAAAAGATTAAGATATTTTTATTATTACAAAGGTAATCGATTAAGATACTTTTATTATTACAAAGATAATGATATAGATTTATAAAATTTTTCTGTGACTTGCTGTTTCCAGAGGTAAAAATAATTATTGAGGGGCCAGCATTGTGGCAGAGCAGCTTAAGCCTTCTCCTGCAGCACTGACTCACCTATGAGAGTCCCAGCTGCTCCACTTCTGATCCAGCTACCTGTTAACGTGCCTGGGAAAGCAGTGGATGATGGCCCAAGTGCTTGGATCCCTGCTAACCACTTGGGAGATCCAAAAGCAGCTCCTGACTTCTAGCTTCATTCAGCTTGGCCCAGCTCTGGCTGTTGGGGCTATTTGGGGAGTGAACCAGCGAATGGATGATCTCTCTCGCTCTTTCTCTCTGTGTCTCTCTCTCTTGCTTTCTGTCTCTGTCTCTCCTCTCTCTCTGTAATTATAACTTTCAAATAAAGAAATAAATATTTTAAAAATTTTTTAAATGTTTGTTGATTTGTTTGAAAGGCAGAGTTACAGAGAGGCAGAGACAGAGAGAGAGAGAGAGAGAGGTCTTCCATTTGCTGGTTCACTCCCCAAATGGCTACAATGGCCAGAGTTGAGCCGACCCAAATTGTGCCATCATCCACTGCTTTCCCAGCCTATAGCAGAGAGCTGGATCAGAAGTGGAGCAGCCAGGACTTGAACTGGCGTCCACACGGGATACCTGCACTGCAGTCAGCAGCTTTATCTCTTATGCCACAGGGCCCTCCCCTCCTCCAAAATTAGTATTTAATAATTGGTAAGCCAAAAAAAGTATCCTTTCTTTTCTAGACACTTAACATTTGTGGATGTTTATAAAAATAACTTATTTTTACTCAAGTTTTCATGTAAATTTTTCACAAATTTGTTATTTACAAAGACAGCATATTTTTAAAAATTAAACCATGCCACTCTCTTTCTTGTTCTGTTCTCCAGCTTCCCTCCCATGGTACACACATAGTTCGCTTTGCTGCCAGACTTCCTCCAACATTTGAAAAACATAGGAAATACTGCACAATTGATCTCATTTTCCCTAGGACTATGACATTCCTCAAAAAAAGGGCTCAAACTCTTGTGACTACCACACTCGGGTCCTCTTCTTTCCCTGAGAATAACTTTCTTCCTATGTGAAAACAGCAGAGGGCATAGAGCATGTTTTCAGTACAAAATCCAGGCTGCTGATGTCACCAGCAAAGAGCACAGCCGGGTCATTTTATCAGCAGTGGGCCTAGGCTTCTTCTCTCACACAGTATGGATCAAAGGGACATGGTTAAGTGGATCCCTCAGTGAGCTGTCCATCCAGGGCCATGAAACACGAACAGGACTATTCCCTCCACATGATCCAACTTGGCTATTTTGTTATAAATAACCGAGATCCAATATTTGAGAGTGAAATAGTGCCTTCCTTTTCAAGGAGGACTATGCTATGCAAGACTGGAACACCTACATGTATTTCAAGAGCACTAAGAGTACTGCAGTGTTATCAGAGCCATGAGCTCCCAGAAAGTCCCTTCATTATAGAATCTCAAATCAACCGGGTGAGCTCTGTCTCTAGCAATATGCACCGAATTAGGTTTTCAAAAAAATTTGTATTAATTGAGGGCATTCAAATAATAATTAGCATACAAACTTATTATTTTTCCTCTACTTATCATGTAGAAACATGCAATAGCACACTGGAAATGAGGGGAGAAGGGTAAAATAGAACCAACATTTTTTGAGTCTCTTGGCTGAGGAAGGCTTTGTACACTGTAATGTACAAGTTTTTTTTTTTTTTTTAATAATCACAATAACTCTATAAAGTGAGTCTTAATCTCTCCCGTTTTATAAATGAGGACCATGAAGAAGCAGAGACATTAAGTGAGTCACCCATGGACCCCTACAGTAAGTGGCTGACTTGCTATCGACTCCACACTGCGGGACCAGCACTGCCTTCTGGGGTTAGACAGGGACAGAAAGGACCGGTTGGGAGAAGTGCAGTATGGAGTCCATCAATGGAGAAATAATGATCCTGACTTTGTGACTGGTAAGTGGCTAGCTCCACGCTAAACAGTGGGCTTGTGTTTCTCACTCTTCACAAAAGTATTTCTAGTTTCTCCACTTTATAGCAAGGAAACCAAAGCACAGAGTAATTAAACAAGTCATACATAGTTACCCACTAATTAATAAGTCTTAAAGTAAGTTCATGGTATTCCATAGTATTCCAAATATTTCCCTACATATTAATTTTATTTTCCTAATTACTTCTTACAGAGAGAAAAAAAAACAAGACATTTGTTTCAGTGTTTTACTGATGTCTGTTTTAGTGCCTTTTGGTTAGAAAATAACCAAGATTTTCCTTTACTTTTTAGGATACCAAGATGCTACCTGGGGATGCTGGGAAGTGTTTGACTGATATTCTGCTTATGTCAACAGATATGCACATAATTAGGCTACAGTATGGTTCCTCATCCTAATGACGACCATCTAAACCTTCATCAGAAACATTTTAGTTCCTCTATGTTCCATATGCAAAAATTAAAATAGCTAAGTGTCTTTGTTTAAAAATGCAAATACATGACTTGGCAAAGGCCTACGTTCTGTCTCCTTGGCTGAGCGTTTGGGGGATTATTCATCTGGCACTGAGTGAGTGCCCAGCATCCATGCCCGCCCCTTTCCGAGTTATTATCAGGCTGCTGCAGTGCAGCGTTGAGGCATCTGATCATTTAGATCATTAAAAATCAATCCAATGACCAAACAGTCCTGCACATTTAAGAGAAATGACAGAAAGTACAGTATACGATTGTTATTAGCTTGCTCTGGGTTTTCTTTTTACAGCTGCCAGGAAAGTCATTTGGTGGAATTGATTAAGCCAGCGTGCCAAGGAGCAGAGAGGAAAAGAGCAGAGAAATGTAAACACAACCAGCTTTGAGGGTAGGGCGCTGTTTTTCTTGGGAATGAAATGAAGTGTCACCGGGAGGGAGGAGGGGAGGGAGAAAGAAGTGGGAAGAAGCAGAAATCCTGCACATAGCGAGCTTACTGTAATTCGGGGTGTAAGAGATTCAAGATGGTAGGGGAAGCAGCAGCCACAGAGAAGGAAGGCTGGAAGAGGAAGCAAGCTCTCCACGTGTTTGTAACAGACTGCATCAGTCACAACGCACAGTTTGGCTGAACCAATCCAAGAGACATCACTGGCACAATGTTAAGAAACTGATTTACGGATTTCAGTAAGCAAACTCTGAATATCAGGAGAAGGTGGGGTCACATATGTAGCTTTTTGAATCCTGGGGTTTATGTCTTTAAGAACAATTAACAAAGAAAAGAAAGGACATCTCTTCATTTTTGCTCATACCACGAATGCACAGAAATGCTCAGGTGCTTTCTTCTATTTGTCACCACAGGGACCAGCCACGGTCCCTCCCTGCAAACAGGAGCTTCCTCTGCTTGCAGTGTGGCATTATCCCCTGATTTTCCTTCAACAATTTCCTGATTAACCCCAAAAAGAACCCTGGTATGTGGAATCGCAGAGTGCTGACAAGGATGGATTTTAATGTGGGGTCTCTGCCACCGTGCCACTATTCCTAATTCCTCCCAGTGTCCTATTTAAAGTCACACTTGGCTCACACAGCTCTTGCTTCACTAGAGAAGGGCAGGAAACGCTATTAAGTGTTTATTTGCTATATATTAAGTCTGCTAACTTTTCAAGTAGAAAAACCAACTAACCACGAGGGACATAAAAATAGTATTGAAAACATCATAAATAAAGCAAATGTTCCACGGAAGAGTGCATGCACTTCCTTGGATATTGGACATAGAAAATGATAAGATACAAGAACCATTTAATTGCCCAGGAGACTCACAGCAGTCTATATGAGTGACCCCCTTGAGAGAGGTTTCAAATTGCGTTTACTCCATGCCAAGTATGCTACTTGGCAGAAGTTAGCACGCAGATAGCATTTATTTGCAGCCGTGGGTTTACATGGGAGAAAGTGGCTTTCTTGAATGGAAGTGGCAGCCAGCCCCTAAAATAGGTCCCAATTCCCTGCCCTCCTGGTGTCCTTGCCTTTGTATAGTTCCCTCCTTCACTGTCCTAGCTTGGTCCTCAGGCAGAAGTGATGGCATGTCACTTTCAAGATAAAAGATTCTGAAAGCTTGTGTGTGACTTCTGTCTTTGGATCTCTCTCTCTCTCTCTCAGTGCCCTTGTCTCTCTTCTCTTTCCCTCTGGGAGACACGAGCTATGATATTTTGAGGCACTCTATACAAAGTCCAGTTTCTGAGACAGCAACTAAGCCGTAAGATGACTGCAGCCCAAGGCAATACCTTCTGAGAAACCCTTTAGCCAGCACCACCAGCTAACATGGGGGTACTATGAACTCCTTACATGATTAAAGGCCACACATGTAGACAAATGTCATAGGGCAAAAGTGGGAGAGAGTACAAGGCTAAGGAAGCAAAATTTCAAGGAAGGAGGTGGGTGTGGCCATTGCTCGCAGTGTTTCTCAACATTCCCAGTTCCCCTGCTTCAAGGTGCGTGGCAGGATCGCCCTTGCTTCTTTCCCCTTTCATATTAACACCAGCATTTACATTTCTTAAAATTAATCCATTCAATCTATTTGAAAGGGCATGGGGTGGGGGAGAGAGAGAGAGATATTGAGAAGAGTGAGCAAAATTTTGCATCTCACTCCCCGAAGGAAACCATTAAGAACTGGAGTATCATACCCCCTCTCCTCTGCCATGGTGGCTGGGAGCTTTCCAGATAGTGTCATGTCCTAAGCATAGAACAGAACTCTCCTCCCATCTCCAGTCTATGGTGAACATACAGCACGAGTGAGAAATAAGCCACCATTATTTTAAGCACCCGTGATTTGGGAGTTATTGGCTGGAGCCTGATCCAGCCAGCCCCACCTCACTAAAACAGGGAGGAGGTCTCTGGCTAAGAATTTAGTCTATGGAGACAAGACATCTGGTATGAGTAACAGACTCTGCAAAAAAGCCTTAGGTTCCTGAGAGGTGTAGTGATTCGGGGTAGACTGCAGCCATTGGCACATGCATTCCCCCAGTCATAGCCTACAAACACAGAGGGTTGTGTGAAAAAGACTGGAACAACTTTTGCACTAATTCTATTTATTTATTTATTTATTTATTTATTTATTGACAGGCAGAGTGGACAGTGAGAGAGAGAGACAGAGAAGAAAGATCTTCCTTTGCCACTGGTTCACCCTCCAATGGCCGCAATGCGCTGATCCAAAGCCAGGAGCCAGGTGCTTCTCCTGGTCTCCCATGCAGGTGTAGGGCCCAAGCACTTGGGCCATCCTACACTGCCCTCCCAGGCCACAGCAGAGAGCTGGCCTGGAAGAGGGGCAACCAGGACAGAATCCGGTGCCCCAACCGGGACTAGAACCTGGTGTGCGAGCGCCACAGGCAGAGGATTAGCCTATTGAGCCATGGCACCGGCCATGCACTAATTCTTAAACCACAGGAAGAGAGGAAGGAGTGTAGCTCTTGGCTCCCCTGAGTGGACACAAAGGCAGGATGCATTCTCCTTTGCACTCTTCAGGGAAATAAGGAGCTAGCACTGTCCTGGATGGAAGGGAGAGCAATAATAACAAGAACAGGGTAGCTGGCGTCTGTTGTAGCAGGCGAGAGACCCACATATATGGGTTGGGGTAACTGGCAGAGCAGAGCCTGATACAGCGTGGTGCCCTGGGCTGATCCACGCAGAGCAACTGCAAAGTGTCCCATGAGTCTCAGAGATACCTGAGCAGGAGTGGTTGTGCTAGTGACAGGGATTTATGGCTGATGTGATGGGCATAGAGTTTCTGAGACAGGAGAATTAACTTTAATGTGACCTAATTTATACCTATCAGCTTAGAGACTAAGCACCTAAAAAACACCCTATCATTTAATTTATTTATTATTGTGGGGAGCAACTGGGAGCAACTCGGACTAGACTAAGTTACCGGAATTAAGACTTATTCTATGCATCTGCTCTCCCACAATATGGCGCTGAGAAGGGAGTAAGAACTTCTACACAGCTACCTCCAGTTCAACCAATAAACAGCAGGACCTGCTCCTGATTGCAGGAGAGCAGCATACTCGGCGTGTGGGTAGCAGAGTTGGGATTGGCGGAAGAGGACTATAAAGGAGGAGAGAGACAACATGCACGAGGAACATCTATCTGAAGGAACACCTGTGCAGCCCCCGAGAGAGCCGGCCGGCGGTGTGCCGCTCCCCTGCGGAAGTGGGGAAGGTGGCAGGGGAACCGCCCTTCCACGGAGGTGGAAGGGTCGGTAGCCAACCCGGGAAGAACCAGCAGCAAACCTGGGGAGGGCCGAGCAGACGAAAGAACAGCGCAGGGTCCTGTGTCGTTCCTCCACGAAGACGGGGAGCGACATATTATCAATTAGCAGAAGCAATTTATTAATCTGTGATAATAATCCATACAACATCCACATAGTATTGTGAGGCATTATGTGGTTTCATCTTAAATCTCAATTTAAGAATTTAAAATCTGGTGGATAAGAGCATTATTTTAGCTTGGAATGGTTTCATCCATTCTCAATCACCACCCATCGTGAGGCACTGTATCAACAACACAATCAGTCACTGTTTTTATGACTGACTGACATGAGTAACTCAAGTGAAGATGTTCATATTTTGGTTGAATTAAATTTTGAGTCTATGTGCACCTGTCTCTGATGGGCTCATGTCTCAGAAATCCATTTTAACATCCTTCAATGAAATACTAAATAAATAAGGGAGCAGGGGGGATTTAGGGAAGTTTTAAATAATAAGGATATGAAATCAGTAGGGCTGGAAAGAAAAATTCACCTGTGATATCGTTACATCAAAATAAGAGAAATGTGATGAAGACAGGAGGTAAAAGTCAGTGGAGAAAAGCAGAAAGGGCACTGGTTTCCCTTCCATTGTTCCTCCTTGCAGGCAAAAGGAAATAGCGGCTAAGTAAATAGATTTCCAGAAAGTGGGGAGAGAAGGACCTAGAGCACAGATCTGGTTATCTTAGGTGAAGATTCTCACGCCAATCTGACTCAAAAAGTCACAGATCGACAGTGAATCTTCAGACTGGCTTTTCATGATGACCAGGCTGTCTTTGTCCATTCCAGCTGCTGTAACAAAACCCCATACTATAAAAGTGACAGAAATTCATTGTTCACAATCTAGAGGCTGTGAAGTCCAAAGTCAGGGCAGCAGCAGATTCACTGGGGCCCTGTGTGTGGAGGACCTGCTCCCTGGTTCACAGACAATCATCTCACTGTCACCTCACTTGGCAAAAGGAGCAAAGGGTCTCTCTCAGGCATCTTTTATAAAGATATTAATACCATTCATGATGCTTTGCCCCCATGACCTAATTACGTCCCCAAAGTCTCACCCACTAATATCTAATTAGGGATGAGGGTTTCAACCCAGGAATTTGGGGTGATACAAACACTCAGACCACATCCCTGGTTTAAAGTGTGTGGCTCCTCTTGTTCTCACGATTCCTACCCTTTTTATTTCCCCTTCTAGTGCTCAACACGATCTGCCCTTACAGGTTCATTTAGCTGTCTATATGTCTCTCTTCCAGCTGGGCTACAAGTCTCATGCCTTGGTCATTGCTGACTACCCTCCCTAGCACGCACAGAGCTTGGCACACGGTAGCTGTTCCACAAATGTCAAGATTGAACAAATCAGGATAGGCACAAGAAAAAATTAAGATTACTAAGCTTCGTGGATTAAAATGTCACTGTAGAAATTGTCCTGCTCTCTCTGTGGCCTACCTGCCATTCCCATTTAAATGAGGTTCTAGAATGAACTGTAGCCCCATGGTGCTATCCCTTTGTAAAACGTCATTGATATGTGGGGAGTTTTAATCCAGTTTAAAAAATACAGCAGCCAAATCTATCCACACCACTAAACTCAATCAGGCAGACTGTCATTCTTCCTCTGACGCTATTTAGAGTGGGCAATGAGCCACTAGATTCCACTTCCTAAAAACTAATTTCCCTAGAGCCTTTACTCTATTATTTCATCAATGCCCCTGAGGTCAGAAACTATGATTTCTTTTCTCCTCAATAGCACAGTGTCTCATTAAAACTTCTTCCCATAAGCCTGAGTATTTCTTTAGAAATTCAAGGAAGTTTCAAGGATCATAAAAGACCTTTGGTTCAATATCAGCTATATTTAGTGCTTTGAGAGCCACAGCACAGTCAAGTTCATTAATGACCTACAAACAATTAATTAAATATATATATATATATGGATTCTGATTCCTTGATTGGCAATAGTTATTTTTTATTTTAAAAGGAAAAAATTGATCCATCTTTTTAAAAATACATGTTCCCATAATGGTTTTTTTTTTTTCTTTCTTTCTTTCTTTTTTTTTTTTTTTTTTTTTTTTTTTTTCACAGGCAGAGTGTACTTGAGACATCATCTGTTTCCTCCTTGGGTGCATATTAGCAGGAAGCTGGAACTGGGAGTGGGCCTGGGACTTGCAAGCCGACACTCTGATAAAGGATGTGGGAGTCACATGTGGCATTTTGACCATTTCACACAATGCCCATCCCTGCTTTTACTCTTAACATGAAGGCTATAAAACTGTCATAAACACTGTCCAAATTTATAATAAAAATCTTTTTTTTTTTTTTTTTGACAGGCAGAGTGGACATTAAGAGAGAGACACAGAGCGAAAGGTCTTCCTTTGCCATTGGTTCACCCTCCCCAATGGCCGCCACGGCTGGCGCACTGCGGCCAGCGCACCACGCTGATCCGATGGCAGGAGCCAGGAGCCAGGTGCTTCTCCTGGTCTCCCATGGGGTGCAGGGCCCAAGCACTTGGGCCATCCTCCACTGCACTCCCTGGTCACAGCAGAGAGCTGGCCTGGAAGAGGGGCACTCAGGACAGAATCCAGCGCCCTGTCCAGGACTAGAACTCGGTGTGCCGGCGCCCAAAGGCAGAGGATTAGCCTAGTGAGCCGTGGCGCCGGCCCCCATAATGGTTTTTTTGCATATCCCAATAACCATGTTGGATTACTATATTTACATATAAATACAGGCAAATGTGATAATCCAATAATTAATATTATTTATTTCCCGATTCTACCCAAAGAGGGGGAAGATGGGCAGTAATTACTCATTCATTCATTCAGCAAATGTGAATTGTCTGCTTCGTGTTCTAGGATCCCCTAGAGCTGGGGATACAGAAGAGAATGATGAGCCAAGAGGTGGAAGAAATGAAAACAAGAAAATATCAAATATCAGGAGCACGTAGATTCTGGTTGAAGTCACAGGAAGTAGAAGATCTGTGAGTCAGGACTTTGCATGATGGGAGGCGGGGTGGCAGACAGAGGATTAGTGGGCTGGACCCAAGCAGGAGTTGCAGCAAATGAATCACAGTGACAGGAAGCCACAGGTGGTTGGCTACTACAGGGATTTTCATTTTCATTTTGGGGAAGGTCAGAAGTTACTGAAGTACTTGAACAAAGGTGTGGTATGACATGAGCTAGATTTCAGCAGCCCTTCTTTGCTGAGGTGTGTAGAACAGACTGGAGCAGCATGGCAATGGTGAAATGAGGAGGTGACACCGCAATCCAGGGGAGAAAGCTTTCTGGAAAGACTAAGCTGGCAACAATGGAGGTGGTGAGAAATCGTCAGGTTCTGTGTTATTTTTTGAAAGACAACTGGCTGGGGTTCCTAGCTGGATTGGATGTGGGAGTGCGTGAAAGGGAGTGGAGTCACAGACGACTGCTGAGTTGGGTCTGAGCTGGGAAATCTGCAGAAGGAACAGAATTACTGGGGGAGAGAGCAAGCCTTCAGTTGTGGATGTATTAGGTGACAGGCACAGGAGACTCCCTCCGAACCCACAATGTCACTTTATGCAATAGCTGTTCCCTGTGGTCAACCATGGTCTAAAAATAGTAAATGGAAAATTCCAAAAGTGAACAATAAATGTTCAATTAAGTGTTGTCTCTGAGTAGTGTGACAGAATCTTGCACTTTCCTGCTGTGCTCCATTCTACCCAGGACATGAGTCATCCCTTTGTCCAGCGTCTCCACACTGTGTATGCTACTCACCCAGCAGTCACTTAGATGGCCTTTCAGTCATCACACCAAGTGTCATCACATTACAATGCTTGTGTTCCAACAACCTTTATTCTACTTGGTAATAGCTCCAACGAATAATAGACTTGTTATCAATTCAGATACAACAAAGAGAGTCTGTAAGGTGCTTCCTTTAAGTAAAAAGGTGGAAGTTCTTAATGAGGAGAGAAAAAAATCCTATATTGAAGTGATGCCTATGATACAAACCTTCTATCCATGAAAATGTGAGGATGGAAAAAGATAGTGATGCAAGTGTTGATGTTACACCTCCAACTGTAAAAGTTAGTGGCCACAGTGTGTTCTGACTAGTTAAGATAGAAAAGACATTAAATTGCTGCAGGTATATATAGGGAAAACAAGGATACCATCTGGTTTCAGGCAGCCACTGGTAGCCTTGGAATGTATTCACTGCAGATGGGGGGAAGTGACTACGGTAGATGGTGCCCATCCAGATGGGAAAAGCAGCAAGGCAGCTGAATATAAATGCCTGCACTAAGGGAGGAGATCCACACTAGTGACAGAAATTTGACAAACAATGGTATACATGGGATATCTTTTAAAAGTTCAGGGAGTTGTTTGCACCAAAAAGAAATCTATGTTTTAATATTCTCCATGAGCTTTCTGAAGCACCTTGTTGGCTTGAAGTCCTAGATTAGATGAAATACAGAAGACAAAGGATTAAGCTCAGAACATGTCAATGCTGAATTGGGGGAGTCAAGAAGGAAGCAGCAAAGGAGAATGAGAAGGAGTGATCGAAGAAAAAAAAAGCAGGAAATCCAGGAGAATGAGCTGCCCTGGAAATCTAGGGGAAAAGGGGTTTCTTCTCTGATGGGATTGAATACCACCACAGAGACACCTGCTTTGCAGTTTCTATTTGGTCACAGGATTCACGTGTCAATAAACTGTCATCTGGAGGAATATTAAATTTAATTTGTGTATTCTGGAGAGTCAAGCAACTGATGAGAGAAGAACAAAATAGAGAAGAAATCTGCAAGGTTACCTGATTCTATACCAGGGAAACAAAAAGATATTAAAATACTAATTAAATTATATTAGTAATGCTTCCCAATGGAAAGTATATTAATCTTTGGCTATTGTTTTTAAATGGATGATTCAAGTTAGTTTGTGGGAAAACATTCTCTATTCATATTTTGAAACATACTTACATAAGTTAAACTAATTTCTAGGCAACGACATCATTTAAATAAGTTCTGGCCCATTTTTTAGTTTCTGCCCTGACAGAGTTGACCTGACCATGGAGCACACATTAAGTTCAAAGAACACTCTGCACTGAGATTAGCCCCATAGGACCAGGCATTTTAAAATGCAAATAGTAGCATTGGGAAGAAAGAGCATCATGCTGGAGTAAGCATCTTATTTTGGGAAAAAAGCTAGAACTGAATTTTATGCCAATTATAATATTCAAGTTTTGTGTTCTGAGGGGAATTATGATTTTGTTTTGTTTTGGCTTTTAACTAAAATCAAAGTCAAAGATTTCATACAAGTAGGAGAAAAGTGAATTTAAAAATAAAAGAGTGCTATGTGGGGTATATATATATGTATGTATATATGTATATCATACATATATATATGGCACTGTTTCTATTATTGCACACAATCATGGCTCAGAACCATAACGCAGTCTACATTACTGCAGTGAAAGCAACAACTTTCCAAGATGCATGCAATTCCTTTTTCCATTTTATAAATGGAAATAGTAACACTAGTCCTGTTTATCTAATCTGACAAGATTATGTGTTTGGAATCATTTTAAAGAACACAGAATAACACACCACAGGAGAGGATTAATTTCTGATTTTCCTTCACTGGGAAAAAAATTGTTAAGTGTCAATTGTTCTTTCAGTCATTCAGCAAGGACTTGTTCTTAAATCCATATGTACTCAGGCTACTGTGCTGATACACAAAACATAGTTTCTCAGTATTTTGAGTGTTGCATATCTACTTTTGGTCCCTGCAAGATATATGCACTCACATACATGTTAGACCAGCATTTTAAGTTTAGAAGTTACGAATCAACCCCAAGGTTTCCTAGGATGTACTCAAGAAATGAAATTGATGTCTAATATATTTGAATTCTGAGCAGTCTTGGTATGCTGTGACTTTCTGGTTCAGAAATAGAAGTCTTTGATAGCCTCAGAAACTGTAAGGTTTCTTGGAATTCACGAATTCCCTGAGAACCTCACAGACCACATTGACTTTGAGTCCAGCCTGGAACCCAAACAGGAGGCAGAATACTCACCTAAGCCAGTGAAAGTGAAGGAAAAGCACATTTCTTTCTCCCCAACCTTCACAAGGCACTAGGTGACTGACGGGGAGAAGGCGCCATCTTGGCATCAATAGAAGAGGTGGTGCCTCACACACCTGCATGGCCAGAGGATTTTTACCAGAGGGGAAAATTCATGTTCCCCACCAAGATTGAGTCTGGCTGAGAGTTGGCAGGGGACTGAACATAGACTTAGGACTGTAAGGTGCGCCCATCCCCTCAACCTATCAAAGGCTCTGGAGCTCAAGTCGCCAAGGTAGAGCACCTGACAGCTGACTGTGGGAATGTCTCTGCTCTCTCTGTTGGTGGGGTAGGCTTGCAGGGCTGACGGTAGATCTTCTGCACCCTGTCACTGTGGGAGCCTTGCCACGCTGTGGCTGGGAATTCTGTGAGTGCACGGTAGGGCGTGGGGTATGTAGCTGGGTCTCTGGGCAATCACTGTCTGGTTTCAGAGGCTCCCAGCTCCCTGTGGTCACCTGTGGTGGGTCACTGCAGAGGATTTCATGCTCACACTGAGGACCATACAGATCCTTTCTGCAGTCCATATCCCTGCAGGGGTGGGGCTTGTATCCACGGGGGCTAACCCCAGGCATTGATCACCTTGGAAGAGGGGAGATGAGGTTGCGATTATGCCACAAGGCACGATCATACCCCTACTCCCGCTAACAGTAGAGATCTACCATGCCCAACTTCAGTTTCACTCTGGATCCTTGCCTCACCATTGAGCACTGACCAGAACTCCCTGGACCCAACCAGTACATACCCCTGGATATCCACTGAAGGAGCAGATACTCCACTAAGCCACAGGAGCATAGTGCAAAGATAAAACTCATCAGAGGAGAAAACCATGTATTGCCACAAATGCCTAACAACAAATGCAGAAATACAAGAAAAAAGAACACAGGAGAAAATGTGACACCCCGAAAAGAAGAAAACACTTTAATAATAGAATGTAAAGATAAAGAGATGAATGAACTGCCTGAAAATGAAATACATATAAATAAAAACTTTAAATAAAATTTTAAAAATTTTAAATAAAAGTTTTTAAATAAAAAATTATTTAAAAAGTGCTCCCTGAGACATTGTGATGAGTCTACTGTAAATAAATCATAGACACATAGATTAATTCTCCAAGGAGACACTCAAGGCTATGATCCACGTAAGGACTCATAAGTGTTTGGCAAAGAGTCAACTTCGTTTTGTGGACTCCTTGATATTCCCAGGATACTCGCTGGACAGATTCAGTCAGCATGTCCGACACAATATGAATGAACCACAGTACATGTGTTTGCTTGGACAACACTCTTCAGGCCTCCCTGAATTGTGGGGAAAAGCTCACCATTGCTGTTCACATTTCGTTTTGGTGAGCTCAAGTTGTGTGACCTCATGATTTCATTTCTTTCCAAAATGACCCTAGATAGGTTTTCAATTTAAATACAAATGAGTTCAGATCAAAGCGCTGTCATGTAGCAAAGTATTCATAATTTACAATATATTTACTGAGTCATTACAGAGGTCCTCAAAATGGCCTTCCAGGGGCCTACAAGAAGAAAACATCTTTTTTATAGGCATCCACAATCTGTCTCAATTGTAAAACCAGACAATCAGGCTCTCTGAATTCCAAAGCAAGCTAAATGTATTTATAAAATACTATTTTTCAGCTGGGTCCTATAGCCAGATGGGTGTTCAGATGTCTGCAAAGGCATCATAGGGCACAAATGGCCCCTGTGTTCCATGGACCCCTGCAGCAACTGTGTTCCATAGCTTTCCTGTCATCTGTCTGTCCTGAGGCACCAGGGAGTGTCCCAGCACCCCTCCTGCTGTCCAAGTCACGCCGCTGAGGCCCTGTGCAGGAGTGGCTGTGTGCATCTGGGGATGCCTTCTCCTTTCCAGTGGCTGTCCTGACTGACCACCACTCTGCTAAGTGCAGCATGTTGACTGTGGCTTATTATTCTAATGCCTAAATTTTGGCAACAGAGGAGGGAAATGGGATTGCTACTTCTCATTACACACACACAACAAGAATATGTCACATAAAGAAAACATGTTTAGGATGCCAGTTTTCTATGTGATAAGCATGTTCTTTTCCTAGGTAAAATTGCCAAGAGGGACTTGAAAGTCCAGAAAAGGAAATAAATCAATGCTGGAAATCTCAAATAATGCTATTTTATATAGTTACAATCCCCCTCCATGGGTTTAGTGAGTTTTCTACCATTTGATCAGACATTACAGACTTACTTTCCTTTCTAACTAAACCAAACTAAAAGCACATACAAAAAATAAAATCTCAAAACTATTGTTAATGTTGGAAAGAATATGAAAATGAATGTAACTTAATTATTGTGCTTTCTATGTATTTACCTGTGTGTGCAAGGACTGCTTACAGTATTAATTTCTACAGGTTTTGTCAGTACTCATCACAGCCACATCCAATTAAAAACTGTGTTTTGGAAAAAAATACTATTTTTTCGAAGGATAGTTTAGATTACAATTTACAATGGCATTTCAAACATGCAATCATTCTCACTAGTTTGATTCCTACTTTATATATGTAAATCAGCTGATTTTCAGCTTTAAAGAATTTAGTGTACTATTTGGATGCTTTAGCACCTTCTTTCCATTTTGCAAACACACCCAGGATTGATGTGGTCAGATCTATGACTCCTCAAAGCATTAGAAATTAGAACTGTGTGATGAATATAAAGAGGCAATGTTCCAAACTGGCAGTCACACTGAAGAGGGGCATAGGGGCCAACTACCTACAGCTGTTTCCGAGACACCTGTTTCTGTTTCTATGAAGTGCCGAGCTGCCTAGTTTGCTCCCCAGCAGTGGAATAAGTCATTGGCGCTGGCTTTTCAAATCTTATCTGTGAAAATAAGCTGCTGAAATCAAGCTGAAATGTGAAACAGAATCACTTCTGTGCATATTAGCATAACGTGGCTTCCACGAAGATGATAACTCTTTTTTTTCCTATTCTACACATCACAAGAGATAAATTAGTGTAGGGAAAATATGTATTCTGACTAAGATAACCAAGGGTTTACCTTGTCAATATATTACCTAAAACTAATAACAATATACCTATCCAAGATTTTAAAATATTACATAATAGGCAGACACAAGATTTGGGGTCTTTTGGGTCACTTTCTTCTTTTAAATGACCTTTAAGATTTTCTTGTCTCCCTCTGCTGAAGGTGTAGACTTTCTTCTTTTGTGCTATCATGACTAAAAGCACCCTCCAACATGCCTGAAAGTCACACTGTTGTATTTTAGAAAGATGGGTTTCAAATCAAGTAAAATGAACACTGAAAAACATCTGCCGGGTTAGCACCCAAATATCAGTACCTCAGTGGTGGGGAGAATTCAGAATTAGGTGAAATCATTTGGCTATTAAGGAGAAGGCAGTAGGCAAAGTGAGGAAAAAAGGTCAGTGAAAATTTGTTAATTCGGTTGTTTTGCTTTGGTTTTGGAAGAGATTATTTTTTAATGAGTATATTTCAATATACATGTTAAACATCAACTATATTGGGGCTGACGCTATGGCGCAGCATGTTAATGCCCTGGCCTGAAGCACCAGCATCCAATATGAGCGCCCATTCAAGTCTCGGATGCTCCACTTCTGATCCAGCTCTCTGCTGTGGCCTGGGAAAGCAGTAGAGGATGGCCCAAGTCCTTGGACCCCTGCACCCGCATGGGAGACCAGGAGAAGCTCCTGGCTCCTGGCTTTGGATTGGCTCAGCTCTGGCTGTTGCGGCAAATTGGGGAGTGAACCAGCGGATGGAAGACCTCTCTCTCTCTCTCTCTCTGTAACTCTGACTTTCAAATAAATAAATAAATCTTTAAAAAACAAGAACAACAACAAAACAGAACCCATCAACTATAGGGGATGGTGATGCACGAGAAGCGGTAGGGCAAGAGTAAGGCAGCTGAAAAGGCAGGAAGGGTGGGGTTCAAGATCCAGGTGTGGGTTTTCGCCTCAAATAGGAACTTCCAGTGGAAAAGGAAGGGGGTTTTCATGCAGGAGGGGTGGACACAAGTTGGACTAGAGAAACAAAAGGAGTTTTCAGTAGCAGAGAGGCTCCCTCCAATGAAGACTAGAGATTATGAACTCCCTGTAACACCAAGGATGGGGCTTCATCTCAAACACTGGGGTAAAAATGGGGCGGTCACACTGATCAGATGATTTATAATTTTCCTATCCTGGTACAGCAAACCAATGAAAGGTACAGCAACGAGCAGCTGAGCCATCAGACTGCTTCCTCCTTTCATGTAAAAAGAGGAGCTAGGAGGAAAAGAAGCTGTCAAGAGCAGGGGTATTCAGATGCTGAGCCTGCTTTGAGGAGTTCTTGCTGATCACAAGGTTCAGAACATAGCTGTGGGCGTGAGCTGCAGAGGCAGACCTGAAGTTAAGATCAGTGAAGGTAAGGGAGGTGAAGAAGAGAGAGTAAGGCTGTGTTTCTCATCCCTGGTTGTACCTTAGGATTGCCTGGGAACTAACAACAACAACAAAAAATCTCTTAAAACATAGGCCCCTGTGAAATCAGGTTCTCTGCAGAAAAAAAAAAAAAAGCGTGCGCATTTTATAAAGTACAAAGATGGACAACCACAAAACCCAATTGTTGCCTGGATTCTGAAGTCGCTCAAGATGGTGAATCATAGGGACCCTTATGCTTTTAAGACTTCTAGGAACATATTAAAGGACCTGAAGTAAATGGCACAATAGTCACTGTGGGGAATAACAAAGAGTTTCTAAAGCTTTGAACGTTTTGTGGCTTATTATTCCATGATAAATGGAACTAGGATTGTATTGTCAGATTCTTTCTCATGAGAAATCTCCTTAGACTCTTACTTCCTCTCTCTCTTTTTTTTTTTTTTTTTTTTTTTTTGTCCCCTCTTGTTGGAGTTCAAATGTATCCCCACTCTCTTTTTTGATAAAAGTTCAATCAGGCACATTAGAGCTCTGGGCTATATAACTATTAGAGCCACAGGACTTCCGGACTCCACTCTGCAATTTCTATGCTCACACATCAGCTTGCTGTCTATATCTTTTTTTTAAAAAAACTTTATTTAATAAACTTAAATTTCCAAAGTATAACTTTTTAATTATAGCAGCTTTTCCCCCCCATAACCTCCAGCCCACCTGCAACCACTCCCTCTCCACCATTTCCCACTCCCTCTCCCATTCATATCAAGATTCATTTTCAATTATCTTTATATACAGAAGATCAGTTTAGTATATACTAAGCAAAGATTTCAACAGTTTTTCACCCACACAGAAACACAGAGTATGAAGCACTATTTGAATACTAGTTATGCCATTAATTCACATTGTACAACACATTAAGGACAGAGATCCTACATGGGGGGTAAGTGCACAGTGACTCCTATTGTTGATTTAACAATTGACACTCTTATTTATGACATCAGTAATCACCCAAGGCTCTTGTCATGAGTTGCCAAGGCTACGGAAGCCTCTTAAGTTCGCCAACTCGATCTTATTTAGACAAGGCCATAGTCAAAGTGGAAGTTCTCTCCTCCCTTCAGACAAAGCTACCTCCTTCTTTGATGGCCCCGTTCTTTCTACTGGGATCTCACTCACAGAGATCTTTCATTTAGGTTTGGTTTTTTTTGTGTGTGTTTTTTTTTTGTTTTTTGTTTTTTGTTTTTTTTTTTTTGTTTGTTTGTTTGTTTTTGCCACAGTGTCTTGGCTTTCCATGCCTGAAATACTCTCATTGGCTTTTTAGCCAGATCCAAATGCCTTAAGAGATGATTCTGAGGCCAGACTGCTGTTTAGGACATCTGTCATTCTATGATCCCGCTTTCCGTGTTGGATCGTTCTTTCCTTTTTCATTCTATCAGTTAGTATTAGCAGACCCTAGTCTTGTTTATGTGATCCCTTTGATTTTGTTTCTTACAACCAGGGTCTTTCATTGCCTGTTTATCCATCACCACCACTCTCAGAAACTGGGGAGCTGATCCCATTCCTTCCAGTTGCTGTGTCCTAGCATCTTCCTTGGTGTCACAAATAAAAGGTTGAAATTAAGAGAGATATCTTTGATGTCTCCTGGAGCGAGAACCTTCACCCCAGAAGCAATGAATAGAAAGCCAGCTGGGCTCCTCTCATCACCGTAATAACCTCAGCATCTGCAAACTATAGGTGTTCATAAGCATTCACCCAAGTGAAGGTTTTCAATATGATCAGACAGTAAATCGTCTATGCCCATAAATGAAACTCTAACCTTCAGCTTATAAAAGCAGCAAACAATGATGATTGGGTATTCCTTGGCTAATCCCTTGTAGCTTCTTACTGATTAAAGTGGAAGGACATTTTTCTCCCTGTTTTCCTTCCTGTAGTGACAGAGCCCAGATTTCTCATGGTTAATTGAGGCTTGCCAAAGGTTTTGGCAATAAATCAAAAGTACCATGAATGTTGTCTCTAGCAGGTTTGGCTTTTAATTTATCAAGACTTCCCCATTACTCAAGTGTTCAAATCATCTTACTTGACTTTTTCCCTTACCCAATCAATCAGCAAAGACTAAAGACACATTGCTAAATTAGGCTGTTTAACTCTAAAGCCAAAATTCCAAGTTTTTCCTGTGCTCAAAAATGATGTAGAATTGAGAAATGTGCTGTAATAAGTAACAATAATGCCTAAGTTTATAACATTTTCATTTCAGGATATTTATTTACTGTGATTTTTATTTTCATGTCTTCTATTTCATCTGATCTTTCCAAGACCTGTAGTAAATGTTACCTTTCTCAAAAAAAAAAAAAAAAAAAAAAAAAAAAAAAAAAAAAAAAAAAACGTGATCTATGGCTTTAAAAGATGAAACAACAAACATTAAGCCTCAAATTAAGTGGCTTTGAAGTTTCCAAGTTCAAAACCAGATCTTTTGACTCAGAGACCTGACTTCCTTCTACTTCTACTGCTTGTCATGATAATGCATATGTACAGAGACACACATTTATGGAGATATGTATATGCATCCACATTTCTTTTAAGAGAAAACAAACATGATTCCAGGAAAAAAAGTATTATGGAAGCATTATGGTAAATGTCAATAATCATGTGAGATAAATTTAAAAGGGCTGAATTCTAATTCACATGTTATAAGTCAGGCCAGAGTATGAAGACATCAAAAAAAAAAAAAGGAAAAACAAACAAAATTTACTTCAATATCGCATACTTGGCTTGCCATCAACCCAATTCCCAGTTGACAGAGGGTCTGGAAAGTGAGAGTAGGCTACTATCAATCTAAGAAACTATTTTAAACTCTGGCCAATACACCATTGTCCAGAGTTCTGACTGGCATCTTGGGGCTAATTCTTTCTAAATTTAGCTCATTTCCCCTTATCATCACATATCTTCAGTCCTCTTAGCAAGCTCCTGATTCCTTATCTTTGTGATCTCTACTCAAGACCAAAAAGGCCTTTGGCCTTGTGCTTATCATTTTCATTGACAATAAAGATGCCACTGATTGTGAGACACAATATTAATTTGTTAACAAATAAAAAAAAATGCTACCGTACTAAATGAGCGCATCAATTGTATGACTCATCCTAATTCCACAAATGTTAAAATGATAAAAGAATGCTTCAAGGTACAGAATGTCCTTGCTCACAACCTCATTTAACATGTTTCTCTTGCACCCACCTTTTTCTGTAAACCCTATCCTCTCATCTTCCTACACCTCTATTACAATGCTGTCCAACAGAATTTTCTATGCCGATGGAAATGTTCTAATTCTATCTAATATAGAACCACCTCTTACACTTGCACCACACTTTATCTTAATGCCTTATTAGTGCCATTGTCCTCAACAGCAACTTTAATCATGGTGACCATTTCTGCAGACACACTTATGTTTCACTAAAATTAATGGACTTGTTATCTTCAACTCTTTCTCCCAATACTTGAAGGGCTATAGTTTCCCCTTCCTTCTTTGCCACTTCAAGCTCTTAAAAGTTCCTGTATTTACACAGCAGACTCATAGAATGACGGATGTCCTAAACAGCACTCTGGCCTCAGAATCAGCCCTTAGGGCATTCGGATCTGGCTGAAAAGCCCATGAGAGTATTTCATGGAAAGCCAAGACACTCCGGCAAAAAAAAAATCTAAATGAAAGATCTCTGCGAGTGAGATTCCAGTGGAAAGAACAGGTCATCAAAGAAGGAGGTACCTTTCTCTGAAGGGAGGAGAGAACTTCCACTCTGACTATGACCTTGTCTAAATAAGATCAAAGTCGGTGAACTCAAGAGGCTTCCATAGCCTTGGCAACTCATGACTAGAGCCTAGGGAGATTACTGATGCCATAAACAAGAGTGTCAAATTGTTAAGTCAACAACAGGAGTCACTGTGCATTTACTCCTCATGTAGGATCTCTGTCCTTAATGTGTTGTCCAATGTGATTTAATGCTATATAACTAGTGCTCAAATAGTATTTTTCACTTTGTGTTTCTATGTGAGTGCAAACTGATGAAATCTTTACTTAATATATACTAAACTAATCTTCTGTATATAAGAGAAATGAAAATGACTCTTGATGTGAATGGAAGGGGAGAGGGAGCGGGAAAGGGGAGGGTCGCAGGTGGGAGGGAAGTTATGGGGGGGAAGCCATTGTAATCCATAAGCTGTACTTTGGAAATTTATATTCATTAAATGAAAGTTAAAAAAAAAAGTTCCTGTATTTAAATCTGCTTCTCTTCCACCATTTAAGCTTCCTAGCTTGCTCTGAACTTGGCATGCACCCTCATGAGAACAACCATATCCACACAGCTGCAATCTCTGACCTTTTACAGACCACGATACCCGTTGCTTTCTCTGTACCTAATAGGTTGTTCAGCATATTACAAAAGACCAAACGTGTTCCCAGGGTGCTCCATGAATAATGCTATTTACTTTTACATGGGATGCAGTGTTTGTAGCAGTACTATTATTCAATAAGTTATCAAAACATTTATATTACTTTTAAGTTTAAAACTTTCCATTACTTTTAAATTCACCATTTAATCTTCATAAATGTTATTTGGGCTCTGTTCTACTTGCCCTGCCACTGGTTTTCACTTTCCAGAGGAAAATATACATTAAGTGGTCCCAGTGCAATGAGAGGACAGAAGCTAACTTCCATTAAATGGCTCAACATCTCTCATCCTAAACATCTGTTCATTTTCTCTCCTTTTCCTGTTCCTGAGAAATAAAGCCTCCTCGTTCCAAATTAAAAGGTTCCATGCAAACTCTTAATTCTATCCCCTCTTCATTGTTCAGGTTCTCTCTTCTAATTGCATTCATTCTTCCACCCTTTAGGATCTTCTGCTTCTCTTTGACATCTTTGATCTATTTTCCCTTCCTTCAAGTTCTCTTGCCCTTAGCACACTGGTTCTTTCTATTCTATGTAAAATTTTCATTTAACATTTTTATTTATTTACAATTTTATATGAAAAGCAGAGAGAGAGGCAGAGGAAGGAAGGGAGGGAGGGAAAGAGGGGAGGAGAGAGAGAGAGAGAGAGAGAGGGAGAGAGGGAGGTTCCATTCACTAGTTCACTTCCAAAATGGCTGCAAAAGCCAGAAGCCCTGAATTCAGTCCCAAGTTTCCCATGTAGGTGATGAGGACCCAAGTCCTTGAGCCATCCTCTGCTGCTTCCCAGTGTGCACATCTTCAGGAAGCTGGATTGCAAACAGAGGAGCTAGGACTGGAGCCAGGAACTGTAATATGCGACGCAGGTATACCAAGTGGCAACTTGACCATTGAGACAAACACCTGCCTCTGGAAATTCTCATTTTGAAAACAAACAAACGATCTTTTCTCAAGTTTATTTTTTTTCCAGTTCCCTCTCGCCCTTTTTTAAAACTTCCTGAAAGAATGGAGGCCAGTGTGATGCAGTGAGAGGCACTATTCCAGGCATACGTCAGGGAGGAGGCCAGGAATATGATGCAGCATTCAGCCTTGTCATGCTACACAATAGTATGTCCCTGCTGCCATGCATAGAGGAATTAGATGTGTTCTACTGTCTGAATGGCCATTGAGACATTTAGCCTGGATATTATTGTTAAGAATCATCTCATAACTTTCCAATTAGATGATCATTTCTTCATCTTGTCTGATATTTCTTCATCTCCCAAATGAGTAATCTCCTCAGAATCCCTTTAAGTCCTTCAGTCTGCTTTCTTTCTCTATCAATTCTGATCAGTTTATTCCAATGTCTAAAAATTTAACATCTGACCAAGGTTTATAACTGTTACTATTGCTAGTGTCTTAACAATTCAAAAATAAGGTTGATCGGCCATCCTAATCTTCTCTGCTTTTAAATGCTCTCTCCAATGCACATTAATAGGAATTACACAGCTTGGCAGTACAGAATTCTAAGCTGGCCCTCATTACTTTCATCCCTGATGTTCACGGGTGATTAAATTACATAGAAAAGGAGTATTTTGTTGCTGTAGGGAAGGTAAACTAGCTGGCTGATAAGGTAATGATCAGTTAATCTCCAACTCCCTATAAAAGCAAAGGTGTTCCTTGACTGGAAGCGGAAACATACGTCAGAGAGATGAGAAGTAGGAGAATGGTGGTTCCCTGCTGCCGAGATGGAGATGACCACTGGGACAAGAACCTTAAAGTGGTTGCTAAGAAGGCACAGGGATTGCAGCCAACAGGTAGCAAGGAAACAGTGATTTCCACCCTGTAAGTACAAAGAACTGAATTTTTTTCAAGGTCAGGAATGAACTTGAAAGTTGACCCTGAGCTCAAGGTAGAACATAAGTGACCCACACCTTGTCCCTGACCAGATAACACAGCCCTGTCCTCCTGTGTTTCTGGTCTGAAGAACTATAAGATTCAGAAAAGAGAAGGTTGTAGGAAGCTGCTGTTTATAGCAATTTGTTACTAAGCAATAGAAAACTAATGCAGCCAAAAGCATCTGGATAATTTATTACTGCAGACTTCATAACATTAGATGAGAAAAGGGAGCATCTCGTAGCTTTGAAACATAAATATGTCAATTTACCTTAAAATAAAGGTTCATTCAAGTATTAACTGGAAAATATACACATTTTGTTCCTCTGAGAACAATCTCTTGTAAAACTCAGTAGAGAATTTTATTATTCATGGATTCCTTGTAGCATTCCAAACTAATGGCTGGTGTCTTTATCAGGTCTGTTTATATATAAATGGTTGTTGGATTCCATAAAAAGAAATATTCAATGAAATGAGGCTCCTATTCCTCACACACTTAAGCAAAAATTAATGAGGGAATTAGATGGTTAAAATAAAATGGTAATATGTAACTCTGTGGATGATGTATATCTTAGATCTACACAATTTCTATTTGTCAGTTATAACCCAATAGAGCTGAAAAATTATATTGGATTATATAAAATATATGGAAATAGTTTTTTTATTCAATACCAGTTGTTTTCATGACTTCTTAATCTGGAGAGTCTATTATATAATTTTGGCTAAGCTTACTGCATCTTTGCAGTATGCTAAAATGGAAAGGAAGCTTTTTCACAAAAACCTATGAACTAAAATAAAAACACCATAGGAAACATTAATCTTTTAGTGGTGAAAAGATGAGCATTATTTTGTTTAGCCTTCAGTTTTAAAAATGTATTAAGATACCAGTCATGTCACAAGTTATTTGCAGCATGAGAATAGAGTCAATATTTTGATTAAATAGATTAAGGTAATAAGTTTAATGAGCAGTGAGGTAAATACTAAAACGGATTGGCAAACAGAGGTATTTAGAGACCCTGCAAAGATACATGCTTCTATTGCATTCTGTGCCTCAAACATAAACGGGATTTTTAATGTATATTCTAAGAATTATTCCTTACAAATATACTCTCACTTTGCCATGTTCAGTTCCATTAATTCCCAAATGACAACACTTATGTTTCTTTTGAAGAAAGTTCTACAGCCCTCTCAGGGAGCTTTGCATTTTGCATACATGTAATCACTCTTACTGCGCCTATTTGGTCCCTAGGGAATAGTGTACTCCACAACCACATTCAGGCAGTAAGAATTGAGTTAAGTACCAACTTAGAGTCTAGCTCTTCGGGGAGTATTTAGTTCTCCTGCGAAAATGTGCCTTGATTCACTTGAGCTAATCAACAACTGTTTCTCAAACTGAATCACAAAAACCATTTAGCAGGTGGCTCTGATAAGTTTTGCTGCTGTTCATAAAAGACTTGAAATGACAGTAATAGAGGTTATCCCAAATGCATTCAATTATAGAGCTTGCCCCTCTTTTTTTCAAGTAGGAGAATACCCTAAACATCACTACCCTATATAGCTAATATTTACCATTATTTAGAAACAGAATTTTATATAAAAATATGCTATTGCTTTCTAAATGTATTATGTGTTAATTATGTACTTTCTCTCAATTGCGTAGCCTTTCATTAAGCAAGTGATTCCAGTGAATACATCATGAAGGAGTGTGGTTCAGGATTCACTCATGTACTGGAGTGTGTGTTACTGTTCATGAATCCAAGACGCAAACTGTTATTCATGGCAAAGGTTTTCACTGCCAGCCACGATGTTTCTCGGGAGCCTTCGGTTACTCTTGCCATATGAAATTACCACCGCACTGCTTGTCCCTCACACAGGGGCCAAACAGGGATGGTGGAAACGCACAAGCTGTCTGGGGTTGAGGGAAGAAATTTGCTCTTGCAAATACACAAGCTACATCCACAGGTTGCCCTCAAACAAGAAATGATGCCATTATTTGTCCTTAAATTCCTTGTTTCTCAAAGAGCCATTCTTAAGATGTGTGAAACAGAGTTCATATATTAGCCATCTACACCCACCATTTACTCATCCGAACAGCAAAGAGAACAAGAATTAAAAAAATCACTGCTACCGAACCTACAGCGATTATGAGATTCCCCAGAACAAGCCTTGACAGCTTTTTAGAACTTGATGTCATATCTTTAATCTAGTAACTGAAGGAAACAATGTTTGTCATCTACCTGTATCTCAAGACAGACAAAGCAAGGGAGCCTACTCAGGGGCAGGAGCCCAGAGCACAGAGAAAGGCTGTGGAATTACATCAGGCAGCTAAATTAATTATCCCCGATATTCTCACGTGTGCTTCTGTGGTTCTCTCTCCATGTCCTGCAGAACATTCTACAACGCTGAAATGTCCTAAATCTGGGCAGAGGCACGGCTCACTTGGCTAATCCTCCGCCTGTGGCGCCGGCACCCCGGGTTCTAGTCCCAGTTGGGGTACCGGATTCTGTCCTGGTTGCTCCTCTTCCAGTCCAGCTCTCTGCTGTGGCCCAGGAAGGCAGTGGAGGATAGCCCAGGTCCTTGGGCCCTGCACCCACATGGGAGACCAGGAGGAAGCACCTGGCTCCTGGCTTTGGATCAGCACAGTGCACCTGTCGTAGTGGCCATTTGGGGTGTGAACCAATGGAAGGAAGACCTTTCTCTCTCTCTATCACTCTCTCTCTCTCACTGTCTAACTCTGCCTGTCAAAAAAAAAAAAAAAAAAAAAAAAGGAAATGTCCTAAATCTGTGCTAATACAAAAAACACTGGATATTGAAATTTATTAAAATAATTTTTTTCACATGTGACTGGTAGTTCCAAATTTCGATAGAGAATGAAACTCTTTTTGTTTTATTTTTATTTTTTAAAGATTTATTTTATTTATTTGAAAGACAGAGTTACATTGAGAGGTAGAGACAGAGAGAGGGGGTCTTCCATCCGCTGGTTCACTCCCAAGATGGCCTCAACAGCCAGAGCTGCGCTGATCTGAAGCCAGAAGCCAGGAACTTCTTCTGGGTCTTCCAGGTGGGTGCAGGGGCCCAAGGACTTGGACCATCTTCTACTGCTATCCCAGGCCATAGCAGAGAGCTGGATCAGAAGAAGAGCAGCCGGGACTAGAACTGGCACCCAAATGGGATGCCAGTGCTTCAGGCCAGGGCTTTAACCCACTGCGCCACAGCGCCAGCCCCAGAGATTCTTTTCAAAGATTGTCACAGCACCTACCATTTATTGAGCTCTGACCTTGAGCCAGTTTATCTCTTTTTTCCCACAAATATTTATTGGGGCTCAATTTTGTACTAGGTACTGTTTTACATGCTCAGAATAGAACAATATCCAAGATGGTTAACGTCTCTGCCCTGTAGAGTTTTCAGGCTAGTGTGGCAGGTAGAAAAGGAAAAAGAAAAAGAATTCTATGATTTATGCAATTATACATATTATAAGAGACAACAGACTGGGTGTGTTGGGGAGGGTTAGGACTGATGTTAGGAAAGGTGGTAAAGCAAAGACTCTCTGCAAAAGTGACCTTTGAGTGGAGTTATGGACAAAACTGTCATTCCCCACTGAAATTATTTGTTGAAGTCCTACCCTCCCAGTGCCTGAAAATGTGGCCTTACTTGGAAATGGGAGTTTCGTAGACCTAGTTAGTCAAGATGACGTCACACTGGAGTAGGACTGGCTCTCATCCAATGTGCCTGGTGTCCTTATTTAAAAAAGGGAGAAATTTGGACACAGTGCCACATAAAGGGGGAGACAATGTGAAAACCTGGGGAGAACACCATCTACGTGCCAAGGAGATGCCTGGAACAGATTCTAACTCACAGCCATCAGAAGGCACCAACCTTGCTGACATCTTAATCTCAGACTTCCAGCCTCCAGAACTGTCAGATAATACACTTTTTGTTGCTTAAACCATCCAGTACTCCTTTTTGTTGTTGGCAGTCCTAACCAAATAATGTGAACACAAGTGGAGACTTAGATGAGGAAGCCATGTGGACTGTGTGCATCTTTTAGTCCTTATAACCACCCAGTGAGTTAGGCACTGGTGTTCCCATTTATCAGATAAGAATATTGATTTTAAAAGATTAAGTACTTTTTTAAAGATTTATTTATTCATTTGAAAGTCAGAGTTACATAGAGAAAAAGAGACAGAAACCTCTCATCCACTGGTTCAATCTCCAGATGACCTCAACTGCCAGGGCTGGGCCGTGCCATAGCCAGAAGCCTATATCCGGGTCTCCCAAATGGGTAGTAGGAACCCAACTACATCAGCCATCTATGGCTGTTTTTCCCAGTCCATTAGTAGGGCAGTAGATTGGAAGTGGAGTAGCTGGGATTTGAACTATAGCCCATATGGGATATCTGTGTTGCAGGCAGCAGCTTAACTCGCTGTGCCACAAAGCTGGCCACAAAGACTAGGTTCCCTGCCTGAGAAAATTTTTATTTTATGAGACAAAGCCAAGACCAGGACCTGAGCTGGCTTGTCTCCTAAGCCTGCATGTTTTCCTAACACTACCTTTTATTGCCTTTTTAAAATTTATCTTTTCTTGAATCCACCCACAACTGATTCAATGACAATGAAATAATTACTTTACATGTAAATATGATAGGCTATATAGTTATGACTATACTAGGGTCATTTAAAAATAAAAATTATAAAGAATAGAAAAAGTGTCTTACTGGATTTTTGTTCACAACTAACTCTATATGTTATTGTCTCATCCATCCATAAATATTGGGCTTCTGAGTATGGAGTTATATGCATACACACGTGTGTATATCTGTATGCATTAATACACATGCACACACACATCTCTATATAATGTTTTGGCTGTTTTATATTTCAGATTAATTTAAGCAGCATTCTATCAAATCTATTGTAGTCTTCTCTCCATTTCTTCTCCCAGGCCTTTCCTTGTGATTCACACGTGTAGGCTGACACTCCTTTACCCTCCTGCTTCAGCACACATCTTCTCTCCCAAAATCTGATTTCCCAGAGGGCAGACAATTCCCCTATTAATGAATGAATGTGTATGTTTGTAGACCTTCACCTTTGTCAAAGAAGCTTAAATGCTCTCTTTTCTTAATAGCATGAGACGCTAACTTCCAAAAACATAAATTCAACACCCGCCCTCTTGAATCTAGGGGTAGCAGAAAATGCTACCCTGAAGACAGTCCCTGATTTTCTGTGCTCAGTTGGTGAAAAGAAACCACTTCAGTGGGTACAAACATTTCCCCAGATGAGGAAGTCTTTATAGAAATATTCTAAATATGGCCCGACTTTAATCAAGCAACACCATCTGTTCCGTGAGTGGCAAGGTCACAACTTTTATAATAGGAACAGCACACAGTGGCAGAAATGAACATACACAAGTCCAAGTACTGCTCACACCAACCATACCTACCTCTGTACTAGGAGGCTTAACGAGCCCAGATGCTCCTCAGCTTATGGAGTACATACTGATACACACATAGTGTGGAGGAAACATCGTAAGCAGAAAACACAACATAGAAATTATTAGCCTCAATTTGGAGGGAGGAAATTGAGTGTCGGGAAATTTACCAGGGCCAATCGAAGTGACTCCTACAAAGGTCATACTGAAAGTGAACATGAGATTCGTATGACCTTTCAACTTTACCACGGTGCAAAAGAAAGATGCCTTCAGCCAGAATCCCACTTGGAGTGTTATCTTTTTCCTGGGTTTGCACACATGGTCTGAGACTCTCTGAGACTGGGCAGCAGCTGTGAGTGCAGCTCATTCAGGCCTGTGGTCACCAGGGGAGACCGCTACGAGCCATTACTTACAGTTAGAAAATCCGCACCTTGTGCTTACGTTCCACTTTGCAGCTCACAAAGTGCCTTCACAAATATGCCCTTATTTCATCCTTACCATGACGACAATGCTTCTTAAAAGGAAATAAAATAATAATTTTAAAGCAGCTTTTGAGAACTTGTTTTGTAGAGAGCTCATTGCCAACCACTTGCTTGCATTGTCTTGTCTAATCTCATAGTAACCCTATCAGTTATGCCCTATTACTGCTGTCACTTTGCACAAGAGGTAACTCAGGAGAGGTACACAGTAAGAGCCAGAGAGGAAACCTGAACTCAGGATGATCGTACCCTGGATCCTGTATTCTTAATACTTTCTCTCCTATACCCAGCACCGTTCCCCTCCAAAAACCCAGAGCAGCTTTTGTTTTCTTTATTATTTGTATAATTATTTTACTTTTATTTGTGGAGGCAAAGATTTTAGGAGTCTTTGTTAATTTTTAAAATTTTTTAAAATGTGATAAAGTTTGTGTGGTATATACACACTTCTCTCTATAACAGGAAAATCAATATCTGTATTGAAAATCATAAACACTTTTAACATGGAATATTTTAAAATACTATTTCACTATATGTTTAGAAGACCCATCTTTTACATAAGCAAGTAACTAATGGAAATGGCAAAAGTGTCAGTATTGATTTCTTAGATGTCTTTTACAGAATTTTCTCCTAATCTTTATTTAAGCCAATATAATGATTCCTATACTTGCCTTAATGTCATTACACACGCCAATTATAGTTCATAATACAGAAGAGACCTGCTTGTTTCAGGAGGGCAGAAAGGAAACAACAAAGTAAAGTGATTTCAGAAGGATTAGGTCCAATCCCGTTTTCTTCGGGTAATGATTGTGATATGTACTATGAGGCAATTTGTTATTATAAAATGAAAAGCAAAGAAACATCTAACACACCACATTAAGCAGATGTGAATGAAAGCATTTCTGTAAAAATGATGAATAGCCCATATCCCCTCTGGTGTCTAAATATATGCAAATTGTGAGCGCATACGTGGGCTTGAGTGTGTCTGTGCATGTGCAAGTGTGGGTCCACACAAATACTGAGGACTTCCAAAAGAAGGGAAAAAGAAAAGCTGATTTGCTGATGAAGAAGAATCAGATCCCATCACAGAAAAATATGGGAAGGAAGTCATCACAAATGCTACTTACAAGGCAATGCATGCGCTAACGTAAGTGTTTGGGAATAACTGACTCCTATAAGGAACCCCCTCACTGAGAGACAGATGTGGAGCTACATACGGGAGCAGCACAGCTCCACCAGCCTACACCATCAGCCCCCAGCACTGAAAATATCACCTTTCCTTAGCCTTCAAACTGTGTATGAAGATAGCTTTTAAGAAAACAATAACCAGAACACATTGTAAAACAGAGTAAGCCATAGTGGACTGAGGATGGGATGTGCTATTTGTATCAGAGATTCTATCAAAAAATGTATCGAATGAGGCAGAAATGGGATGTCCTGGAGCCCTCAAATTTCATAACTTTTAGGGCATTAGTGATGTTTTTATGTGGCATTTTGTAAGTGCTGGGTTATAGGATTTGCATTTTCACTGAATTCTTTCCAGAAGCACTATTGTTTAGAAACAACTACCTAGTGGACTTTTGGTCTATTTTGTTTTCATTTTGCTTTTGTTGTTTGGGAGATGGGACTAGAAAAGTTCTCAATAAATTCCATTACCTAGAAATTTGTTCTTATAGCATAATAAATGCTTCATTGTTTCAATAATTTGATTTTTATAATTAACATTGTCAGTGGGTTTTGAACTTATTCACTATTTAATCATTAAAATTATAACACCCTTTCAATGACCATTTTATGGTCTGCTGATACAACTCATCCCTTCTTTTGAGATGTGTAGGATATTTTCCTTATTCCCACAACTGTAACCAATACTGCAAACCAATACTGCAATATACATTTTTAAAATATATATCACGGCTACTTTATCTGGATATATTCTGAAGTTAAATCCCATGGGAAGAGGACGTTTAGTGTCTGGGAAAGATAACTAATATTTGATAATGCAAGTCTGGAGAATGGTTTGCAAGAGAGAGCAGAAACTGAAGCCCGGAGGCCCATAAACTAATCCCAGGCGGTGCTAACAGAAGTGCAGATCCTCAGAGGGTGGAATCAACAGGATGTGGAGATTGACCCATCTTGGGCAGAGAAGAGATTCAAGGAGAGAGGGAAGTCAAGGGTGACCTGAGGGTGTGTGGCTTGAACACCTGGGGAGTAGATAATGAGTTCCAAATTGAACGTACTGTGTTTGAGGGCATTCAAGGCATCCTGAGAGAAATGTTCCATGGGCAGGGCACAAGGAGAACTATACAGAATCCCAGGAAAGAATTGCCAAAGTCTATACACACAAGGCAAATACAATAAAATGGACTCTCCTTCAATAACATTTGCTTTGCTCTCCTATGTCTATCTGCTTCTCCCATTGCCATCTCCTTTCACCTCCCCAAATTTAAATAGACCATGTATGTGTGTGTGTGTGGGCAGGGGGAGGGTTATGGTGTGGGGAGTACGGAGAAAAGCTTCTTTGGTAATTGTCCCAAGTCACTACACTTGTAACAGCTCATCTTCTCTCTTCTCCTCCTCCTTCTCCTTTACAACATTAATGTTTCAATTTTGCAAAACAGCTTAATCTTATTATAGATGATATTGATGGAATTGCAAATTCAAAATCAGAGTGCACATGGAACAAGAAGCATCCCTGGATAACAACACTCAATGCTGCCACTGAAGCGTAAATATCATAACATATCTGTAGTGCCCATTGTGTTCTGGAACAGGATTCACTCATGCCTAAGACACTTTTCTGTAGTTTCACAGCTGGTAAATGTCCAAACTGGGACTTGAACTCTGGCATTCAGATTCTGAGACCACAGTTCTTCCCATCCTACCCCAGTTGCATTAAATAATTGAATCTTTACAACCTTCCTCTCTCTCCCTCCCTTCTAGGCAAGACATTTTAAGTTGTTAATTCAAAATGTATCACATTCCTAAGGTTAAAAAAAAAAAAAGGAAAGGTTTCAAATCATTTCCTAAAATTTTCTGAAAGTGTCTTGGTACTACAACAGCTGAGCCAGGACACAATACTCTCAGGAAGTTCCCCCGAGTCTCAGGGCCAGCAGTGCACTAGGACAGAGCTTCATCCCTGGCTGACTCACAGCTCTGTGTTTAGCACTGGGCAGCCTTTCTCAGAGCATTGTCCTTCGACCACATTCTTCAGTCACCTTCAACTCCACAAATGCCGCCTGATAAATATGTTTGCAACTCAAGCTCACACTGCCTTTTGGAATCATTAAATTGCCACTGCTGCTAACAAAAGGAAAGATTTTTCAGTGTGCTTCTTTCTCAATCCTGAGCTCTAAAAATGTATCCTAAGGTCATTATCATTCTTCAGCTACACAGTTCAAATCTAAAGCAATCATACATCTCTTTCTTTCCCTCTTGCATAGTCTCTGCTCTCCTACATTCTTGGAGATTTATAGATAATGATTCCCCTACAATGCTATGAAGAAGTTCTATTTACTTTCCGGGTTTCTTAGGATGAATCTGATCCAAAACACTTTTCTGGTCTGGTTTCTTTCATCTTGAAGGTTGCAGTGACTTTCTTTGGCTCCTCCATTTATTTTAGAAAACCACGGTAACAGTGACAGAAGAAATTTAACCAAGACAGTATGAACGATATTCTGATCAAACTCAGTGAAAGCTGTTGAATCCATGCATGGCATCATTTTTTAAAGTGAGTTTTATTGGGCCATCATTGAGCTCAATAAACGGCACATTTTAAAAGCATACAGCTTGACAAGTGTGAACACAGCTTCACCAGGGACAGCATGACCACAAGCAAGGTGATAAACACACCCACTGCTCACGAACTTTCTGCTTCCTTCCTACCGCTTCAGAATCCCTCCTCCTTCCTAGCCTATTTCAGTCACAATATATTCCTGAAAGAGAGACTTAAGGTTGTAAAACTATCAATCCTCTGTTTTTCTATAAATTCAATCTTATTTTAATAAAAAAACACAGCAGGAATCCTTAAAAACATGACAAAATTATCTAAGAAAAAAAAAGTAAGACTTTTAGGATGAAAATGATGAAGAGGTCAGCATAAGACTAAGCAAGGTCCACAGGTGGGCAATGTCCATTCCCTTAAAACTGCTGGGAGGCAAATTGAAATGCAACTAATCATCAAAGAAATGAAAAATTAAAATAACGGATGTTAACTTTATCGGCAAAGACTTAAAAGGTAATACAATACCAAGAGTTAGAGTGAGTTTTTGAAGACAGACACTAACATATTGTTTGAGATAGCTGAAGAAATTTCTATGTAACTATTGCAATAGTAATGTGCATTTTAAAAATTGAATTAATTGGAGCCAGCACTGTGGCATCAAAGGTTAACTCCCTGGGTCCCTGCACCCATGTGGAAGACCTGGATGAAGCTCTCGGCTCCTGCTTTTGGCCTGGCCTGTACCCAGCTGCTGCAGCCATTTGGGGAGTGAATCAACAGATGGAAGATCAATCTCTCTCTTTCTCTCTCTGTCCTTCTCGCTATGCATCTCTGCCTTTCAAATAAATCAATAAATCTTTTTAAAATTTTCTTTGAGAGGCCGAAAGGCAGAGAAATAGCTCCTATCCATTGAATCACTCCCTAGATGGTTTCAATGTCTGTGGCTGGGCAAGGCCTAACCCAGCAATGGAACTGGGAATGTAGGGACTTAACTACTTGGATATCACCTGCTGCTTCCCAGTACGCACATTACATAGAGCTGGGATTCCAAGTGCAGGCCCTCTGATATGGCCTTAACTTGAGGCTCAGCTACGTAGGGGAATTGTTGGAGGCCATTTTAATGGTGAAGTTTATCTGTGTGGATTAGGTGGAAAGACAAAGTGTGAAAGAAAAAAGAAAACATGTATAGGATTTTTCTTCTGTATTAAAACAATTTGCAGAGTGTTTTAGAATATTTTTGCCTGTATTGCAAGAACTCTGAAGGAGTATGTCATTTTTGGAGGTTCCCTCTGGGGATAGAAGCACTTCTAATTTTATACATATTTTATATATACTTTATATATGTATAGCTTATTGTTTAACAGGTTTTTTTTAATCTCAGTGGAGTTTTCAAAGAAGTTTGTACAGAAAAAATAGTATGGGGAAAATGGACTGATGTGACAGGGAACTGTTCAAACGAATCCTTCTGTGCTGTGTATGCACAGCACAGCTTAGCATCAAGGACATTTACATCTCTTCACGTTACTCAATGTCATAAGGAAGCAGGCGAAGATGCTACCAAGATACCTATATAAGGAGTTCCTTGTTCTTGCCTATGAACTGGCTCAGTCCCAGGTGTTGGGGCCATTAGGAGTCTGAACTAGCAGATAGAAAAATAAAATCTCTCTTTCTCTCTTATACCATCTTTCAACTAAATAAAGCTTTTTTAAAAAACATCTATGTACATTGTATCTAACTGCGGGAAATTACTTAGAAAAACCTGAGCAGCTTTCCTCACTGGATCAGTTTTCTCAAAAGCAACTATTTTTTTTAAAGATTTATTTTATTTATCTGAAAGACAGAGTTACAGAGAGAGGTAGAGACAGAGAGAGAGGTCTTCCATCCGCTGGTTCACTCCTCCAATGGCTGCAATGGCCAGAGCTGTGCCAATCCGAAGCCAGGAGCCAGGAGCTGCTTCCAGGTCTCCCACGTGGGTGCAGGGGCCCAAGGACTTGGGCCATCTTCTGCTATCCCAGGCCATAGCAGAGAGCTGGATTGGAAGAGGAGCAGCTGGGACTAGAACCAGCGCCCATATGGAATGCTGGTGCTTCAGGCCAAGGCGTTAACCCGCTGCACCACAGCGCCGGCCCCTCAAGCAACTATTTAATCATGAATTAGTGCTCTAGAACACTGTAATTCACTAATAATACATGATGACCATAGAGGAATACATGTAATAGCTGGAAACTTTAGAAGGCATTATCAATGGTATAAACTCCAAAGAGTAAGGGTTACATCCCACGAGAGACACATCAACCCATGGAGTAGAATCTAGGGAATTTAGAGCAACCCTTGGCTGAACTGAACATTAAGGAAGACAGAGAAGCAGTGTGACCATATCGCCAGGGGCAGGTCTGAGCTGTCTGTGCACATGGCTGGATGTTGCACGTTCCCTGAGTCAGCGAGCTGTCAGTGGGACAAATGTATCTTTATCGATTGCTCTCGACCAGCATACTTGAGGTAAAATAGTATGGTGGCCAGGAGTTGAGGGCATTTGTGGGACTGCATTGGTCTAAGTAATGTATTATTGATCTACAGTTAAACTGATCTGAAGGTCAGACTTCTAGGATTTCTCAGTCTCACATTCTGAATCGATTGTTTTCTTTCAGGAATGGTTATATCTGAAGTTCCTGACTCATTTTTAGCAGAAAAACCAGACCTGGTATCACAGTATGTGGGCTGCAATGCAACAAAATTAGTTCCTTTCTATTTTGCTTTGCAGACTGTTCCTTTATTATGGTGTCACAGTCATGTTGCATTGCTCCCTAGAAGTTTCTACCTTGAGAGAAAACTTAAATAACCGACTTGTTTACACTAGAATTTACACCTTTTTTTATCTTTTATTTCATGTTTTTTTTTTTTTTTTTAGATGAAGCATCCTGCCATGTGTTTTTAAGATTCACTTATTTGCTTGTAAGGCAAGGCGATATCCTGGTCTCCCATGTGGATGGCAGGGGCCCAAGCACTTGGGGCAACTTCCAATGCCTTCTTAGGCCCATTAGCAAGAATCTGGATCAGAAACAGCAGCTGGACTCAAACTGGCACTCCAACATGGGATGCTGGCATCACAATCAGAGCTTAAACTGCTGTGCCCTAACAGGAGCCATTTTCCTGCCTAGTGATACTTGAGCTTACAGAATTTGTATTTCTTACGTAAATGTGTATGTGTGTGTACTTTAGTCAATGAGACAATGGTGGATTCTTGGCTACCTTGAAAACCAAAAGGATAATTCAGAATTCAAACAGCATATTCTATCCACGGGACTGAGTTTTTATCCCATTATCACACAATGCCATTTGACGCTTTAAAATAAAGCAACAGGAACATTTCACACGAATGGAACTACATCTTGTTAGCTAAGTCATAATACTAGGAAACCAATTGAACATTTACAGAATATTACTTCCTCTCCTCAAATAGTTATGCTCTTCACTGACTGGTTTTTTAAGGACTAGAGTAACCTGTGAAATACTGACTGACAAAATAACTTGTGGGGAGTAGGGGTTTTGGTTAATGACAGAGATACAAGTTAGGATGCCAGCATCCCATTTCTGAGTAACCCGTTCACTACCCAGCTCCGGCTCCTGACTCCAGCTTCCTGCAAATGCAGACGCTGGGAGTCAACAACGATGGTTAAAGAAATTGGATTCCTGTTACACACATGGGAAACCTAGATAGATGTCTCAGCTCCTGGCTTTGGCTTGGCCCAGCCCGGGCTAATGTGGTGATTTGGGGAGTGAACCAGATGAAACTTCTCTCCTTGCCTCTCAAATAAATAAATACATTAATGAACTAGCTTGTCAAGAATAATGCATAAAAAGATCTTCTATAAGATATTCTGTAAGGATGGTGCCAAGCTCTAGGAAAAGGCCCGCTTCTTTGCTTCCTTACACAAGCAGAGTTCCCGTGGTCCAGAATTTCTACTACGGAAGTGGGCTTATTGCAAAGCCAGGGCCCCTCACTGCACCTTTCCAACGCAATCATGGATGTGGACATGCTCATATGCTTTTAGATTTTACAAGTCATACATCTTTTCCAAAAAAATATGCTGGCACTGATTTTTATTTTTGTTTGAAAGGCAGAGGGAGGGAGGGAAGGAGGGAGAGAGAGTGAGAAAGAGAGATCTACCATCCATCTACTGGTTGGTGCTCTCCCTAAATGCCCACAACAACCAGGACTGGCCAGGCTGAAACCTGAAGCCTGGAACTCAGTCAAGGTCTCCTGTATTGGAGGCAAGGACTCAAGTCCTTCAGCCATCACCTGTTGCCTCCCAGAGTGTGTAACAGGAGAAAGCAGGAATCAGAAGTGGATCCAGCACTTAAACCCAGGAAGTGGGGCATCCCAAATGATATGTCTTCACTGCTTGGCCAAACACCCACTGCAAGAGTAAGATATCTTAAATGCAGTGGTTGAATCCTAGCTTGCATTGAACATAATTGAACATAGTTGAACATAGCCTGGTTGAACATAGCCTGCTTGTTACAGCCTAAGGTGGTTAGGGATTTGGCTAGTTGGAATTTGAAATACAGACATTAAGTTTTGGTTTTGTGGGATTACATTGCTGCGGCTCTCAGTCTCCTCTAGGCAACTTCAGGATACTCTTAGCTGTCCAGGTATGGGAGTGGCTTCCACAACACTATTAATGGCCACTCTGCCAGCAATAAGAAAGCACAGGGCTATTACTGGACGTGGAGTGTCAGGCATCCCCAGTCTATGCAGAGTGAAGGAGATATAATATACAAAGACAAGGAACAAATCTTATAGTTCAAAAGTGAAAAATATCTGATAGTTTGACCACAGTTCTAAGACTGAATAAAAAATCACCAAGAACAAACTGAGAAATCTGATGTGATTTTTTTTAAAAAACTACCAATGATAAAACATCTAATTACAATCAATCTGAACTAAAGACTACCTCATCTTGCTATTTGCAGCACAGAAAACAATAACAGAACCGTGGGCTAATGAATAAGGAAAAAAAAAACGAGTATAAATAGCCAAGAACTAGAAAGTCAAAACAGCAGGACTGTATCAAACAGTTTTTTTTTTTTTTTTTTTTTTTTTTTTTTTTTTTTTAAAGCTAAGGGGTGGGCATTTGGCCTAATGGTTAAGACATCCTTTAGGATACCCATCCTATTGGAATGCCTGGGTTCAAGACCTGCTTCTGGCACCTGATTCCAGCTCCCTGATATGCAGACCCTGGGGAGGCAGTAGTGAGGGCTCCTGTAGTTGGGTGTCTGGCACCATGTGGGAAAACCTGGATTGAGTTCCCAGCTCTAGGCTTTCGCCTCGCCTAGTCCTGGGCATTGTGAGCACTTGGGAAATGAACCTGCTCTCTGTCTCTCTGCCTCTCCAATTAAAAGCAAATTAAAATTTAAGTTAATTTTATAGATACTTTATGATAGTTGTAGAATTTGTCAGTTTTATTAACTTTGTAATTTGTTGTGATTTCAAGTTTTAAATCACTGTTTAATTTTTAACGTAAAGTTGTATCTATTCCCTTAAAGTGGGCTCCCCAGATTGGAAAGCTTCAGGCAACAGAAATCCCAGATTCACCCTCAGTGGATTACCCCACCCTCCTGGGCATATGAGGAGCTAACATCCTTTCTGTTGTGGCTAAGTAATGAAATGAATAAGAACCTATTAAGAAACCTAACATTGTAATATTCAGCATTCTTAAGGGACTAGTTCTGCTGGATACTCAGGAATATTAATAAGCCAAATCCTATTGCTAAAAATAAATAAATAAATACTGGTCTCTTTCTTGATTGCACTGAAAAAAAATACTATATTCTTATATTACATTTAATTTGCCTTATTACTGTTGGTTGTATACGCATAGCTGTTCAAAAATATTTTTAATCGTTATATATAAAACCTGCTTGAATGTTATAGTGTAAATAATGTATTTTTAAAAGATTATTTGTTTATTTAAAAGGCAGAGTTACAGAGAGAGAGAGAAGAAGCGAGAAAGAGATCTTCCATTCACTGGTTCACTCCTCAAATGGCAAGGGCTGGGCCAGGCTGATGTCAGGAGCTTCATCTGAGCCTCTGACAAAGGTGGCAGGGGCCTAAACACTTGGGCCATCTTCCTTTGCTTTCCCAGGATACCAGCAGGGAGGTGGATGGGAAGTAGAGCAGCTGGGACTCAAATTGATGTCCATATGGGATGCTGGTGCTGCAGGCATGATGTCGGCCTCTATAAATTTGAAATTTAATTTTGGAATTGGTGATTCTCCAAAACTTTTTCAAAAATAAGTAATTTTAAATATACCCCTACCCATTTAAGTATACCTGTAAAATGTGGTGATTGTGACACACTTGAAAGAATGAAGATTTTTTTTTAGCTGCACCTTCTACCATATCATGTTCATGGGCAGGAGATAACTGCAGGTTGAAGGTTTGCAGAACCTTAAATTTATACTTTCAGTTGTGAAAACATTTCAAGAAAGTACTGAGAAGTAAAAGATTGTATATAAGGATATATAAATAAATTCACATTAAGAAACCCAATATTTATAAAAATTTGAGTTAAAATTAATTTAGGAAAATAACTTTTGCCCTAAAAGGTTACTGAAAGAACTCGTTGAACACAAAAATTCTGAACATGGCTTTATTTTTTATATATTGTTATAGAAAAATATGTTGGTAAAATGCGGCATAATTAAATCAGTGATTCTCAACAGAGAATCAGTAGCCAATAAGGGGAATATGGAAACAATTTCAAGGGGCATGTATACCTCTAAAATTAGACACAAGATGGTCATCCATGTGTGTGCCACAGTGGTGGACTTGGACTTGACAGCTAGCTCTGCTCCTGATTTCCACCTTCCTGTTGTTGTAGATCCTGGGAGGCAATGTTGATGGATTAATTGATTGAGTTCCTGGCAGCCATGTGGGAGACCTAGATTCTACCCATCCCAATTCCAGCTGCTGTGGGTATTTGGAGAGTCAACCAGAGCATGGGAGCTCTCTCTATCAGTTTCCCTGTCTTTTGACTCTCATATAAACAAAAAAAAATATTTAAAAATCAGTGGCTGATAACTTACTGGACTTCTGTCATCCACATGGGAGACCTGGACTGAGTTCCCGGCTCCTGGCTTCCACGCAGCCCAGTCTGGCTGTTGTGGGCATTTGAAGAGTCAACCAATTATGGGTGCTTTCTCTATTTAGCTGTTATTCTCTTTTTTGCCTCTCAAATAATACTTTTTTTAAATTTAAAAAATGCAAATTTTCAGGGTGATTACATGTATATATACAGTTTCCAAGTAAGAGTTGCTACATCTAGTTACTCTCACAGGAATCTAGAACTTGTAAAAGAATAAAAATATAAATTTAGCCTATTTTATTTTTCAAACAGAATAGAGCATTTTCACTAAGAAGAAAATAGAAATGAAGTTCTAATGTGTTGGTGATGACCCAATCCAACCCACACATCACAAGTTAGGGAGAAAAAAAAATTCCAAGAAGGATTCGATAATTTCAAGGAACCAAGTGCTCAGGAGACATTCACTGAACAATTTCCAAAGTGTTCATGTGTGAGCAATGTGAAAATTCTAAAAATACTGTTCAGTGACATCGCAACAGTTCTTCAAAAATACCAAAGAACAAAGTTTATTTTTCTTCCAAGTCAGACGCTTAACTACAGCTACACATTTTCATTACACAATAATCTTAAACCGTGTTTGAGGCCATGGATACCTTCGTAACCAAAATAACTCTGAAAGTAAGCTTTCGCAATCATTAAAAGATAAATAAAATGATTAACTTATAATGTATTTTAAGGTTATAAAACTATCCTCAATATTAATGATTAAACATGGTAACCGACAGGTAACATTTGAACAACACTGACAGCAAGCCTTCTTGAAAATCTGGGGTGAATTATTCTATCAGAGGTTCAACCAAAGTGTGAAAATTCTCAAAAACTCTGCCAGAGGGGAATTATCGAAGCAATATTTAGGTATTTAATCCAGACCCAAAACAAAATAAAAGTGGAGGACATTGTGATTGCGTATGAGAGGATCTTCAGAAAGTTTGTGGGAAGTGTATAGTTTGAAAAACTATATGGATTTCAAAAAAAATTCACCAAATAAACCTACCTTTTAATTTTTCATGAACTTTTTGAGCTACTCTCATGTTATCAAGACAAAGAAAGATTGTTAGAATAATTTCTACCTTCCTGCACATGCATCACACCACGAGGAGGAAGTGACAGGAAAATGGAACTCAGTAGGAGTATTTCTCTAAAAATGAGTTCTGTGCAACAAGGGAAGAGCTTGCCATAGGAGTTCATGTTCTCTCCTTGAGCGTGAATAGTGCTCTGAGTTGTACTCCGATAGTAATTGGGAAGTTGAATTCATCTATATAGGAAATCCTGGCCAGTACTGAAATTCTATGCTCCTACGCTTTATTAAGAATAATAATAATAATAATAGCTACTACAGGAGAAACAACCCAATAACAAGGTGGCTGCTCCAGGAACATCCTGAAATAGCTACACCTGAGTGCTAGATGCACGCCAAAGAAACTGAGAGGTCATTGTAGACTAAGCTGTACACAAATTACAGCATTTTACTGTCACTTACCTTGGTGAATTTAGAACCACAGCCCAATTACTTTCTCCTCTAAGAAGATGTAAAGAAGAAATTAAAGTTCTTCAAGGCAACAGCATTACATAAACCAAGGCATTTTCAGACTTTGGAAATGCTTGCGTGGAGAAGTGTGAGCAGAGGGAGGAATCTCAGGTGATAAGGAAAAGACGTAAGCAGGGGCAGAGTGGTGAATGACCTTCAAGATAAGGATAAGTAATTGAAATTGGCTGGGAAGAAATAGGGAGCCAGTGGAAGGAATTGAAACGATGAGTAATGGCAAGTTGGAAGATTAGAAAAGCTAGACATATTAACTTGGGAGGCAGGGTTCTGGAATGATTAGAGAAGGTAACAACCGGAGTGGAGATTGTAGAATTGCAACAGGAAACCGAAAGACAAGGATGGATATTCCCCAAACAGGAGTAATACCTTCAGGATGCCCCCGGGAGGCGGTTTGTAAATAACAAAAATGGGGCCTTAACTGAAGCTTTGGCATGATGTGACCTTGATCCCTGCACAGCACAGATGTCCCTTTCTTGTGTGGTGTCTGTCAGGAAATGCATGTTGCATGAAGAAAGACATACTTCTAGTTTAACATGAAGTAATAATTTAGAATCACCACTTTGGGGAACAAAAATGACCATAAGCTTTGAAAACGTAGATGCTTGATGCTACACTTTCTTTTTTAACAACTACTTAGACTTTTGCTTATAAGTTCAAAGAAGTGCATCATTTTTTAAGATCTAAAATTTGAAAAAAAGAATTCATCGTTCTGAATTTATTCTTACTGTACAGGAGGTCTTATGTGAAACACCATCAATCTAACACCACAAACAACATATCATTTCAGGAAGGAAAAAAATCCAATCCTTTCTCTCCCTTTACTTTTCAAAGTATATTCTCCAACAGGATTTTCACCTGTATGTTTTCAGATGTAAGATGAATGAATTAAAAGAATGATTTAATTTAAAACATTATTAACTGTTAGTCAATCTAACACTTATGGTAGTCAATAAAAACTATCCTTTCAGTCACAAAAAGCCTCAGAATCCCTAATGTATTTATTCTGTTGATTAATGCAGATTACCTTTAAAGGGAATTAATTCCAATTGCTAATAGAATATGGGGGCTGAACTTGCAGGAATCTGTGCCTTGAGTTATCTTTGTTGGTCTGCAAGGATTGAATTTCTATTGTGCTGTGTAGCCAGCAATGACGAACCTTCCTAAATTGACTGAGAACCAATCTAAAAAAAAATTTATGAAAATCTTCACAGATTCAATGGCATTTAGCCAATATCCATTCTTAAATGGCATTTGAGTGGCACTTCTAAGATTCTTTCAAAAAATATATAAAATTAAACAGAACTTCAATTACCCAAGAAGTTTTCAGGTTAGCAATTTCTACGCTGCTCTAAATGGCATAGTTTTATTGTAGTACCCTAGTAAAAAAAATCTGTACATAATAAACCAGGCAATTCTGATGCCACCTTGAAGTGTTGATCTTATATATCTGTGCATCAGGTTCTCTATAATTTGATGTTTTGTGGATGTTTTGAAAACCATGCAATAGCTAAATAAGGCAGATAGTGAATTAAAAAGAAAACAGCCTAGTTCCAATGAATAAGCTGTAATTTTATAAGATGCTATTTTTATACATTAGTGAAATTTTTTTATAAAATAGCAGTTAAATGAAAGAAAAACGTACCAAGTCAATGTACTATTTCATTTGTTATCGGCTTCTAATACAGATAAGAAAAATCTTTGATGTTACATTTAATAGCCATTCTATAGTCTTTCTTTTTCCTTTTCTTGAACACAGGGAAAATATACTTTTGTCTAGACCTCCCTTCTGACATCCTATCTGGCCATGAGGATGCTGATAACACATGGACAGGGGTTTTCACAGGGAGCACTTGGGGCATTGGAGGGTGAACCAACGGCAAAAAAAGGAAGACCTTTCTCTCTCTCTCTCTCTCTCACTGTCCACTCTGCCTGTCAAAAAAAAAAAAAAAAAAAAAAAAAAAAGAGCATAAAGGCTTAGCCCTTCTCTCAGCTGGGAAGGGCATCCCAACTGCAGAACTGCCCACCAGGCATGCAGAAGCCTTTCTGGAGCCTGCATTCTTGCTCCTCTCCTAACTCAGCCTTCATCCCTTCTCTCCATAGATAGCGGCGCTGAGAATTCTCTCTAAAATGCCTCTCACTATTTGGTCCCTGTCTCGGAGTGTGCTTCTCTGGAAATCCACCTGTGCGTCCATCAGGAAAGAACATTGAGGGCACACAGTAGTCCTGGCTTGTGACCACTCATTTGTTATAATAATTGATTATTTCAATTAAGCCAATGAGAAAATGAACCTTAGAAAATGACCAATTCTCCACTTCTCCAGTGCGGACATCTAAGTGACTGATATGCCACATACACACTCACACGCACCAGTGCAGACTATTTGCTCACACAACATGGCTGTGCTGTGTGTCCATGATATATAATGATAAGCATGTAGAATACACTAAGAGAACTTCTCCTTGCAAAATATGCAGGACTCTCATAACTAATATGGGTGTCTATTTAAAATAGATATCAGTGCTAATATATTAGGAGGTATGCATTTCACTGTGGTCTTATTTCCTGATGGTTGCATATTTATTTAATAGTAGAGATGTCAGTACTTTATTATTTATCTATTCTCTTCTCCAGAAGAGCAATCATAAAGTCTTCTCTCCCCAAGCCTTCTCCAAATCTCAATACTTCCATTAATTAAGGCTCAGGAAACACTCATTTCAATACAGAAAATCAGATCTGATTGCATGTTCTCCTTCTTTTTAAAATTCTGTTATGAAAACTCTCAGAAACATAAATGCAGTTAACACACAACTGAAAAACAAGAGATGCTGAACTATCCTGCTTGGTAAGCCAGAGATTCTCTCCATGCTAAGTACGTATTCTAGACAGTTCTGCATGGTACATAAACACCATTTATCTGTTTGATTATTTTAAACAAATTCCCCTATATCTAATAATAGTTATTAGAAGTATTGCATCTCAAAAACATTTTGATGCAAAAATGATACTTTATAGAAGTATTCGTTTCTTAAACTAAAAGATATTATCAAAGTTTCAAAACCGAAACTATAAAACACATCTATTAGTTAGGTTCACATAGCTGCATATTGAACTGATTATTCTTCAATTAAATGTTAAGCAAAAATAAAACGTTTTTAAGCCACTGATTATATTTGAGATGGTAATGGGAGTATGTACTGTCCCCAAGAGATTATCTGAAACCACAGTGAGTGTGATATTTTTATGTGGATGTGCAGTAGAACAGAAATAATAAGATAATAAGCAGAGCACACACTTTTATGAGACTGGAGATGCTGTCACAGAAACAAAGAAGATGGAAGGAAGGCATATGTAGAAACTCTTATTAGCAATTAGCTACAGAAGTTTGCTCCAACCCTGCACTTTCTCAGTCTTGTCTCAGAAAAATATCACAAAATCAAGAAAACAGTTACTTCAAATGTACACTTAACTAGAATCATAAATTAATTCATCACAGTATGAATGGAGAGAAGGGGTAGAAAAGAAAGTGGATGGGAGGTGTGAGGATGAGGAGGAGGGAGAAGACACATGAACAGATGATGAACAGATGAACAAGTGTGATGAGAAAAAAAATCATGATTAATAAATACTGTTATGGAGATGAGCCTTGAAAACCTCACGCTAAGTGAAAGAAGCCAGAATGACATATTGGAAGATTTCAAAAAAAGGAAAGGAGGGGAGGGGAGGAGAAGAAAGAGCAGAGAAGGGGAGGCAGGTGGGGAGAGGGGGAAGAGAGGAGGCTAGAGAAAAGAGAACCACTGTCTTCAGCCGGCATTTTTCGGTGCCTTCTGGCCCGACTCTATTGCCGTATTTAAGAGTTGCAGGTTGCTTGTCTGTGCCTGCCGTGGTCATCTGCCCTTGAATGAAGCAGCAGCTTACACACAGAATGCGTGGTTTGAGTCGCTGGATTAGTGTAAGTACTAGTGCGCCTCTGTATAACTTGGAGAAGAAGGTTGAGACTGGTTCCTTCTAGAACTATTGGTTCCATAAATGGGGAGGGTTCACTACTTAGGAAAACAGTTTTAATAACTTTATGGAGATACAATTCAAATACCACTAATGGTACCACTTAAAGGGCATAAATCAGTGATGTGAATATATTCACAGAAATGTGAGCCATTACCACAGTTGAGAATATTTTCATTACCATAAAAAGAAATCTCACACCCTTTAGCTGCCCACCTCCCATCTCCAGCCCCACCCCCACCATCGAGTCATAGCCAAACACTAATTTACTTTCTGTCCCTATAAATTATGAGTTCTGGACATTTCATATAAATGGAATCACACAAAATATCATTCCACCTTATTTCACTCAAGGCTCATCTACATAAAAGTATTTCTTAGTCATGAATTCTTTCTCATTGTTGAATGTTTTTCCCACTGTATGAATACATCACACTTGCTCATCTATGCATGAATTGATGGGCCTTGGGATTGTCTGCATTTTTTGGCTATTATTATGAATAGCACTATGAACATTTGAGCCTAAATTTCTATTAGAGTGTATGTTTTCAAGTGTCTTGGATATATACCTAGCTGTGCAATCATTGGTTCAAAGATTCACATGGCAGCTCTATGTTTAAGCACTTAAGGAACTGCAATATTCAACATTATTTCACTCATCCCTATATTTGAAAAGAACAGTCAGTCATCTGGGAAAAGTCAACATCAAATTCTAATATGCTTCAGTTTGCTGTCCCACTTAGATTGCAGCTCCTAGTTAAAATGGCCTTGGCTGTTCCAGCAGTCGAAAAATCTTTCTGAGGGGCAATGATGTGATGTAGCAGGTAAGCTGCCGCCTGCAGTGCTGGCATCCCATTTGGGCACTGGTTTGAGTCCACTTCCAGTACAGCTCCGTGCTAATGTGCCTGGAAAAGCAGTAGAAGATGGCCCAAGTCCTTGTTCCCCTGCACCCGCATGGGAGACCCAGAAGAAGATCCAAGCTCTTGGCTTCGGATTGGTGCAGCTCCAGCTGTTGTGGCCATGTAGGGAGTGAACCAGCAGATAGAAGATCTCTCTCTTTCTCTCTCTCTCTCTCTCTCTCTCTCTCTCTCTCTCTGCCTCTCTGTAACCCTGTTTTACAAATAAATAAATAAATCTTTAAAGAAAAAAAATCTTTTTGATATAGCATACCACATAATGTGTAAGAAAAAATAGCTTTTAAAATGCCCTGAAATAAAAGCATAGAAGGAAATGTTTCTCTTTACGAAACTCAGCATGAGGGGTAGCAGGGAGGGGGGCATTTGGCACAGCGTTATGGTTGTGACTCCACTCAGGACTCAGGCATCCGCTATCGGGGCGCCTGGGTTCAGGCTCCATCCCCACTTCTGATTCCACTTTCCTGCTGAAGCGTGTCCTGAGAGGCAGCAGATGAAGCCTCACGTACTGTGGTCACTGTCACCCCCACTGGAGACTGGGCTGAGTTCTGAGTTCTTGGCTCCACCTCTAACCTAAACCTGGCTGCTGTGGGTATTTGGAGAATGAGCCAGGGGACTGGAGATTTGTCCAGGCCCATCTTTCTCTGTTTCTGTGTCTCTATCATATGAATAATAAATATAAATTAACCAGGAATTTTTAAAATACCAGCAAAGCAAAACCCTATATGTGATTTTGTTGTTCTAGAATGTTAATATAAAATGTGGTATTGCAAAAATAACACTACGTCTAACAAAACTATGAAATATTTTATGCCTATAATATTTTGTACTTTCTAGATAATTTTGACTGAAGAATACCTATTTAACATTTAAAGGATTTGAGTTAAAAATTCTTCCCTCATAGATGAGAAAACTAAGATTTAAACAGGCTAAGCTGCTTTCAAATATTTACTGTTGTCTAGAGAGCCAGATGTGACTTCACCACAAGAATCCAAAGTTCAAGTCCATAGCACTTTCAGTTATACAGGCTCTAGCGAAAAGAAAACTCCCTGTTGTGTCTATTTGTCTAATCTCTCTCCTTTCTACTTCCTCATCCTACATACAACACATATGTTATTCAAACCATACCCTCAGTGCACACACGTGCATCACACTTCCCATATATCATAGATATACAAACTCACACACACACACACTCTATACACACACACAGTACACACTCTGTACACACACAGTACACTCTATATACTCACTCAGCTTGCAGACAGAAGACTCCTGCATATCAACACACCACACTCACATCAAATCTCACACACATTAACGTTCATATATACACACACCACACACAAAACTCACACTTACATGTAATCAACTCACACATATTTACACATAAGGGAAGAGAAGTTGTCAGTCTGTGTCACCATATTTCAAGGCATTGAGTACAGCTGTATGGGAGGGGACAGGTACTATAGAGAACCTGTCATTCTCTCTCTCTCAAGATTTTATTTATTTACATGAGAGGCATGGTTACAGAGATAGAGAGAGAGAGAGAGAGAGAGAGAGAGAGGGAGAGAGCGGGGTCTTCCATTTGTTAATTCACTCCCCAAATGGTTGCAATGGCCAGAGCTGGGCAGATCCAAAGCCAGGAGCTTCTCCTGGGTCTTTTACATAGGTGCAAGGGCCCAAGCACCTGGGCCATCCTCCTCTGCCTTTCCAGGCCATTAGCAGAAAGCTGGATTGGAACAGGAGCAACCAGACTCGAACCAATGCCCATATGGGATACCGGTGCTGCAGGTGGAGACTTAGCCTACTATGCTACGGCACCAGCCCACACACTTTGTCTTAACCATCCTTTCTCCAGTGCTGGCCAGGTAAATGGAGCCATGAGAAGTAGACCCTCTGGCTAGAAAGCATCTCTCAGGTATGTGTGTCATGTGAGTGATCAGAAAGCAGAGCTAAGGGTGTGGACCCAGACTTTGAGCCACAGGTAGGATGAACAGGGGAGGACTTACATGTCTCGAGCCCATAGCCACAGTAGCACCACTAGTTGTGAAAACTTTGGGTGGTTTGTTAAAACCTCAACGTCTTTACTCCAATTATGACAGGACCTATCTCCTATGGCTATGATATGGTCTAAGAGCAAATACTCCACACAAAGCACTAGGCACATTGAGAAAATCTGATGAATGGCAGCTTCTATTGGCATCACAGTGATTTTCATCCCCACAGAATATGCACACAGAAATGTTTCTGAAAGATGAGCAGGACAGTTAGGAAAAAATTAAAAAACTGCCTGCTTACAAGTGACTTCTCTACCAGGAAAATTATGGCATTTGCCATGTTATAAATTATCTATGAATAATCAGATTCCTCTGCTATTATAACTGAAACGCTGAAGTGTGCCTCAGACAGTGTAATTTGTATGTCACAATTGTTAACACCATTGTACTCATGAAAAATCAAACAATTTCATACAAGATGTGACTTTTCCTCCATCTAGTCACTGAAGATTTTTTTATCCCCAATAAATAAAGAATGTGCACATCTTACTTTCTGAATCTTTAAAGCTCAGATGAATCCAGCCTACTGCATGAATGAAAGGTTGAGATTAAATTTTAAATTTCTAATGAAAAATACATTTAATCATTAGCTTCCCCCCAAAATAACAGAGCTCTGTATATTTCCTCTATAAGCTTATAGTAAGTACATAACTACACAATCCACACATGCCATCTGTACATTTATAGGTGCACAGGAGGGACCCAAAAAGGTCACAGAAAAGTTCATTATCTTTCATTGCATTTCCATGAACTTTTAAAATCTCTTTCTCTACCTCATGTGTGTGTGTACACCGCCCACATATTTCAACTTAATGAGGAGTTATTGTTAACTGATTAATATTTAAATTCATGGAGAATATCACTCCATAAAATAATCCTTTTCAATTGATTTATACTCATGTCATTAGCTATTCATAACAAAAGATTCATAAAATAAATGCAAACATATATAGATCTTCAAACTAAAAAGTGTTAATACATTTTACTTGTTATCATTAGGCTCTTCTGAATCACATTTTTATTATATAATTACTAGTTAACAAATTTCAACTTGAATCTAATCAATATGTTACATTACTTCTCCTTTCAGATTAATACTTTTATTGCAAATATGGAAATATTTGAATTTATTTATTACATAAAATTTCTATTTACCTTAACTTCCAACCCCTTACTCTATGCCAGGTAACCTTATAAGCAGGTTTAGGGGAACATTAAAATAATTATTTGCTAGATTACCTTCAGTATGAAACTTATTAAAATGATTTTTAATGGAATCAAAATATAATGAAAATAATTTCAAATGCCACTTACTGTTTTCTTATTCTATGCCAGGTATAAGAATAGCTAATTTTTAAATGTATCATCTTAGTGAGGTTACACTTAAGAATCACATGAAGTGATACTATTTTCTTTCCCTTATAAATTAAAAGGGAAAGCCCTAAAGCTCTTGAGTATATTACTTAGTGAAGTTTCATACTTAGATGGGGTAGGTGTTGCGGCTCAGAGATAAGTTGCCACCTGTGACGCCCACATCCCATATCAGAGTGACAGCTCCAGTCCTGGTTGCTCAGCTTCCTGCTAACGCATCCTGGCAAGCAGTGGATGATGGGTCAGGTGCTTGGCCCGGCCATCCTCAAGGGAAACCCAGATGGGGAGTTCTAGGCTCTAGGCTTTGGCCTGGCCTAGACTTGCTTTTGTAAGCATTTAAGTGGTGAATCATAAGATGTGAGATCTCTCTCTCCCTTTCAGGTTGGTGAAAAATAAATAAACCAACATTAAAGTTGCACACCTAAAAGTGTTCACTCAGGCTGCTGAATTCAAAACCCACACTTCGAAGCTCTAATCTTTCTACCCAAGAACCCCAAATGGGGAGCTAGGTCTTAAAATGGGCAGCTTGGTGTTTGACGGTGACCAAATAACTCCAGTGGTCAACAGTTATAAACTACCCATGCCAAAGATATCCCATTGCTGCAGGGGTTACAAACCTGTCAGAGACCTTTGTAGTATGAAGGGATGTACATTTTTTAATTGTACATTTTTAATTGTAGAATCAATAGTCACACATCCTAGGGGTGATGCTCCCCCTCAGGGAGATCTCTCGGGTGGGAATGGATGTGCTTACACAGGGTATAAAAGCAGTTTCTGCAGATTCCTAGCAAGTCCTGATGGGAGAGATTGCTTAGGGAGAATCACTTCAATGGGTGAACAAACTTAGAGGTTCCCCATTGGCAAACATAGGGTAAATGGTGTCTTCATCTTCTTTCCCAGAACTTCAAAAGGAGAACTTCAACAGCAATGAAATAAAGCCGTAAGAACATTACCGTGTCCTATAAGAAATGGAAGGAGGGACAAGTATTGTGGCATAGCAGGTAAAGCCACCACCAGCAGCACCGGCATCCCATATGGGCACTGGTTTGAGTCCTAGCTGCTCCCTTTCCCATCCAGCTCTCTGCTATGGCCTGTGAAAGCAGTGGAAGGTGGCCCAAGTGCTTGGGCCCCTGTAGACACATAGGAGATGGAGGAATCTCCTCCTGGCTTCTGGCTTCAGACCGGCCCAGCCCGGGGCATTACAGCCATATGGGAGCAAACCAGTGGATTGAAAATCAATCAATCTCTTTCTCTCTCTCTCAAAAATAAATAAATAAATGATTATTTTTTAAAAAGAAATGAAGAAAAAGGCAGAAAAGACCCCTAAAGTTAAGCACTTAAGGATGTACTGTTAGGAAACAGAAGTGACAACTTGCTTTTTGCTTTTCCTGCAAACTAGCTGGGGGTGAAGGTGGGGTAGTGGGAGTCAGGGAACAGTGATGAAAACCACAACCACAAGTGATAGGGCTTTTTAGAAAATAATTTATGTGAAAGGCATAGTGACAGAAAGGGATAGAAAGAGACCTTCCACCCACTGGTTCATTCCCCTACATGGCCACAGGTTGAAACCAGGAGCTTTGAACTCTGTACAGGTCCACCACGTGGGTGGCAGCCTCCCCTGCTTACCCAGGTGCATTAGCAGGGAGCTGGATGATGGAAAGTAGAGCAGACGGGATTTGAACTAGCACACACATGGGAAGCTGGCATCACAGGTGATGGCTTCACCTGCTGTGCCACGACACCAGGGCTTTTATTTCTAAAGTGTGGCCTCCAGGTCTCTTCAGTAACAATGCTCTCAGAGGAGAGAATAAGAGTCTTAACAGGTAGTGGAGTCTTAAAGATGATCTATTCAAAAAGATTATTTTCACTTAATACTTTGTTCCAGCCATGCCCTTTCTCTGGCAAGGTTCAGCTCCACTAACTTGTGCCCCAAGCTGCCTGGACAGTGTCAATCCTCTCTGAATAAGTCCCTCATCATACCCTCCATCAGAGGGCCAGCCTCCTGCCACAGCCTCCGCAGAACCCTCAGAGCCATCTGTGTAGGAAGACTCTGTCTGTATCCAGACAGCAGCAGTTAGAAGGTATCTGCTCTCTGACAAGTCTCCTGCAACTAACGACTTTTTAAGAGAGACATTGACTGAGGCACTTTTGTATTGCAACCCTTTAATAGTGCACTTCTCTTCTGGAGCTGATCATATTTTATACTAATGAAGCCTTTCTGCCCAGCGTTTGCTGAGCAGAGCTCATTTGTACTGATTTGGGCTTTAAACAAAAAAAGTGTCTCTTTTCTTTAAGCTTTATTTTCTTTGGTTTTCATGGACACTGTATTTAAAATGAGTTACTTGGCTGTACCTTCTCTCTCAGGGGCAAATGGCCCTGAGAATTAATTATTTTCTCCTTCCTTTACTCATTCCTCCTTTATAAAAGGAATTTAACTTTCTGAAACTGCAGAGCTCTCTGACAAGGGAGCTGTTACTGTAGGAAAACTAAAGGTGACTGTGTTTGCCTTTCTAAGAATTTGTATTGAATGCACTCCTGTAATTCTTTGGGTCCAAGGATATCTAGAATTCAAAGCTCAGGGACTGAGAACACCACATGGAAAAAAAAATACTAAATGGGATTGTACGTCTTCTTCACAATTCTGATCTGTCAATTTTGCTTCATGAAGGACAATCAGGTAGGCTAATTACTGCCATATGCCTCACAGTCATAGGAATAGAATCAAAGCTGCCAAAACAGAGTCTAAAGGAAGCTCCCCAGGTTCCAAATTCTTAGCATTGTGCCTAAACTCACAACCAGGGCGATTATTTCAAAAGATACTGGGCATTCTTTCTTCACATTGTTAACTGCCACTCAGTGATCACAATGCCTAGGGTATCCCCTACTGGCTGGTATACCTTATGACTAATGCTAGAAGCACACAGGAGAAAGGGCGAAGTCACTGAAGCAGCTGTGGTCGCAGGAGCAGCTGTCCAACCCTGCATTACACTGTAGTCAGATGGCATTTTTGGGATTCTAGTTTTTGTCACCTGGCTTGTGCAGTGATCCTCCTGAACATTTAGCATCTTGCTTTACATACAGGAAGTCGAGTTATAATAAACATGCTGAAAATTTTTAAATTTCTGGCAATGAAAATATTTAAAATTCAACATGGAGCAGGCATGGTGGCACGACAGATGAAGTTGCCCCATTTAGGGCTCCCTGGGATCTACTCCTGCCTTTGCTTCTCCTACAGCTTCCTGCTAGTGTGCACCGCGGGAGCAGCAGCCAATGGTGTGACCCACATTCTTAAATCCCTACTACCCACATGGGAGACTTGGAAGGAGTTTCTGGCTCCTGGTTTCAGCCTGGCCCACTCCCAGATATTGTGGGCATTTGGGAAGTAAAACAGCAGGTGGAAGATTCTCTCGCTCTTGCTCTCGCTCTTGCTCTTTCAAATAAATAAATAAATAATCAACACACAAAGTGAAATTTTCTTCAATTAAATAGCTTTTCCTTAGTGTTATTACTTCTTGAGGAGCCCAAATTATCAAATGTTGTTTGAAAACTCCATTGCAGACTGAGCATGCCTTATCCAAAATGCTTAGGGCCCGAAGTGCTTTAGATTTCAGATGTTCTCAGCTTTTGAAATATTTGCAAATACATAATGAGATAGCATGCAGACGGGACCCAAGTCTAAACATGAACTACGTTCATGTTTAATGCACACCTCAGAAGGAATTTTACGTAATATTTTTAATGTGCCCATGTTTTAACTGCCACCAGTCACCTGAGGTCAGGTGTGGAATTTTCCACTATGTTAACATACTGACATTCAGCAAGTGCTGAATTTCGAACATTTTGAATTTCTGAATTAGGAATGTTCAACCCACACATGCCCCAAGTGAAGGGCTAGACAGTGAACAGAATGAACACAGTAATTAGGATGCTAATTACCATGACAAAATTTATTGCCAGGTAAAAGCACCACCATGTCGATGCATGCAACCCATACACCCTATATTATGCATGCTCAAAAGATGTCAATATGACTCTGGACTTTTGCACAAGCACCATGTAGTTCCCTTTTTCTTTATGGCATGTTCAGGTAGCCAATATCTGACCTACATTCTCTGAGTTAAATTACTCATAAATAAGAAATTTACCATGTAGTCCCATTAATTTTGAATGTCAAGATATCTAGGAATGAAGCAGAACCTAGAGAGAGTCTAGAATAAACCACACATAGGACAACATCCTCACATTCTCCTGGCCCCCTGCATCTCCCTTGCCATCTTTAGAGGTTTGTGAAAATCTGGTTAAAATGAGTTGAGAGTGGCTTCATTTCACAAAGAAAAGGAGATGCAGATGAACTCTCTAGCTCAAGATAAAGCTGTGACTAGAAACAGGCATTTTGCCCTTTCTGCTAACTTCAGTTTGCTAAATCTGAATATATGATAGTATATAAATATAATGTTCATACTTACTGTTCTCAACAAATCACTCTTTTCCCTGTGAAACAATTTGCTCCATGAACTGCTAGGCCTTCTGGTAAAGGGGATACAATAGGTAGCCCCATTGTCTGCTTAGGCACAAACATGCTTTGGGTCGATGGCATGTGAGTGGAAGTGCCTGTACGTCAGTGCAGAGTAAAGACTTTCAGAAGCATTGTGTGTTTGCACCAGCAACTTGTGTATTTCCTCAGCCCTAGTGCTGTGGTCAGACCCCAGCCAGCTGGTCCCTGTGGAGGGCTGAGCCACTTCCTCCACTTTCTTCTAATGGATCTAGTGGTTCAATCTATTGAATTGACAGGAAAATAAGCAAAGATTTTGACTGGAAAGGAACATGATGTCAGGGTAAACCCCAAGGAATGCAGACTTGACTTTGAAAACATGATTTGTCAATGGCCAAGCTACAAGAAAAAGAACAAGGTGCATGCAACATCTGGCCCTCGTTTCTGCCAACAACAGAACAGATGGAGTGATTATCTGTAGCTTTATTTGCACTGACCCTGAATATCTGTTGTTTGTCAAAATCATTCAAATGCTTTTAGTTTCAGTTTCTTACATGTATGATCATGTTACTTAAAAAATTTGCTTTGTAGAAATGATGCAAATGAAATATGAGAATGAACAGTCCCCGGCATGCTGAGGCTATCACTCCCAAGGTAATTATATAAGTGCAAGAGAAAGAAAAGTATTCTTTTAAGGAAACAATCTACCTCATCTTTTAATTGCTTCTAAGAAAACAAGCAAATCACCCTCAATGATAAGAACTTACATAGACATCCATTGTTTTATATTTTAATTTGTGATATTTCAATATAAAAAACCAAAATGTTGAAGATAAGCAGAACAGGGTGAGAGTAATAAATTCTGGAAAATCAATTTTTCTTCTTCTACTTATTAACTTTATTCATTTCACAATAGCACTTGTAAGTTGTAGATCTTGCTAATTCTACCCAAACCCTATTAAGATGGAGATGTATGCACATATGGACATCTAGGGATTTTTTTTTAATATAAATGATAGTTTAAGAATATCAGCCCTCATTTAGTATACCCTAAGTTTAAAGAACTTATTGAGTAAATGCTTCATATCAAACTTCACTATTTGTTTCCCTAATATTTCTAGAACAAAATTATTCCTTTCCTAATCACTTCCCTAAAAAAATTTAGAAACAACCACCACTGTGCTATATTCAATGATATTTTTCCGATAGGAAATTAATTTTAAGTCTTTCCCTTGTCATATGGAAGAAATATCAAAGAATCATTTATTTAATCTGTCTGATGTTTGGTTATAGTTTGTTATTTTTTAAACTATTTATATTTTCTAAGTAAATGAACTATTTTGCCATATGTTCAACCTCCCACAGAGTCTCACATAATTTCCTAAATAATGGCATCTATGCAGTAGGAGGACCTATTTATAAAGTCACTGCATTTTCGGTGTCAGTATTGGCAGCATATTCCTGTGCAACCACTCTGGAGACAGAGCGGATCAAAATAGACAGCAGAAACCTGAATCGTGTCAAGCCTGAAAGGCCCAGTAAAGGTTAACAGGATAACATATCATCCAGCTCTGCTCTGTTTCTTAACCTCATCTCATCTCAAAACAGATGCAGCCAATGTATCGTTCTTCCCCCACTGTCACATTCTAAAGACAATACGGAGCTTTTTAAAAAGTTGAATCCAAAGCAAACAGTGTTTGCCTATTTTTCAAAGCATCCCCTTCATTGGGTTGTACTCTGGGGATGTTCCTAACGTTGACAAGAAATGTATAGTTAGCGAAAGTCCTGGTGCTAATACCAGCATTTTATTCTTGTTTGTTCACTCACTAAATTCCCAAGGACAGACGTGTGCAAATGCTATGGAATCCCATGTGTGCACTCTTACCCTTTCTTTCCCTAACCCGTCAAAGCGTTAGTAATCTTCACTTATTGATGTCTCTGTGGAGAGACGGCATGGATATTCCAAGTCATATATTCCAGCTGTCACACTGGCCTCACTGAGCCTGCAGCACAATATGATCTGTGACTGACGAAGGTCCACGTCTGAAAATATTTATTTTGACAAGTACAAACCATTTAATATCTTGACAAATATAAAACCTTTCCTACGAATGTCCATATATATCATTTCATCTTGGGCTTGAAAAGTCATCAACAACTGCTTCATGAACAGCTTTGTCACTGCGTTAAATATTTAGATTTTATCCACTAGTCAAGGAGACCCATCAAGGGGATTTTTAGCATGCAGTTTCATTTCTGCCCCACCAAGAGCAACAGTTTCCTAATGTGGGGTGGGCACACTCTAATGGAGTGAACACGGCTACTCGCAGGCTATAAGAAACAGAAAAAAATGTGCATGTATCTCCAGACACAGAAGTGTGGATACTTTGGAAAATCTGATCTACAGCATTAAAGGATAAGTTCATTTTAGTGCCAAAAAATTTTGAACCCTACACATAGTTCTTTTCATAATGTGCATTTTCCATGACCCTTTTGAAGATCCCTTATATATTTAAACACAGTTCTATTTAGTTTTAATAGTTATCTGTTATAATTGATGCATTAGTACATGTATATAACATATGAATTTATATGTACCTACATAAACATAGCAGTAGTTCACATTCAATCCTTATTTTTCCTTTTCTGATGATGTGAGACCAAAAAGCTTAGAAGCCTGCATTCTCCATAAACTTTTTGAAGACTCCTGATGTCTTGAGCTATCTCTAGGTAATCTGGCAGGCAAGTTTTAAAAAAAAATCATGACTTTGTCCTCCATACTAACAGAGAGACTTCTTGGAAAAGACCCTGGAAGCACAGGCAGTCAAAGCCAAAATTAACATTTGGGATTGCATCAAACTGAGAAGTTTCTGTACTTCAAAAGATACAGTCAGGAAAGTGAAGAGGCAACCGACAGAATGGGAAAAAATATTTGCAAACTATGCAACAGATAAAGGGTTGATAACCAGAAGCTACAAAGAAATCAAGAAACTGCACAACATCAAAACAAACAACCCACTTAAGAGATGGGCCAAGGACTTCTCTGCTTTCTGTTAGAGTTGGAGTTACAAGGCTTCCAGAACTGATATCGATAATGACATTCCAGGCAACTCCAAGTTGAAGAAGTGATTATCTTACTTTCCTGTGAATAGACTTCATCTGCCTCAGGCCACTGTACCTGTAATTTTTCCCAACATAAAATTTATATTCAGAAAGCAATCTAACACAACTGAGCAAAAAAGATATAGCTACGTTACATTCAGAATTCCTCCTCAGAACACCTAGCGAAGTCCTGTGATTGTTCAGTTGCCATGCTGTCTATGGAACGGGAACACACAATTATTGTTAAGAAGACCACGGGCAGAAATGCTGAAGTCACCTGCTACAGTCTGAATGTGTGCATTTCCCAGTGTTAGTGTGTCGAAATCCCATCCCCAGTGTCATGGTATTAGGAGGTAGGGCTTTGGCAAGTGATCAGATCACAAGGGCCATTGCCCCATGAATGGGATGGGGCCCTTATATAAAAAAAAAAAAAAAAAAAAAAAAAAAAAAAAAAAAAAACAGAAAAATCCCCTCCCTCCTCCCTCCATGTAAGGACAGAATCAAAAGATGCCTTTGGGGAATCAGACAGCAGGATTTCAGTAGTCATCAAATTTGCAGCACCCCAAACCTGGGCTAACCAGCACCCCAAACTCTGAGAAACATATTTCTATTGTTTATAAGCCACTCAGCTTATGGTATTTTGTTATAGCAGTCCAAATGGACTAAGACAGGGCCTAAGCCAATATCAATGCCTAAAAAGGCTAATTCTTTTATCACCGCCCAAGGAGTTGAAAATGATTTAATGAGCCTTTCCCCAACAATAACAGCAACAACCCCAAATCTCCAGAAAGGGTATTTTTGAAAAAAGGAAGGTGGGTTTCTATACAGATATCTGCAATTTATTAAACATAGGCCTAAATCTTTTGGAATTTTCAGCAAGCAATAAAGACTCTCTGTCTAAGCAGGTTTAGAAAACATTCCAAGGAAGAACCAAAGAGTTCTGTCACTGTATTTGGAAGCAGTTGTTTTGTGTTTTGTTCATAAGAATGCATAGCATGGCTTACTGGTACTGACAAGGACTGCTGAATAGCAGATTTTAAAAAAGAGTAAGCAACTGAATTGCAAAAGGTCCTAGCAATGACAGATTTCACAATTCTTTAAGAATGTGCCCCTGCAACCTTCCTGAGTTTTGGATTCCAAGAAGAATGAAAGTGGCTTATAATTAGCCTGTGTTCGGGGCATGACAGATGCTGTTGGCCAGCCCTGATGTCAGAGCGAAATCTGTGCTCTCTCCTTAATATTCCAGCTCTCTTCCCACACGGTGGACTGCAGCACCCTCTTTCTCGTTGCAACCACAGACGGCAGGGGCTAGGGGCTGTGGACGTGAATAACACGTTTCTCTGGATCACGTGGCACCTTAGGAAGTGTCAAAATGGACAAAAACAGAGAAATTCCATGAAATGAACAATGTGGGTGAATATTACATTTCAGTACTACTTTGTGTTAAATTAAAAAATGTGATTTGCCATCTAAGCCTGTTTAGCAGAAAACACACATTGTCAGAATTAGCCTGAGAATTTTCATCAGGCCTACCTATCTTCACTGATGGAATTTTTCTTTTAAAATTGGGGTTGGGGGCCAGTGCCATAGCACAGTAGGTTAATCCTCTGTCTGAGGTGCCAGCATCCTATATGGGCACCGATTCTAGTCCTGGCTGCTCCTCTTCTTGATCCAGCTTTCCACTATGGCCTGGAAAAGCAGTGGAAGATGGCCTAAGCACTTGGGCACCCACACCCTTGTGGAAGACCCAGAGGAGGCTCTAGACTCCTGGCTTTGGATCAGCACAATGGCAGCCATTGAGGCCATTTGGGCAGTGAACCAACGGAAGGAAGACCTTTCTCTTTCTCTCTCCCTCTTACTGTCTGTAACTCTACCTCTCACATAAATGAATAAAATCTTTTTTTTTTTTAAAAATGGGTTGTTTGTTTGCAAGACAGAGAAACAGAAGGAAAGACAGAGTGAAAGAGAGAGAGAGTTCATTCTTCCATCTGCTGGTTTACTCCCCAAATGCCTGCAACTGCTAGCACTGGGCCAGCCTGAAGCTGGAGCCAGAAACTCCATATGGTCTGAAGATGTTATTTCTTTGATCCAATCCTCTTCTGGGACGTGCTTTACCTGGAGACTCTGGCAACCTCACAATGACAAGAGTAAAGTGAAAATGAAAATCTGGATCAGATGGCATGCTTTCAGCTTCAAGAGACAGAAAACAATGGCATTGCTGGGTTTAAACATGAGAAAATAGGAAGCCCTAGCTGCCATGAGGTCCAGAAGCCAATGACTGCATGCTTGGGGAATGCAACATGATAGTATGTCTGGGAACCACGTCCTTCCATCTTTTCCGCTCCATACCCTCAACATCCCAGGGCTCTGAGGGCTGGTCCCCTTGTGGCCACAGGTGGTGCTCAGGTCACTTGCAGGCATCCCAGCAGCACAGAAGCAAGGCCCCTCCTCTCCATTTAAGCCCAAGTCCCCCAGCAAATGACCTGCGTGCCCTGTTGTCCGGAACTGTGACACTCGCCTGTTGCCAGAAAATCGCTTTTAAGGAACAAGAGATGAATCTGATCAACTGTTTGATGTGCCCTTGAACTAAGATTACCTTCCCTGAGGACAGATACCTGACGAAACAACTGGTGTCTATAGCAAGAAAGGCAAAGGAAAGATTCTAGAAGAGCAACCATTTGTGTCTGTTACACTTAGGTTGTAAAGTTAAAGAAAGTGCACGCTATAAAAACCATGAATGAATTTCAAAATTGTTTTCACCAAAATAAACTTACACTTTAGTTCCATTTTTCCATGAACTTCTTGTACTACCCATAAATGGATTACATTTCACATCAAGTTCCATCTGTGTGTTTAATAAAACTTTGTAAGTGTTACAAGAGGTGAGAATCATTCAAATTATCTTTCTTCTCTCCTTTGAAAACAGTGCCCCAATTTATCAATGAGCTTGACTTCAAAGATTGGATACCTACTGCTTATGCCTTCCATGAAGCTCCCCTAGAACTCCTGGGACCCTCTCCTGTTCTTGCCTGCCTCCTCTTGCTCTGTCCACTTGGATTCAGTCTCTCTTCACTGGCTCTCCATCTATTTCTTGATTCCTTTGTAAAGAGTTCACCTTACGCCTTCTCTCTCATTTCCTAGAGTTTCTCCCAACTGCTTCAATGAGACCAATTAACAGAATTATATGAATGTTTTTCTATTCCTATCTCCACCCTGACTTCACGTCCAAGTTAGGCATAACTGTGTGCATGGCCTGCACACATTCATAGTCAACAGATCCCACCCCAAATCTCCAGATTCAACATCATCTCATGATTGCTCTATTTCTGTTCATGGCTTATCCTTTGCCAAGTCATTCAGGTCTGAACCACAAAGTCATCTTAGGTATCCCACTCTTTCCCAACCACCATATTAATTTGTGTCATGTGGTGTAATGTCTTTAAATATCTTTATTATCTGTCCTTGATTCTATTTCTATTTATCACCAGACTCAGCTCTGCACCACCTCTTACGCAGTCTAATTCATCAGTCTTAAAGTTTCTCAGTCCACACACCCAGTCCATGCTCCTGTGAAACCGTTCCAGATGCATCTTCTGACAGCATTCCATTGGCATTTGCCTACTAATTCTGGAGCTCACCAGCCCACTGGTATGTTCCACAAACTGTCCCACACTTCCTGTTTCATGCCTTTGTGCCTTCCTTTGTTTCACGCCTTTTTCCCTTGGCATGGAATTTTGCTGTCTCCACTTTTGTGGAATCCTACCCACTTAAACCTCAACATGTTGAAAATATACACACCCTAATAACCATATATGATGACTGCAACAATTCAAAGGGGGCATTTATTAAGTGATTCTGAAGAAACATTTCAATTCTATGAGAGTCAACTACTGCTCCCTAATTGCCAGAAAGAGGGAAGTGGCTAAGATTTCCTTGGCCTCTGTGATATCTATCATAACCAAAATGAGCTCAAGTTTTAAATGAGATGAATATGTAAGAGTAAGTGCAAAGGCTAGCATGCTCTGGATAACGGCAAGCCTCATTAGCATGGTCCTCTTTAATGTCACCATAGTCACAGCATGCTTATGAGGCATCCTCCTGGGATTCCACTTACTCTCATCACTTGTATGATCAATGCTATGACTTCTCTCTTAGAATGAGTGCACTCACTTAAAAATAGGCCCGCTGAGGGTCATTGGCTCCTAGGAAATGTCCATGTATTTTGGAAGGCATACAAGGGTACTTTAAAAAGTTCAGGAAAAAAGAAATTGAAAGATAAGCTTGTTTTGGTGTAAAATTTTTTTGAAGTCTTGGGAAAGGTGTCTTAGCTTAGAGGTTAAGATGCCAGTAAGACACCACATCCCAGAGCAGAATACCAGGTTCAGTTTGCAGCTCCAGCTCCTAGTATTGCAGGCCTCAGGAGGCACAGCGATGGCTCAAGGAGCAGCATTCCTGTCAGCCACGTGGGAGACCTGGAGGGACTGCACTTGCTGATCCCAGTTTTGGCCTGATCTAGTCCAGGCCATCACAAGCCTTTGGCGAGAAAGCCAGAAGATGGGAACTCTCACTGACTGTCTCCCCACACTCTTGCTCTCTTGTGTGCGCTCTCTCTCTCTCTCTTTCAAATTTTAAGAATTAAAAAAAGTAGAAATCCATGCACAGTATTTTCTTTTTTTTTAGTATTTTCATAATATGCATTTTCCTGAAGACCCCCTTACAGGCATGATTTCATTTTTGGGTGTGTACCACAATAAACTTATCTTTAATTCCATTTTCCAGGAACTTTTTGAAGTGCCCTGTAATAGGATCACAAGTTGTCTGACACAATTAATTAGATTACAAAATAAATGAAAATTATTAGTTGTTATATGACCACGTGGGTAAGTCTCGTTAATGTAAAGTTTTATTTTAAATACTCGACGTTTGCTTTTTGACATACTGAAGTCATCTGGCTATCCTCTAAAAGGCTCATTTTTTTAAAAGATTTATGTATTTATTTGAGTTGCAGAGACAGAGAGACCTTCCATCTGCTGGTTCACTCCCTAGATGGTTGCAACAACCAGGGCTGTGCCAGGCTGAAGTCAGGAGCCTGGAGCTTCATCTGGGTCTCCCATGTGAGTATCAGGGGTCCAGACACTTAGGCCATTTTATGTTGCTTTCCCAGACCATTATCAGGGAGCTGGGTCAGAAGTGGAGCAGCCAGGACATGAACCAGTATCCAAATGGGATGCAGGTGTCACAGACAGTAATTTTACCCACCACGCCACAACACTAGCCCATAAAAGGCTCATTTGATCCTACTTTACTCCATGCAATGGGAGAGATTCATTCATTTCTAAAAGTTTGCTATGAGGTGCTAGACACAACAGGAGTCACAGGCTGGCTAAGAATCCTGTACAGAATTCCTTTGAGTACTGAAAATACTTCATGAGAACTTTCCAAGGGCAAAGCTTTCATCCCACAGTTTGATGTTATAATATAGACCCTAAGAAATTGTTTCTTTTATTTATTTATTTGCAAGTCTGAAGATATCTCTCATAGTCTCAGAAATTTCATTTCATTTTTTCTTCCTCTTTTATTTGAGAATATGCAAGCATCAGATACATTCAAATCAGATGTTATCAGTCAGTGATGCCAATTAAAACACAGTCTAGGGCCAGCATTGTGATGCAATGCCAACATCTCGAATCAGAGTGCTGGCTCAAGTCCCACCTGCTTCCCTTCTGGTCCAGCTCCTTGCTAATGTGCCTGAGAAGGTGGTAAAGATGGTCCAAGCATTGGACCCCTGTCACCAATGAGAGAGACCAGGATGGAGTTCCTGACTCCTAGCTTGGGCGTGACCCAGAACTGGTTGCTGTAGCCATTTGGAGAGTGAACCAGTGGATGAAAAATCTCTTTGTGTCTCTCCCCTTCTTTCACTCTGCCTTCAAACAAACAAATAAATTATTTTTTTTAAAGAGAGTACTTTACTTTATTAAAAATAAATAAATAAAATTACAAAATTTCAGGTATTGTCCAGGTTAGCTCCTTAATTTTATAGTTAAGGATCCACAGCACCACACATTGTCCATTCCCTGAAAGTTCCTAATGTTTCCTTTTCATAGAATCCACAGTTAACTAATGCTCTCCTCTGTGAATTATGCAACACCACACCTCTATCAACAAATGTAGACGAGACAATGGCAAACTGATAAAATGGAACATAGCATTAAGGTAAAGAGCCCAGAGTATATTATCTATTTCTCAACTTATTCATCTAAAAAATAGAAATAACAATTATGCATCTAATTCAGAATTGTTGAAAAAATGAATTGGGTTAGCACACCAGTATGCTTAGGGTACTGCCTAGCATTCACAGGCTCTGTGTCAGCTGTTGCTACTCTTGGTGGTTTTAATACTATTGTTATTATTAGATTCCAGTATTTCAATACATGTGGTTAGTAACATTACTTCTTGAATTTTTTGAGAGAATTTAATGTAATAAAATTGGAAGAGACTCTATCAGGGATATATTAACATTAATGTTGTTGAATGCTTCAATCACTAATATAAGTACAAATTCTTAATTACAATTCTTAATGAGAATTTTCAAGTGCCTATCCCCTGCACATACCTACACACTTTCAACACCCATCCTCACTGTAGAAAACATTTCACAGAGTAGAATGAGGTATGAATTCCAGCCATTTAGTCTGGCAACTACAGCAGAGTTGAACACTGTTAGCATTTCTGATCTGGTTGAGGTTTGTCCACTGCAATGATCTGAGATGCAATGCATAAATACAGATGAGGGACCCATCTGATTAAAGCTAACCACACAGCCTTGAAAACTCCTGCCTTGTGTTGCGGATCGCAAAAAAAAATTATCAAAAATCCAAATAGCAACTCAGGCAGGCAGATTGACATTTGGAAGAAGAGTACTTTCTCTATCATAAAGAAGGAAAACTCTCGGTCGGCTAGCTAGTTCCTTTCCAATTGCACTTAGAAACTCAGAGTGAATGGTAGCTGATGAAAACCCAAGATGGTCTATGAGGGCTAACAAAGACTACAGACATGATAGTTATTTTTTCAAACAATAAAGATAAGCCAAATGTTTTATTGTTTTCTTATAAAAATTTTAAAAATCATTTATATGAAAAGCACTATCATGGAATGAGCAAATGCTAGAATTCCTTGTACTCAGGCTCTTCTGAAGGATTAAAATTTTGATTTCTAAGCTAATTTGCATTTAAATATATGAGAGTATGGGGCTGCCTGGTGGGGAAGCAGGTTTGGCCTCCACCTGTAATCCTATGTGCCCTGGCTAGAGTCTCAGCAGTGCCACATCCTATTCAGCTTTCTGTGAATGTGCCTGAAAAGGCAGCAGAGGATGGCCCAAGTACATGGACACCTGTACCCATGTGGTGATCCAAATGAAATTCCAGGATCCTGACTTTGACTAGGCCCACTCAGGCCATTTCAGTCATTTATGGATTGAACCAGCAGATGGAAGATCTCTCTCTCTTTCTCCCACTCTCTCTCTCTCTCTCTTCCTCCCTCCCTTTTCCTCTCTTTCTCAAATAAATATTTAAACATAAATAAATAGAGTATTTCAAAAAGTTCAATGAAAACTGGTACGAAATTTTGAAATCCCAGTACGGTTTTCTTTTCTTTCTTTCTTTCTTTCTTTCTTTTTTTATTGATTTGACAGGTAGAATTATAGACAGTGAGAGAGACAAAGAAAGGTCTTCCTTCTGCTGGTTTACTCCCCAAATGACAGCCACGGTCGGCACTGCGCCGATCCAAAGCCAGGAGCCAGGTGCTTCTTCCTGGTCTCCCACAGGGGTACAGGGGCCCAAGCACCTGGATTATCCTCCACTGCCCTCTCGGGCCACAACAGAGAGCTGGACTGGAAGAGGAGCAACCAGGACTAGAACTCAGTGCCCATATGGGATGCCGGTGCTGCAGGCAGAGGATTAACCAAGTGAGCCACGGTGCTGGCCCCAGTTTTCTATATTATACATTTTCCCATAAATTTTTTGAATACCTTCTTATTACACTGAAGATCTTTAAAAGATCTGAGTTGTTCAGCATCTCCATATCACACTCTTGGAGATAAGGTTTTCACAAATTCAGCGACTCTCCCTAAGTCTTGGAAGATCTTCAGGCTAAAAGGCAAAGCTGTTGCCCAAGTGGAGGCTGAACCTCATTTTTGCCAGCAACAATATGCCTCACTAATCCTAAAAAGTTTGCCAAGACCACACAGAAAAGAGATGAAGTTGAATTTATATTTCTTTTTGCAACTTGAAACCGTTCTGAACTGCTGCCTAAAGGTGGAAAAAGTGAAGAGGGGCCCAAACCAGAAACCATTAGGGCTCAGAGATAATTGGTATGGAACACTGACAAGCATTTACCCAATGATTCCCCGGAACCACTGCTTGAGGAAGGAATGAATGGAAAGGGAAAAGTTTACGACACTCATAATACAAAGATTCTGTGTTCTTAATGAACCAAAAAAGAATAATCCAGTTCTGAATTTGGATAATGATCTGATATTACTCCCTTCAAATTTCTGAGTGTTTGGCTGTGATAAAATTGGTTTTTGCATATATTCTTAAAACTCCAATACCCAATTAAATTTACAACCCTAGTACCTAAGAAACACTGTCACCAGTATTCTCTTTGTGTAATCTGATTTGATTTGTTGTACTGCATATATATATATATATATATATATATATATATTTGTTTCTAAGTCCATTAAGGGAATTTCTCAACACAGTGTAATACAAGAAGTCCAAGATGCATCACAAATTAATCTCTCTAGGATGTCACTGTACATACATAAGATCAAAGGATCACGTATGATGCTTAAAACCCCCCCTAGCGCAAAAGATCTACAAGATATGGTTTTTTTTTTCAGACATCAGAAGAGAAACAGGAGGGTGTTTAATAGTCTCTGCTGATAATGCCTCCATGTCCCAAACTGTTACTGATAAATTTATTGATAAATGGCTTTGAAATCATAGTATGGAACCAGTAGTTGGTGTTTTGGTCTATTAATGTCTTAATTAAAATAAATAGCTAAATCCATTTTTTGTCCATCTATAAAATAGGAGCACTGGAAAGATGCTCCTTGAACCCCTCTTAGCTCAGCCTTCATGGTCAACCATTTCATCAGCATGAATACTGCTTTCAGCAGAGAAGTCTCTTCTGTTAACTCGTTCACCAGAAAGGTTAAGTGGACACTCCGTACACATCCCTGTGGTTTTAGGGACCTACTGCTGCGTCGTAGGGTGAAAAAGTCAATGGCCCAACTGTTGGCCTGAGTCTGGGCAGAATTAAATTTATCTTAGACTTGATTTGCAAAACAAACAACTATGTAAACTTTTACATTTGTCACTATTTAAAATTATGGGGGCCCAGCACTGTGGCCCAGCTGGTGAAGCTGCCACCTGCAGTGCCAGCATCCCATAGGGGCACTGGTTATAGTCTCGGCTGCTCCACTTCCGATCTAGCTCTCTGCTATGGCCTAGCAAGGCAGCAGAAGATGGTCCAAGTCCTTGGGCCCATGTACCCAATGTAGGAGACCTGGAAGAAGCTCCTGGCTTCAGATCAGCACAGCTCTGGCCAGTGCGGCCATCTGGGGAGTGAACCAGATGGAAGACCTCTCTCTCTCTCTCTCTCTCTCTCTCTCTGCCTCTCCTCTTTCTGTGTAACTCTGACTTTCAAATAAATAAATCTTTAGATTCTTTTATTGCATGGCTTACTAACTAGGAACCAGTTTCCCAAGCAAGTCTATGATGTTCTCTGTTTCTGATGAGAGTTTTTAAAACTTTTTTTTAGATTTATTTTATTTATTTGAAAGAATTACAGAGAAAGGTAGAGCCAGAGAAAGAGGTTTTCCATTGCACTGGTTAACTACCCAAATAACTGCTCGACCAGAGCTACGCTGATCCTAAGCCGGGAGCCAGGAACTTCTTCCAAGCTTCCCATGAGGGTGCAGGGGCCCAAGGACTTGGGCCATCTTCTACTGCTTTCCCAGGCCATAGCAGAGAGCTGGACTGGAAGTGGAGCAGCCAGGACTTGAACCGGCACCCATATTGGATACTGGTACTGCAGGCTGGGACTTTAACCCACTGCATCATGGCGTCGGCCCCGGGTTTTTTAACTTTTAACTAAAGGCAGGCTTCATGGTTCTAAAAAGTAATAGTCCTGAGTAGTGATTCTTTCAATAATATCCTTTCAAAACATGATTATTACATCCTTTTTTCATGAAAAATGACATACACTAATTGTTGTTTTGATGGCTTTAATAATTTAAAATCCATGGGAATACAATTGTCTTATCTTCTAGGCTTCAGTGTGAAATATTAGAACTGAACTTGCCAATTCTTGAGCAGCCTCATTCTAGGGGAAGAATGATGCCATCTAGTGAACACACAGGAAATTACACTGTGCATTTTCCCTTGATGCTGTGTATCACAATGAATTGTGCCATGCATTCAAAATTTTTTATATTTTACTTGTTGAACTCTTTATTTAGTGGTGCATTAAGCCTTTAACTATAATTTAAATTTTAAATATGTTATCTCAAAAATTTAAAAAGAAAGAACAAAAGGAGGAGGAAGGGAGGAAGGAAAGGAGGTATCATGTATTCCTAGAATTGCATCTATGAACTCCATGGATTCTATTCTCTTGTATTGATGAAATATCAACATGAGAACTGACGAGAACTGTGTTTTATAATTATCATGTATTTGCTATAACCTTAAGAATCTAAGTATTCATAAATTCCTTTTTATAAAGCATTGAAAGAAGAGAAATCCAATGAAAATTCTTTGGGAGGAACTCCACCTACTTGCTTGCTACTCACACCATTTCAGCCATTACTAAAGATATATGGGTCATAGCAATAATAGCTTGATATTCTCACTCACCTGGAGTCACTTTTATCTTCAACTCACCATTGATTTAGTCATATAGATTAAAAAAAAAGTCTTTCAGTGAACATTTAATTCCAAGAGCTAAGTCTCTGGCTCATTAAACATTAATACAGCTTTTGAAACAGAACTCCAGACATTGCCTTGTAAAATATATTTGCTTAAAAAACGCTCCATTTTACTGACTCTAAGTGGTGCCCCACTAAGATGCTACCTAAATCATTAAACATTTAAAAGCACACAGGAAGCATTTAGATGAAATAAATGGGGTCCTATTTAAAGATTAAACATCCCTTTGTGTGGGCCCAAAATTATCCTCAGTATTTCTATTTTAATTATCATATTATATAAAAACCAGGAGGGTAAGAGGGGAGTGCCCTGCTGGTCAGGTTAGATGCCCACAGTATCCCAGCAGATTTTGTCCAGTTTTCCCTTTTGGAAAGTTCTACAAAAATAGAGGCCATATCTGATGCACCATTTCATCTCCACACACCCTGTGCTGCCCCACCTCTTCCACCTCCCTGGCAAGTTGTAAGAGACTCAGGATGTTTCTAATAAACCCACCAACTAATTTCTCGTGTTTGTCTTTGGAGTCATTCCTGTGGATATTAGATTTATTCAGGGAAAAAATGTTTCCCTTTTCTTTGATTACCCGCCCCACTTCTGAGATGCTGTTTCTGTAAGTGGCGCCTTGACTTGTTTGAATCGACACGGCTGCCTCCTCAACAGTTTGGAATCTGAGCCTCCCTGCCCAGACAGCCTTCCTTCCACGAGGTACTGCTCCAACAGCAAGGGCAATGTGGTTACCACATCACCTGATGAATGGATCCCAAACAGTGGGAATGGGGAACTCTCATTTCACGGATATTCAATGAATAGCATTAATATCCTATGATAAGATTTAAATTCCGTAACATAGAAGGTTATGTTCACAGTTTCAAATAGGTGCTTTTGGCCTTATGGGCATTGGGCAACAATCCAGTTTAATAATTTTGGCTCAAAAATCACTTTACCTCATTTATTGCACAGGAAATTTCCTTAAACATACTGTTACTGTCCAGCTACTTCTATGTAAATTATAGTATATGTCAATATCAACTCTCTAACTCTCTCTCCACACACACACACACACACACACACACGTCAATAGCAAGTATACTTGCACTTCAACTAACTCAAATGAGGTATTCCACTATGGGCTTTACTGACTTTCAGTATATACTAAAATTCAGATACCCCAGTACTCAAATAAATATCCCCAAAATATTTCTTGGTAGGACAAAATGTGAAAAAGTAGATTTCTCCTTCTCTAGTACTGCCGATTTCTGACTCAACCAGTCATTTTTCCAGAGTCTACAGTAAACTTCTCCCGACACTGAACTTGAATTCCAAAGATCGTCATGGGATGAAACTCTTCTTTTCTTTAACCAGCATTTCTCCTGGGTACATCCAGGTCAGCCACACAGCTCCTGCTCCAAGTCACCGCTCTTCGTCCTTCAGGTAACTGAGTGGGGCTGTGGGCCACGGGCTAAGAGGTGAAAACTTCTCAGGGCTCCTCAGTTTAGATGTGAAAGATGCGGAATGACAAAGGAAGTGCAAATAGCCATGATGTCTCTAGTAACCAAACAGTGTTTTTAATGGAAAGTGCGACTGCTTTGGAGCCCTGTACCTGGGTTCAGGTCCCGGCACCTCCTGTACAGTCTTCCCAATCCCTGAACCTTCCTCACGGGCAGATGCTGCCAGCCCATGTTGATGATCCACAGTTCTCACTTTGGCATACAACATTCTTTTATTTTCTGTAAAGATTTATTTATTGATTTATTTGAAAGGCAGAGTTACACAGACAGGGAAAGACAAAGAGACAGAGGGTTCTTCCATCCACTGGTTTACTCCCTCAATGGCCACAAATGGCAGGGCTGGGCCAGGCTGACGTCAGAAGCCAAGAACTCCATTTGGGTCTCCCACATGGGTGGCAGGGGCCCAAGGACTTGGGCCATCCTCTGCTGCCTTCCCAGGTACATTAGCAGTGAGCTGGATTGGAAGTGGAGCAGCTGAGACATGAACCAGCACCCATAGGGGATGCCTCTGTCACAGCTGGAGGTTCAAACTGCTACACTACAGTGCCAGCCCAGGTAGATATATTTTTAAGAGCCATAGTGTAATCATGAAGATTTTAAATGTAGAGGGGTTTGGAAGTTGAGATGACGGATCAAATTATATATTGAATGATACAAGCACTCAATTTTAATTCATGAAATAAGACATGAGTTCTAAGCAGCTCTCTGCTATGGCTTAGAAAGCAGCAGAAGACGGCCCAAATCCTTGGGCCACTGCACCCGTGTGGGAGACCCAGAGGAAGCTCCTGGCTCCTGGATTCAGATTGGCTCGGCTCTGGCTGTTGCAGTCATTTGGGGAGTGACCCAGCAGAACAAAGACACCCTCTCTCTTTGGCTCTACCTCTGCTTCCTTGTAACTGCCTTTCAAATAAATAAGTAAGTTTAAAAAAATAAAAAGAAGAGGTTTGAATACCAGTTGTGTACCCAAAGTCTTTCCTCAGGAATAAATTTTATATTTAGTATTGTCCTTGACAAAGTCAGTACATTAGGTCCTTTTCATATATTTCAAAGAGCTAAAAACAGATATTTGTTATATCTTCATTTCAGTCAACAGCTATTTATTAAAGGCCTGCCCTGTGCCTCACACAAGTTTGGGAACTGTCTCCTTGTGCTTTATGATGGCGATTAAACAGAGGCATCATATTACATTTGTGATAAAGTCATAAATAACCAGAAAACTGCTAGAAGCTGAAAGATTTTCTATTTTCAAGAGCACAAAAAAACAATTTCATTTAGTCTCAAACTACTCTGTGTTTCATAAGAACATTAGAAAAGTATATCTAAAGCATGTGCCTTGAAATATACCCTGTACTGAACAAGAAAGCAGTAGGAAAGAATAGATAGAAGACTTTAAAGGGTCCTGGGATATGAGGAGGGGCATAAAGAACAGCCACATCTATGAGAACAGTGACTTGATCAGCCCTTGTCCTGACTGTTGATGTACAATTTAATACTTTATCCCTTTTAGTATTTTTTTTTGTCCTAGTACTATTGGTTGAACTCTGTAATTAACACACAATTATTCTTAGGTGTTTAAATTTAACTGAAAAGTGATCCCTGTTAAATATAAGAGTGGGAATAAGAGAGGGAGGAGATGTACAATTTGGGACATGCTCAATCGGACTTTCCCCAAATGGTGGAGCTAGAAAAGTGCCAGGGGATCCCAATACAATCCCATCAAGGTGGTATGTACCAATGCCATCTCACTAGTCCAAGTGATCAATTTCAGTTCACAATTGATCACATTGATAGGTCTAAGAGTCAAAGGGATCACACAAACAAGACTAGTGTCTGCTAATACTAACTGATAGAATCCAAAAGGGAGAGAACGATCCAACATGGGAAGTGGGATACACAGCAGACTCATAGAATGGCAGATGTCTTAAATAGCACTCTGGCCTCAGAATCAGCCCTTACGGCATTCGGATCTGGCTGAAGAGCCCATGAGAGTATTATAGGCATGGAAAGCCAAGACACTCTGGGGGGGAAAAAAAAAACTAAATGAAAGATCTCTGTGAGTGAGATCCCAGTGGAAAGAACGGGTCATCAAAGAAGGAGGTACCTTTCTCTGAAGGGAGGAGAGAACTTCCACTTTGACTATGACCCTGTCGGAATAAGATTGAAGTCAGCAAACTCAAAAGGCTTCCATAGCCTTGGCAGCTCATGACTAGAGCCTAGGGAGATTACTAACGCCATAAACAAGAGTGTCAAACTGTTAAGTCAACAACAGGAGTCACTGTGTACTTACTTCTCATGTGGGATCTGTCCTTAACATGTTGTCCAATGTGAAGTAACGCTATAACAAGTACTGAAACAGTATTTTACACTTTGTGTTTCTGTGTGGATGCAAACTGATGAAATCTTTACTTAATATATACTGAATCAATCTTCTGTATATAAAGATAATTGAAAATGAATCTTTTTTTTATTTTTTATCTTTTATTTAATGAATATAAATTTCCAAAGTACGACTCATGGGTTACAATGGCTTCCCCCCCATACCGTCCCTCCCACCCACAACCCTCCCCTTTCCCACTCCCTCTCCCCTTCCATTCACATCAAGATTCATTTTCGATTATCTTAATATACAGAAGATCAGCTTAGTATACCTTAAGTAAGGATTTCAACAGTTTGCTCCCACACAGAAACATAAAGTGAAAAATAATAGATGATTTTTTTAAATGATGATGAAATAAGATCAGACCTATTGTCATGTTTAATCCCAGTGAGAGTCAAGTTGGGAATTGATAATTTTTTTTTTTAACAGAAGATCAGTTTAGTGTACATTAAGTAAAGATTTCAATCGTTTGCACCCCCATAGAAACACAAAGTGAAATATACTGTTTGAGTACTTGTTATAGCATTAAGCCTCAGTGTACAGCACATTAAGGACAGAGATCCTACATGAAGAGTAAGTGCACAGTGACTCCTGTTGTTGACTTTACAAATTGACACTCCTGTTTATGGCATCAGTAATCTCCCTATGCACCAGTCATGAGTTTCCAAGGCTATGGAAGCCCCTTGAGTTCTCCGACTCTTATCTTGTTTAGACAAGGTCATAGTCAAAGTGGAGGTTCTCTCCTCCCTTCAGAGAAAGGCACCTCCCTCTTTGAAGACCTGTTCTTTCCACTGGGATCTCACTCACAGAGATCTTTTTGTGAAAATGAATCTTGATGTGAATGGAATGGGAGAGGGAGCGGGAGATGGGAGGGGTGCAAGTGGGAGGGAAGTTAAGGGGGGAAAGCCATTGTAATTCATAAACTGTACTTTGGAAATTTATATTTACTAAATAAAAGTTAAAAAAAAAAGAACAGCCACATCTACAAATACTTCAAACTTGTAACTTTAAAAATATTAATTAAAGATTATTTTAAACTCAGTAGCTTTCTATTTGCATGCATACCTGAAGAAAGTCCTGGCTATCATTCTGAGATATGTGTATTGATAGGCAAATTCCAGGCTGAACATTTTAAAATGTTTCTCCACCATTAAGCAGTCTTACCCAAATGATTTAATTTCTATGCCTTCTGTATTCCAGTGGCCTGGCCCTCTGATCCACTTGAGCAATACTGCTTAGCATTTATCTAGCTCTTTCTATATAGGAGCTTGAGGGATTTTTGGATGCACCATCTTACTTACTTGGATCATGCTAAGAGAGACAACAACCAACTGAATCGCTAGGGCAGATGAACCCAGAAGATACCCAGAAAGTCAAATTTCACCAGCAAGAAATGTTCTGAGAATGACAATGGAAGTTGTGGTTGTCTCAGAATGACAGAGTATACAGTTGAACTAGATTTCTCTTTCACACAGTATAGACAGAAATGATTCTCAGAATGGCACTTTTTTTTTTTTTGACTGATAGACAGTGAGAGAGAGAGACAGAGACAGAGAGAAAGGTCTTCCTTCTGTTGGTTCACCCCCCAAATGGCCGCTACAGCCGGAATTACATCAATCCGAAGCCAGGAGCCAGGTGCTTCTTCCTGGTCTCCCATGCGGGTGCAGGAGCCCAAGCACTTGGGCCATCCTCCACTGCCTTCCCGGGCCACAGCAGAG